>NC_083103.1:16878058-17202543 GCF_949774975.1 Lagenorhynchus albirostris | reverse complement strand
TGTTCCACTTACACAATGATCTTTAGCCATGGGAAAGCAGCTTGGTTTTCTTTCCCTGGACGTAAAGAGGGCAGTTAAGGTCATGGTTAGAATACTGGCTCTGGCAGAGTAACATTGTCTGTTCTTGAACACCAACTCCACTGCCTAAGAGCTGTGTGACCTTGAATAAACTTGTTAACCATCTGAACTTCCATCTCCTCATCTGTAAGAAGAATCATATCAGTGCCTAATTTACACAGCTCTTACAATGAATAAATCATTTCAGTGAAGTACTGAGCAGACTGCTGGTTCACTGTAAGTGTTTAGAAGCCTGAAGAACCTGCACAAAGTTCTTTCTACTCACTGTTAGCTAGGAGATTTGGTTCAAAATGCAACAGAGGAGTACATTTCTAGTATAGCCCTAATCAATGATTTAATATTGATATGTCTGTTTATTCTTACATAGGTAGTAATTAAAGTCGGATGTGGGAGCCAGAAGGTCCAAGGACTCTACAACCAAAGCTAGGGAATCTCTTCTTGCCTGGTTCTCATGGACTCATAAGACATTAGGAAAGAAGGAACATTACGGTAGTCACCTCACAAATTTAGTAGCCATAATCACTGAGTAAGGAAAAGAATAAGAATGCAGTGTTTTATAAGTTTAGTAATGATGACATATGGGCATAAGGTACTTTTAAAATATTGAAGGCCACTATAGTAAGTCCCCTACATATGAACGAGTTCCATTCCAAGAGCATGTTCATAAGTCCATTTGTTCGTTAAGTCCCACAAAGTTAGCCTAGGTACCCCACTATCGGCTATATAGTACTGTACTGTTATAGGTTTATAATACTTTTCACACAAATAATACACAAAAAGCAAACAAACAAACAATAAAGAAAACATTTTTAATCTTACAGTATTGTACCTTGTTTCCATCGTTATCACTTGGTACTTCTTAGTACCAGCTACATCACCACTGCTTTTACACTTGCTTCAGGACATCCTGGGCTTGAAATAAAGATACTGCACTACTGTACTCTATACAGTACTGTACAGTAAAGTACACAAAAGAACAACCACTTGTAGAGAATGCACGCATGTGACAATGTACGCCAGACACGTGAACTAACTTACGTGATTGGACATGCGAAAGCACGGGCACATCTTTGAAAGTTCGCAACTTGAAGGTTCCTATGTAGAGGACTTACTGTACATGTTACTCACTGTTGAAAGTACACAAAAGATCAGAGCGCAAAACAGCTTAAGTTCCTGCTCTCATGGAGTTTATTATCTGGGCAGGATGGTGGACAGAGATGACGAACACACACATACGGTCTCTATAATGAGACTCCTGAAGCAGGGATGAGGCGAAGTGAGTGGTTGCAGGTGTGTCATTCAAGACAGGTGAGCAGGAAAAGCCCCTCTGACTTTTGAGCGGAGGCCTATGGCATTTAGGAGTAACCCATATGGAAATCTGTAGGATGAAACATAAGCAGTAAGTACAAAGGCCTTGCAGAGAAAGTCTACTGATTGCATTAAGGCAACAGTAGAGAGGAGTGAGTAAGAGAAAAACTGGAAATAATTCTCATTAAAATTTAATTGTGTTTATTACATATTAGTGCCTGTCTTCGTCACTAGAATTTAAAGCCTATGAGGACAAGAACCGTGTTGATCTTTTGTACCCCTTCATCCCCAGGGAAAAGATGGTTTGCACAAAATTTACATTAATGAGGTAAGTTTTATTTTATGGACAAATGGAAGAAAGGAAGGAGAAATAAATAAGGGATGACTGAGGGTGGCTGAGGGCTGATAGTCTGGCTTGTCTAGTTTTCCCATGAGGAGAACTTTAGGACAAAGATTTCATGGTAACTTATATAGGATACATAAATTGGTACAGCCATGGAAACATCAGGCAGTGTGACAGCCCTTACCTTCACTTATTTAAATAACTGCCCAGCATAAGCCTGTTTTATACATCCAAGATGGTATAAAACACATTATGGTAGATTGAAATATTGACCCAAATTCTTCATGCATCTCTAGATCCATGATGGCCCTTTGCCACGAAACTGTTCAATGTTTCTCCCTGTGCACAGGGTGACCTGCATTGCCTCTGGATTTGGAGTTTGCCTATGTGATTTACCTAAGCCTAGAGAATGAGGTGAGATTGACCATGTGCCAGGTCTAAATTGGGTTTCAAGACACATAGAACAGAATTGGGTCACCCCAGTCATTCCAACAGAGACCAGCCAAAATGCAGAGCCACCTATCCAATCCATACTGAATACATATACATGTGCAATAAACACTTTCCGTTATATGTCACTGAGCTTACGTGGTTGTTCACTTAATATCAAATGCAAACTGATAAACACAACCTTTCAAATTCCCTCTAAAATGTTCTTCAAGCTTCTCTTTATGACAAAGAGGAAAAAATAAAATTGTAGAACAGGAAGATCTTCCAGTTTACAAGAAATGCTATGATGAGCTCCACTTCCCACCCTGGAGACAACAGATGCCTTATTGCTCAACTCTGAAGGTCATGTCCCTGGTCCTCTTGCCATTTAAAATATATTTGATTTTCTTCTCAAATGGCTCGTAAATGATCAGCCACTGCTATATGCTTTAAGGGAACTAAACCGCCTTCACGTTTTAAGGGAACTAAATTCATCTCTACCTCTTATACAGTGGAAACATATTTGAACAGAACACAACAAGTATAACAACTAGAAAATAACGTGATTTTCCTACACAGCCTGAGATTTGCTATTATCAAACTCCTTAAAGCACATATAATACTCATTTCAGCATAACTCCTTGTATTTGCAGGTGTTTCCCACTGGCTATCTAGATGTTCAGCTGAGCTCTGTTCTGCACTAATAAAAAATGATAATGAATGATTTTATAGTTTTTAACAGCTTACCCTCTTATAAATTGATTAAAGAGCGTATCAGCCAGGGTTCTTGCCTACAAGCAAGAGACACTTCTCTTTAATAAATTAACCAGAAAAGAAGGTTTGGGGGTAAATATTAGGGAGGCAGATGACTTAATTCACAGAAAAGAGTGTGATATAGGGTGAGTTTGGTCAGAACACCACTGGCGCTGAACACCAGACACCAGGCACTAGGATTCTGGATATCCCTGCTGTGGTTGGAACGAATTCTCCCGACTTTTTACATCACTCACCACAGTCAGACTCTGAGGTAATGGCATATGACTGGCCAAGTATATGTGCACTAAAAATCCCACAAATCAGGGAACTCTTTAGTCCCAATCAAACAAGAACTGTGGTTATTCCATCTAAGATATCGATTTTTTTGCTTTCAAGAGCAGTAGGTAGGTGCTTGTATACCCCCGAGACATGTAAATCAAAGATTTCCCCAAACATAGTAAGAGAATTTTAAAAATTAACAGGGCTTCCCTGGTGGCGCAGTGGTTGAGAGTCCGCCTGCCAATGCAGGGGACATGGGTTCGTGCCCTGGCCCGGGAAGATCCCACATGCCGCGGAGTGGCTTGGGCCCGTGAGCCATGGCCGCTGAGCCTGCACGTCCGGGGCCTGTGCTCCGCGGCGGGAGAGGCCACAACAGTGAGAGGCGCGCGTACCGCAAAAAATATAAATAAATAAATAACATGTACAGCACAGATAATATTTTTATTTAACACTCAGAAAAAATAAACATGAGATTTCCAGGGTAGGTATTATCATAACTATCTGATGTATAAAAAACTAGGAATCGTTTATTAACTCATTCAACAAATAGTTTTTGAGCATGCCAGGCATTCTGTTAGTCACTTGGATGCTTATGAAGATAAAATTCAGGAGTGCATATTGCAGTCAGGGTGCTTTATGTAAAGGAATTTATTATATCAGATAGTCACATTTGCTCTGAAGAAAACATAAGTAGGGTAAGGAAAGTGTGATTAAGGTGGGAGAATGAAAGTCATCTATTTTAAAAATGGCAGTCAGAGAAGTACTCTCTGAAGAGGTGACAACAAAATAAATCTTCAAGTGAGGGTACAAGCATTACAAACAAATTGAACAAGAGCATTGTAGGCAGGGGAGAAGCAAGAATAAAGGCCCAAGTCTGTAGCAAACTTTGCATGTTTTAAGAACAGCAAAAAGGGGAATTCCTTGGTGGTCCAGTGGTTAGGACTCAGTGCTTTCACTGCCGGGGCCCAGGTTCAATCCCTGGTAGGGCAACTAAGATTCCCGTGAGCTGTGCAGCGCGGCCAAAAAAAAAAATTAAAAAAAAAAAGAATAGCAAAATAGACAAATGTGCCTGAAACAGATGGAACAAAGGCAAATGAATATGGGATACGGAGGAAAAGACACAGTTATAAACCAGATCATGAAAGTTCTTACAGGACATGGCAGACCTACTTTATACACAAATTCAGAGAGCTCCAAAAGGAGCATTTGAAAGTATGAAGCTGAATTGCAGTTGATTTAAGCTACTTGTCAAAACGAACTCCCACAATCTATAAGGGAAGCCCAAAACATCCAAACCCTCAATATTATATGCACAACGTCAAGTATTCAAAACAATTAGTAACATGCAAAGAATCAGACAAATGTTACTATAAATATCAAATTATTCACAAAATATTATTTATAAATAAACAAATAAAAGTCAGTGAGTACAAACAGGTTCCAAGATGACAGAAATGATGGAAGTAGTAGACAAGGACTTTAAAACTGCTATTGTAAGTATGTTCAAAGATATAAAGTAAAAATATGAAACCTAACAGACAGAAAAATGCAAACTCTGAGAAAGAATCAAAAGGAACATACAGAGCTCAAAGATACAATACATAAAACTGAAAATTCATCGGAAGGGCTTAATGGCAGAGTAGGTTCTGCAGAAGAAAAGATCAGTAACCTTGAAAACAAGGCAATAGAAGTTATATTTGAAATAAAGAACAAGAAATAAAAGGCTGAAAAAAATGAACAGAGTCTCAGTGACCTGTGGGACAATGTAAAGTGGTCTGAAACATGAGAGTCCAAGAAGTAGAGAAGAGAAAGGGAAGGAAAGGTCAAATAATATTTGTCACTAATGTATCAAAATTTTCAATCTTTTATAAAACTTATACAGCTACTGTTTCAGGAAGCTCAGCAAACCCCCATCGGGATAAACTGCAAGAAGACGACAAGGCACAGCATGATGAGATTGCTACAAAACAGTGATAAAACCACAGACTCAAGACTCATTGTGAACCAGAGCAGTACATATACATAACTAAAGACATCTAGACATATCGTATCATATCATAGTAAAGTTACTGAAAAACAAAAACAAAGAGAAAATCTTAAGAGTAGCCAAGGAGGTGGGAAAGTTGGGGATGTAAATATTACTTTAAGAATTTTAGAAAATTCCAGGCAGGATAAATAGTGCATGTACAGGCATGTGAGCACACACACACACACGCGCACACACACATCTAGATACATCATTATCACATTGCAAGATTTTTTTTAAATCTTGAAGGCACCCAAAGAAAAAAGAAACATTAACTACAGAAGGACAATGATAAGAATTACAGTCGATTCATCATTCAAAATCATGCAAGAGAAAGGAGTAATATGTTGAGAGTACAGAGGGGAAAACACCGTCAGCCCAGGATTCTATATCCAGTGGAAATAACTTTCAAAAATAAAGTAGACTTGTTCAGTTAAACAAAGAAAGAAAATTCCTTGCTGGGAGACCTGGTATGCAATTAAGAATTAACTCAGCAGTAAACAGTTAATTCAGTTGACTTGGGTGTTCAAACCCTGCACATCCCAAAGACAGATCTGGCTCTTGGGAGGTAACCTCTCAGTCCTTGGAATATTCTACCTGATTAGAGTGTCTTTTTATACCTAGGGTCTTGAGCCATGCCAGATAGCTTATGTTAACAATGTGATTTATGACTGGGGCTCTGGAACACACTATAATAGTTTGACCTCTGGTAGGGCTGGAAATTGAGTAACCAAGGCCAGTCACATGGGTCCATGCCTACTGACTCATTCCTACTAAAAACCCTATACCACTAAGGCTCGGGGGAGCTCCCTTGGTTAGCAATATTTTGTAGATGTCATTACACATCATTGCTTGAGAATTAAGCACTGTCCATATGACTCCACTGAACGAGGATAGTTTCTATATGTTGATGTGAGTGTTAGTTGCATGTATGTGTTGACTTTATAAAATTTTCCTGAGCTGCAGATGTAATGTATTTGGTACATTACAATAGATAAATAAGATGCATAGATAGATACTTCAATAAAAATGTATAAAATACATTATACACATACAATTGGGGGGTACCTATGAAGACTGATATTCCTAAGACAGCAAAATTATCATGGTGATGTGAAGAGTTTCAGTTCCCAGATAATGTAGCATCACAGAAAGATCGTAAGTTTTTAAGTCAAAAGGAACTCGATATGTTTTTTGCTGGCTAGCTAGCTATGTGTTCTTAGGTAAATTCTTAATCTCTCTCGGAATCAGTTTCCTCATTTGTAGCTAGGATAATCATATTTACCTTTTAGTATTCTGGTGAAGAATTAATGAAATAATATCTATAGAGGGACTCAACAAAGACTAGTACAACTCAATAATTTATGCAAGCAAACCTTTTCCACACTGTCGTTAAGATGATGGGGAGGAAGGGAGAAAGGAGGAGGGTAAGATGCCGAGGATATTTCAGTTCATCTGAAAACATGGCCAGGTGAACTCTTTGTTACTGTTATCCGTACCCACACCCTCAGAAACTCCTTTTCTGATTAATTTTGGTCAGAGTTGGAAGCAAAAATAATTACATAGGTAACAAATGCAGTACATTATGAACGCATCTATGCAGAGTCAAGGAAAAATAACTATCAAGAGACTGTAACTATATCTAGAGATTTTGGCATTTTAAAAAATCATCTTATATCAGCACCTTCGAAGCCATTAGGGTCATTGCCAAATTTCTCCTTCTTGGATTTATAAAACTTCACAAGATACTAATCATCTTTCTCCTAATTCACAGAGGAAGGTGCTGCTGAATCTGAAGCTCCAGTAAAATAAACATATTTACTCCCCAGAACATGGCAAGTCCAGACTTGGGAAATCAGCGTTGTAAGTAGTCAGATTATCTATCTGTAGATTTCACATGTCATCCTCTGAGCCTTTGAAGATGTGGTTTCTTCATTGGCAAAATATGGAATAGAATACCTACTTCAGAAGCACAGTTCTCTTTTAAATATCCAGTCCTGCAGTTTCCATAAATACATTTCCACACTCTATGTTGTGCATCCTAATTTGGAATTAATAAATTATAATGAGCACTGTGAAGGAATTTTATAGGGAATGATAATAAGGAGAATAACATAAATATTAAGTAAAAATAAAATTTAATTTAAAAAGTACTGTGGTACAGCAGGTACTGATATTTATGCTAGGATGATCCTGGGAAATTACTATATCCTGCTGTGAGTTAATGAGCTTCCATTTCTGGCATTTCAATCATTTAATTCTTCAGTGGCAAGATACATCAGAAATCATTGTTCTCATCATCCATTCCCCTTAACAAATGAGAAAACAGGCTCAGAGAAGGAAAGTGACTTGCCTGAGCTTACATAGTTTGTCAGTTACCAAACCTGGAACTAAAGCATTTGACTCCAGTCCGAGTGCATTCTCAAGAACTCTAACAAAGGATGGAAATTTAGAGCACAGCCTGCCTAGTCAGATAAACTGGATTCAAGTCTTGCTTTGCCACTTTTCAGTAGGTACAACCCTGTACTACTTATTTATTTTTAACCCATATTTATTTTGTAAGAAAATGGCACCTATCTTAAGGACTATGCTGATAATAAATAGAAGTAAAGACCCTAACACACTGCCTGGAACATTGTAAGAGATCAGTAAATATTAGATGTTAGCATATTCACTAACAAGCTGATATTTAAGAATGAAATCTTGACAATAATGATGCCATTGATCACTGTGAATCAGCCAGGAACAAAGATCGCCATGTGTTTTTCTTTTCTTTTTTTTTTTAAACCCCACATTTGTTTATTTATTTATTTTTGGCTGTGTTGGGTCTTCGTTTCTGTGCGAGGGCTTTCTCTAGTGGCAAGCGGGGGCCACTCTTCATCACGGTGCGCGGGCCTCTCACTATCGCGGCCGCTCTTATTGCGGAACACAGGCTCCAGACGCACAGGATCAGTAGTTGTGGCTCACAGGCCCAGTTGCTCCGCGGCATGTGGGATCTTCCCAGACCAGGGCTCGAACCCGTGTCCCCTGATTAGCAGGCTGATTCTCAACCATTGTGCCACCAGGGAAGCCCCCATGTGTTTTTATTACTATGAATAATGAATCAGAAAAGGTAATTTCAAAGTAAGTCATTAATTTCATTCTTCCAGCCATAGATATTGCTTACATCATGCTTCTAAATCTGCTTTCTGTTATAAATATGAGTTCATACTTGGGTCAGAGGAATTACAGGTGTCTATGGAGCAGTTCTCAGAGCCTTTGCCTACACTAATATCAGAAAGTCTGCTTAATTGTTTTCCAGACTTTCCAATAAGCTATTTCTGCCATTTAGAGAATGTAGTTAATTTTTGCGTATACCTGTGTATGTTCATTATTATGTGGCACTGTAAATCAGAACATATAGATCCTTTGCCTTAGGTCACTGTTTAATGAGGGGACACGTTTTAGGTTCAATTCCCCCTCTTCCACCAGTTAGCTTGCCCAGACAAAATAGTAAACTTCGAATCTCATTTTTGTCAGCTGGAAATGGAGATAAAGCCACCTACCTCACTGGTTGTGAAGATCAGTAGAAAAGACCTACAACCTGTCTCTCAATGCCCTTCTTTCTCGCTTCGAAAAAGATACAATACTCAGTGATTAAAGGAGAGGGGAAAACAATCTAAAAAGATTACTATGGTGATAGTAATCAAAAAGATGATGAAATTTTTCTTAATCTAGATTAAGATCTATGGCTGTTTACCTTAGGGAGAAAAACAGTCCCGCCACATTTCGTGAGATTTGGACTACAAATGAAAATACTAAAGCAAAAAATTCATTGTTCGTGGAAGCAAATGAGGTGGGAATAACTAAAAGAATTGCTAATGCAATAATAATGACGATCAATGGGATATCCATGAGTAGAGTTTAAATAAAAAATAATTCTTTATTAGTCCTTAACAAAGTCCACTCTTTCACATGGTATGTTGTTCTCTCATTTAGCCTGAAATACCAGTTTTGGAACAGTCACTTGGATTTATGTAAAAACATGAATTTAGATATGAAAGGCAGAAAGAAGGGAAGAGAAGCAAATGGGGTAAAATAATTGACCGGTTTAAAGACACAGCCTGGCTCTTAAAATTAAATAATCCATATATTATGTCCCACATTCATTATTTTTAGAAACATTTATTGAACCAAGTGCCAAGCATTGAACTGGATGCCAGAAATGCAGAAATTAATAACATTTCCCAGACCCTCACGGAACTCACAGTCTAGTGGGGCAAAGAGGCAATGAAGAAGACAATTCCATCACATACTTTTATAGCACGCTAAGTGCTATAGAAACAGACTGCAACATTAAGGGAAAGACCCCAGCAGAGATACACCCTAACTGATTCCTAAAACACATGAAGGAAGTTAGACAGAAGGGTAGATAGAGGTCTTAGATAAAGATATGGGGGAGCGTGGCATTCTGGAATTCAGAGCTGTCACTGGAGTAAATCTAGATAAACTGTCTAGATTTACTAGAGTGACACTAAATTTACTAGTTTGGCATGGCCACAGAATTAAAGTAGGGAAGCTTGGAACTGGAGGAGGTTAAAGAAGTCGGTAGGGACAAATCACAAAGTCATCTTGTGACAAGTATAGTTTGAGTTGACTCTTTTTCTGAGGCTGATAGGGATGCATCTAAAAATATATATATTTTTAGAAGTGGAATTATATGATCAGCTTTACTTTTTGGTAGAAGATGGCTCAAAGCAACTCTCTGCCTGTATCAAGTCCAGATATTGGAATAAAAATGAGGGGTAGATACAAGAAATTAAGAAGGTAAAATATCAAGAACTTGGTGACCAATAAAACAAAAGAAATGAAGCCAAGACTTGATCACAGGAATTATTCAGTTCACCTCCTCCTCTGATTAATTCAGCACACCTTCAGGTCATGCCATGGAATACAGTTTATACTTTTTTTATCTTGTTACACATAGATTGTGCTGTATAATTAAGGTATTGTTTTTGCTTTTCCTTAAACATTCCAAATGCCGTCCGACCTCAGGCTCATTACATTTGCTAGAGAGATGATTTTTTCCAAAATAATTGCAAAACTAACACAATAATTTAATTCAAGTCTCCATTGTTATCTCTCAAATAGAACTTTCCTAACTATCTAAAATAAACTATCCTGCCCAGACTCTCTCTCTCTCCCGCCCCCACCAAAACCTGTTTTAATTTTTTTACAGCATTTTTTAATATATAAAATTAAATCATAAAATTATTTGTTCACTTGTTTATTGACTGTCTATCCACCAGAATTTAAGCTCTCCAGGGTCAGAGGCTTTTTCTCTTTCATGACTATATTCCCAACACCAAGAACAAACCTAACATAAAGTAGTAGGCAGTCAACACATAGTTATTGAAAGTTATGAAGTCTTCACATATTTTGGGCCTTTCCAGTTAGGTAGAAAACTCCTTAATATTCTGTAATGTTTGAATCAGAGCTGTCACTGTAGCAAGTCTAGATAAACTTTCTTATTTTCAAGATAAAGAAATAACATCCTAGAAAGGTTTTATGATCCTTTAAAGTTCAAAAGCTAGTTAATAGTAAACTCCAGGATTTCTGATTTCTTCCACCATGGTTAGAAATCATACCTTCTATTCTGTCTATTTTTTTCTCTTCCACTTTTCCTATAACCATATTAGATACACTGGTGCACTGAATGTTTACTTCTTAATGAACAAACAATCAAATGTATTCAACATCTCTCATCCTCAAGGATTAAACCAACTTACCTATTTCGATTCCACCTGAAATTCTGACCCTTTTTCTCTTAATAATAGTGTCTGCATTTTCAATTATAGAAACAATATTGCCTTTTTTTTTTTAACACAAATAATGTAAGAATCACCTTCACTGGCTTTCCATGGCTTTGGGGTAGGATGGGGAAATATTACTGGTAGGAAAATCAGGTTGTAGCTCTTCATGAATACAGCGAACTTTTGAAAGGAATGAATTTAAACTATTAGCCATGCATAAAGCCAGTAGAACATAATTTATCTATGAAGCTCTAATGTCCTGAACTGATGCTAGAATAAAAAGACTTTGATAGCTATTACTTCACACCTCAAGAAACAGTTGCATTTAGCTCCCCAGCTGTCAGTGGTCACAGCCACTTTTCACTCCAGAGTTGCACGTCTCCTTCAATTTTAGCTTAAAATATTGCCCCAAAGTGTACCATATTTCTGCCCCCCACTGCCACCAATATACAAAAGAGTACTGTGATTACCATATCCTTGTTAGACAGTAATATGTAAAGATGTATCAACCACATTTCAAAGACTGGTAGAAAGAGTACTATTTCATAGATTTACCATTATATGGTATCAATTCCACTACCAGTACTTCCTAAATTTGACTTGTGACCTCTATGTTTCTAGGTTTACTAGTTACCAATGCTTTTCTAATAAGTTGCATTCTGAAACAACAACAAATAGCACAAGTCTGAACTGAGGACCCTTACTCTATAGGTTCTTCAAAGTACCTCAAGATTAGTCAGACCATTCCATCTCCTCCTCCCACTGTGGAGAGTGTGTTTCCCTAGCTCATGAATGCAGAGCTGGATCACGTATCTCACCAATGGAATGTGAGTGGACAAGATGCAAGCAAAGACTTAAAATGCACTTGCATGGATGGAAGTGCCTTCTGACATTTCATTGATCCACCGTGAAAAGAGTGGTCTCTGGATGGCTTCTGTTACTCTAGCCTGGGCTCAAGAATGCAACAGATAGAGCAGACTTCAACCCCACCCCCCATGCCAAAGCAGAGCTGCCCCGACTGACCAGCAGATCATGAGTGATAAAAATAAATATTTGTGTTGTAAGCCTCCGAGATATTGTAGTTGTTTGTTAAATAGCAAAATTGATGAATATAGACCACAACCCCTGTCCCCTGCTGACATTCAAAACCATTCAGATGATGCTGGTTATGATGCCATGGTTCAGTGAAAAGAATCCAGAAACAAAGTCAAATAGCCTTAAATTTAGTTCTTGGCTTGGTCACTTAGAAATTCTATGGAATCAGGCAAGTCACTTCGCCTTGCTTTACATTAGCTCCTTACCCATAACATGAGGCAACTAATATTTGCCCCCAGTTGTGATGAGTTGTGATGAGTCTTAAATGAGATAATTTCTACAAACCAACAAGCGGAAGGCCTGCTCTGCTCAGAATAGTGCTGAATCCAGGGACAGATTATTTGTGTCTAAATCCTGGATCTCACACCATCTGACTGAGAGTAGAGGATGTTGAAATGTATAAATTTGTGACTTCCCACACGTGTTCCCTTCCTCCATCCCTTCCTGTATGGAAAGCCCTGTTTTGATGGGGAACAAAAGGATGTAATTTGGGTGAAGGTGACTCCTCCCCAGTCTTGTACTTCAGAGGCGGGTGTGTAACTATGACCTACTAAACTGAAGTTCTATACCACTCATGCCATGGTGATTGGATCATGGATTGGATCCAAACCTGGTCAGTCAGGGTCCTTCCCGAGGCCTTTTCTGAAGCTGTAGAGATTGAGGTGCTCTGTTTTTCCTTGTGATTGCATGCTAAAAGTGCAATACAAGCTTAGAGCTACACTGGCCATTACAGACAATATACTGAGGGAGTCTACGCTAAAATGACACATAAAAAACACAGAGGAAATCAGACCAAGATTTGGAGGGAAAGTAAATCTGACTGAATTATTTGAGCCTCTGAATCCATCTTAGGCTGTAGACAGAACCACCAATAGACATTGCAATAATGTGGGCCAAGGTACTCCCAATTGCTTAGGCCAATTTGAGATGGTCATTATCACTTGCAAATAAAAAAGTGTGATCTTGAAAAATCTGGCTAATTTCTTTGAATCGAATTAGCTTCCTCATCTATAAAATGGAAGCAAGCATAGTGTTGCTTCCTAGTATTTAAGTAAGTGGGTTTTCAATGAAGATGTGTCTCACACATAATATGTAGCCAGTAAGAAGTATCTGTCATCACGTGATCGTCATGATCACCATCACCATCATCACATCCTCCTATTTTACACCTGCTTTGAAAAATGTTACAGACTAATAAGCCAATATGGATGCATTTATTCACTCCTCTCTCTATTGGTCATAGACAGATGGCAGTGTTCAAAGGTACAGTAAGACAACGGAAACAGAGAGGTTTGATATGCCCAAAACACTTTTAAGGCTAGGACAACCTCAAGATGGGCTACTCAATGATAGAATATAAAGGGATTGAAAGAACCAATAATTCCTGAGATGATGGACTCAACCCACAGTGATTGTAGCAAAAATAAGAGCCTACTTGTGGGAGAAAGGCCAAAAAGCACACAAAAGAGAAGCCTGCTTATATCTGGTTCCTTTCTTCATGCTCTCAGCCTGTGAAAGATGTGAAATGCCAACTACTGGGAGCAATGGGCATAGAGACCTGCCAAGTCCTCAGTTCTGAAGATCCCTGTCAGCCCTATATTACAGAGGTCAAAGCTCTTACAGCCCCTCGGAGGCAGTAGTAATTACTGGCCATCCCCTGGACTAGAGGAAATTGGTAGCTCCTTATGAGTAGGCTTTCCTACAGACCACTTAGTAAGAGAAAGGACAAAACCCAAACCATTTTGTTCTACAAGACTCAAGTACCTTTTGACAGACAAGGTCCCATCTGCAAACACAGCTCAGTCACAAAGATTTCATTTTCTGGTATATCAGAACCTCTCACACCCTAGCTTTTAGATACACAAGTCCAGCCAGCACGTCCCCTTCTAGTCTGTTGATTCCTGGCCTAATCTGTCCTAACCTCATCAGGCAGTGACTCAGAGGAAGTCTACAATTAGGCAGATCATCCTTAGGTCAACTTGTGGATATTGGCTTTGGTACCCTCTTTTTCCCCCAAATAATGCCTAAGAATGCCCTCCATTCCATAGGTATCATAAGGTCAAAATATTTGTGAGCCTTTTGGCGGAAGTCATCAGTGTGGCTTAAGCCTGAACAAAGTTAATTGCTGATGAAAGGTGGGATGATGTAGAGAAGTCTTAAGGGGCACTCACTTGAAAAATAAGAGCAACAGGAGACAATTTAGGTAATATTTTATTTATTTTCAAATGGATTCATGTTCTATAATCTAGTTGCCATAAAAACCATGACTCAAACATTTATTCATGTACTTTTGAAAGCTGGAGGGCTCATAAATTTTATGCAAGCTCCTCATTTTATAAATAAAAAACAGAATTTCTTATTTGATACAGGCTAATACCAAGGCCAAATCCCTGCAAAGAGGAAGAGTAGGTACCCTAGATTATTATGGCTGTCCTGGCTTGCCTTTCCTCCATGAAACTGTATGTGTTTAAACTTAAATAGTGTAATAGAACAAGTGCACACAGAAACCCACATATATATATGTGTGCAGTGCACAGCGTAGTTTTAAATTACTTGGAACGTTTTCTGGGGTGATTTGTGCTCTCTTGGTTCTACCCACCTGCATAGCTAAACCTCTTTAGTCCTTGCAGTGTCATTCCTCTCTCTTTCCTGTAGTTTGCAACATTCCCAATTTAGTATCATCTGAGAGTTTAATTAAAGTGCCATTTATTCTCTTTTATGTAACATGAACTGATAAAAGTAGAAAAGTTGAAAACTCCTAAATACAGTTGGTTTTGTCTTCAGGTTCCTCCCTCAGTGCAATGGAGAATCTAGCTATAGTGCACCACACAGTCTTAATATTCTTTTGAAAAAGATGATGCTGTAAATCCAAAGTAAGATCGTGTCCTACAAAATAAAAATATTATTTTGGTAAAGGTGAGAGAAGAAATGTTGAAGATGCAGCATTAGAAGCATGCAGAGGAAGAAAGTCATACTCATGTGTGGAGTCCAGGGTGTGTGTGGAAATGAACAAATAGAGACATCAGCATATCTCCCATTGAATTCAAATTGTTGAAACCTATGGGAAAGGGTCTGGGGAAGGGAGGAATGGACATGGTCAATATACTAATGCAGGGGAAGAAATAATGTCCCTAAGATAAAAATCGCATCAAGATTAAAAAGAGAGAAGAGTTGTGAGCTACTTTTTGTATTGAGTATGTGTTTTCATTTCTCCCTTTAGATTTGACTTTCAGATATTTCATCCTTTGTCCTTTAGAATGCTAATTCAGTATTCAGTTGTGATCATTCCATTTACAAAAATTTTTTGATACTTTTACAAATTAGTAAATCGGGTAAGAAAATGGTTACATTTTCTTACAACTCTTCTTTCAAATTGATTAAAATAGAATGACCCTTGGGAGTCATGGTGCTGATGGTCACTCCCATAATGACCAAGGATCTCATAGGGGACCAACCTAATTATGAAGTAAACCTCAAAGTAAAATATATCCCATTGCTCTAAGGAGATTTAAATGGGATGATATACAGTAGCCATACAGACACTCCCATAACAGTTAAGACTATCAGTAGAAAAAACCCATTTACCACCGCATCAAAAAAAAAAAAAACAAAAAACCTAGGAATAAACCTACCTAAGGAGGTAAAAGACCTGTACTCAGAAAACTATAAGATACTGATGAAAGAAATAAAAGATGACACAAACAGATGGAGAGATATACCATGTTCTTGGATTAGAAGAATCAGTATTATGAAAATGACTATACTACCCAAAGCAATCTACAGATTCAATGCAATCCCTATTAAATCACCAATGCCATTTTTCACAGAACCAGAACAAGAAATTTCACAATTTGTATGGAAACACAAAAGACTCCGAATAGCCAAAGCAATCTTGGGAAAGAAAAACGGAGCTAGAAAAATCAGGCTTCCTGACTTCAAACTATACTGCAAAGCTACAGTCATCAAAACAGTATGGTACTGGCACAAACACATAAATATAGATCAATGGAACAGGATAGAAAGTCCAGAGATAAACCCATACACCTATGGTCAACTAATCTATGATAAAGGAGGCAAGGATATACAACGGAGAAAAGACAGTCTCTTCAATAAATGCTGCTGGAAAACTGGACAGCTGCATGTAAAAGAATGAAATTAGAACACTCCCTAACACTATACACAAAGATAAACTCAAAATGGATTAAAGACCTAAATGTAAGGCCAGATACTATAAAAATCTTTGCGGAAAACATAGGCAGAACACTGTCTGACATAAAGCACAGCAAGGTATTTTTCAATCCACCTCCTAAAGTAATGAAAATAAAAACAAAAATAAATAAATGGGACCTAATGAAACTTAAAAGCTTTTGCGCAGTAAAGGAAACTATAAACAAAATGAAAAGACAACCCTCAGAATGGGAGAAATATTTGCAAATGAAGCAACTGACAAAGGATCAATCTCCAAAATATTCAAACAGCTCATGCAGTTCAATATCAAAGAAACAAACAAGTCAATACAAAAATAGTTGGAAGATCTAAATAGACATTTCTCCAAAGAAGATATACAGATGGCCAAAAAGCACATGAAAAGATGCTCAACGTCACTAATTATTAGAAAAATGAAAAACAAAACTTTAATGAGGTTATCACCTCACACCAGTCAGAATGGGCATCATCAAAAAATCTGCAAACAATAAATGCTGGAGAGGGAGTGGAGAAAATGGGACCCTCCTACACTGCTGGTGGGAATGGAAATTGATACAGCCACTATGGAGAACAGTATGGGGGTTCCTTAAAAAAACTAAAAATAGAGGTACCATATGATCCAGTAATCCCACCCCTGGGCATATATCCAGAGAAAACCATAATTTGAAAAGATAAATGCATCCCAATGTTCATTGCAGCACTATTTACAACAGCCAGGACATGGAGGAAACCTAAATGTCCATCAATGGAGGAATGGGTAAAGAAGATGTGGTACATATATACAATGGAATATTACTCAGCCATAAAAAAGAATGAAATAATGCCATTTACAGCAACATGGATGGACCTAGATATTGTCATACTGAGTGAAGTAAGTCAGATAGAGAAAGGCAAATATTATATGATACTGCTTATACGTGGACTCTAAAAAAAGGGTACAAATGAACTTATCTACAAAACAGAAATAGAGTTACAGATGTAGAAAACAAACTTATGGTTACCAGGGTGTAAGGAGGCGGAAGGATAAACTTGGAGACTGGGATTGATATATACATACTACTATATATAAAACAGATAACTAATAAGAACCTACTGTATAGCACTGTACTCAATACTCTGTAATGACCTATATGGGAATAGAATCTAAAAAATAGTGGATATATGTATATGTATAACTGATTCACATTGCTGTATTCCTGAAAGTAACACAACATTATAAATCAACTCTACTCCAATAAAAATTAATTAAAAAAAAAGAATATCAGTAGAAACAAGCTGAAACAATCAATAACTCTGGGCTCTATGGTATTCCCTGAGATGAATTTATATCTCAAGGAAGATGATTCTAATAAAGGAGGAGTTCCTAGGAGTAGCAATTACCCAGTATCCTTCTTGCAAAATTAAAACTGAAATACACACAAGATTCTCAGATGACAATTGCCTAACATTGTATGGAGGCCCATAGATATGCATGTTCCTCTGAGATGTCAAGATTTCAAAGCAGAAAAACTTAAAGCAACATTGCTACGCAGGAGTTTTAAGAAGAAAGGAAAATTAGTGATGTTGGGATAATGGTGATAGTCCTATGTCAGGAAAGGCTCTCAGCCACATGCAACTCTAGATTGACTATTAGACAGGCAGCCAATGGCTCCTGCAATGACAAGTAAAGATTTAAAAGGTCATTATAGGACAAAGGGCAAGATTTCCACCTGGGAATCAATCATCATTTATTTTTTGTTTATTTGTTTATTTTTGCAGTTTAAATAGAGGTGAAAGGACGTCAAGATAATACTGAGGATATAAGCAAAATAAGGGAAAACTGGAACACATAAGATGTACACAAATTTCAGAAGACACTATCCAAGAATAAGATTTTCTTGGGGGTAAGATAGCACCTACTCTGTTCTCTAGGAGTTTCAAAGGGCATGTGAAGATACATGTGTCATTCCTTAAGTCTCATAAGAGGTTTCTTAGTATTCTCATGATGGCTAAGAATATGAAAGGAAGCTAAGGCAGGAAGGCAATTTCCCAGTCCCACCCAGGAATGACTATCATCTACTCTATTCTCTTTAGTTTTACATCAAAAGATATGAAAGTATGAAGGTGGCTGGTGGGCATTCCTAGGATGGGTCAACCGTTAAAGAAGTAATGACCTAAGTCAGGAAATCTTTTTATTTAGATGGATACCCCCAAAAAAGGCTAAAACCTCAGAGGTGACCCGCCTAAAACAACAGACCTACTCCTTTAATCAAGTTTTAAACAGTGAGCTTCACTGATGTCCAGTGCTAGTTGTACTTCTGGGAAGCTCTAAGTTGTCTGAGGAAATCAAGAAAAGACAGAAGAATTGTCTTATTATTTATGAGTTTCAAGTGGATAGATTTGTGCATGCCAACATACTTCTGGGTATTATTTGGTATTTACAATTATATCAGAGGTAAATTTTGATAGTAGGATCAATGAGAAATAAATCATCATTAATTAATTTCTCCATAATTTTAAAGAGGATCCAGGTTAATTGTTTAAAGTATATGTAAATATGTACATGAAAATGTTTGTTTGTTTGTTTATATTTGATTTTATTTGACCTTAGCATTGCACTTATTCCTTAAGTGTCCTAGGTCACATCATGAGAAGGGCAAAAGTTTTGAGAATCCCCAGTCACTATTTATGCCATTCCAGAATTGATGCTAAGTGTTAAATAGCATAACTATGCTTACTCATAAACTGTGATCATTGTTTTCCTTATCTGAATTTTTGTGGAGTAGCTGACTCTTCTAGATTTAATGTCTTTGGCTCTTAATCTAATGCCTTCCCACCTCCGTGATAAGTGTGTGACTCATTTCATGTTGTTGCTGGAACATATCTTCATCTGAATACTCGGGTTTCTTGAATTAGCATTGAACAGATTTACATAACCCACAAAGAGAAACATTTTTACCCCACAAACTCATTAAATTTGGCATATAACTATGAAATTCTTCACTGTCATGAGCTAAACTAATCATAATATAAATTTCTGGAGTGTAGAATGGATCGCCCTTCATTTTTAAAAAAATTTGTTTTATTTTTTGGCTGCACTGGGTCTTCATTGCTGTGCGTGGGCTTTCTCTAGTTGCTGCAAGCAGGGGCTACTCTTCGTTGCAGTGCACAGGCTCCTCATTGTGGTGGCTTCTCTTGTTGCGGAGCACAGGCCCTAGGCGTGTGGGCTTCAGTAGTTGTGGCACGTGGGCTCAGTAGTTGTGGCTTGCGGACTATAGAGAGCAGGCTCAGTAGTTGCAGCATACAGGCTTAGTTGCTCCACGGCATGTGGGATCTTCCCAGACCAGGGATCGAACCCGTTTCCCCTGCATCGGCAGGCAGATTCTTAACCACTGCGCCACCAGGGAAGTCCCAGCCCTTCATTTACTGTACTGAAATATTCTCAGAGGTGTAGGGAATAATCTGTGCAATTCATATTATGATTAACAGAGGCTGAGAAACTTTTTCATTCATGAAACTCTTCCCCTGAATTAGAACACAGCAAACTCAAGGCCAGTTACATAATGTTACGTTATTTCCACAGTACGAATAGAGCTGCATCCAAAAGAATTTCCATGGATGAGCAGCAAGGCCAAAATAGCCACAATCAAGGAAATGTATCAAATAGACACTCCTATGGGACACGAAAATTACATAAAGCTTTATCAACATATAAATTCACAAAATTATATAAACTTTCCTACAGTGCATAGACTGATTACAGCAGTATTATTCAATGTGTGGTTTGAAGACCTCTCCCAATTAATTAACCTGCATGTTTAATCCCATGCTCCACCCCAGATCCAGGAAATCTTTGTGTACTGGTCCCTAGGAATCTACATTGTAGCAAGATTTACATAACACTTCTACACATAATAAAATTCGAGAACCACTGGTATAAAGAGTGTTACACTAATGGGAAAGGTAAGAAAAGGCATATAAGAAACATGTGTTAATCCAGGTTCTGCAAGAAGCAGACAGCAAGAGAGGATTAAATGTACAAGAATTTTTATTTGGTGAAAAACCTGATACAAAATGGGCAGGAAGCCAAGTGACGGTGTTGAACTTTAGCTGAGCTCTGTGCTCCTGGAAAACTGTGATGGTTAAGAAACCCACCCCCCTTTTGTGTTCAAGAAATGGCTTCCTGCAAGAAAAACACATCCTTGACTTAGACAAGACTGGTAGATGAACCGCTTGTTTATTTATGACAAAACCAGACAGAGTACAATTTCTTTGTCACCTAAATTACTGGCACCACTGTCCAACTGGATAAAATGCCCATTAACTTGACTTAACCATACTTGAGTCAGCCTTCCCCCAGTCCCTGAACTTTGGCTTACCACTGAGCACTGGAATGCAGAAAGACCCCTTTCTCAGAACCCCCTCCAAGAATCAGCTGATTTCAGGGGAAAATATTTCCTGATTAATTGTCTGATCACACCATTTACTCCTTCCACATGCCCATAAATGGTTCTTTCTAGCTTTACTTACTGCTCTCCCTTAAAAAAAAATTTTTTTTAAAAGCCTTTTTGCCTGACCCTGTAAATCTCATGGTCAGAAACCTCTCCTTATTTCAATAGCTCCATCTCCCTTATTGCAATAGTCTTTTTTGAATAAGTCTCTCCTTATTTAAGTCTGGATTTATTTCTTCTTTCACACAAATAAGACTGGGAGAGCCAATACACCAGGATGGAAGTCTGACCCAAAGTGAAGAAGAGAGGGAAGGAAAGAAGGATAGGTGGGATGGAAGCATCCTAGAGTTTTCTGCAATCTGAGGAAAGTTTGCCATCACGTCAGGCATGTCTCCCAGTAACAAGCCTGCCATAGGAACCATGCTGTGCTCCACCACTGGCTGGGAGCAGCCATGGGAAGCATGGATTTCAGAGTGCACGGCCGGGGCCCTTGTGAGTCAGTTACGCACCCTGAAGCTGAAGTCTTCAAAGCATATACTTATGGCTGCTACAATGTGTTTCAAACTATAATTCCTGAGCCATTTAGGACTCCTCCATCCACCACATCCAATACAATAGCAGCAATAAGCCACTACTAGGGATAGTTGTGTAGAGTTGGCAGAAGGTGAACAGCCTCTAGGTATGGATACTTGCTTATGTGAGTCTGTGAATACATGACCAGAAGGTAGAATGAGCAATAAGTTGTGAGTTTCTAATGGGAGAATATATCAAACCGATGCTTCTAGTAATTTTATCTTCTGAGGCTGAGAATACTATGGGGAAAGATATGTTTGTTTGCACTTCTGCTGTCTCTAGTCAACGTGCTCATTTTGAGAAAAGCATAAATGAGAAAACAAGGTAATACAGATGGGCAGTGACACTATTGGAATCGAGCTTTTGTAAACCTGGACAGCTCACTTTACCTTGCTGGGATTCTTCATCTGAAAAATAGTATATATGTATCACTATACCTCACAGGGATGTTGAAAAACAACATGACATGCCTATGAAATATTTCAATATTCTTAGGAAAAAGACAGAGCCTAGATGCAGATTTGAAGTCAGATGGAGTTTTCCCAGCGATGAAAGGGAGACATTGTTTTGCATGGTTTTGAGACATGGTTTTGCAGTTCATGGAAACTCCAGGTCCTGTTCGAGTTATTCTGTGAAGCTGAAGTTTTAAATGGAGTAGCTAGAGCTGGAAGGAATACAGGAGGAAAAAGAGAAAGGGAAAGAGTGCTGAAGAAGGAGACAATTAGATTTGTTGATTTCCTACTCTGGTGCCTGGAACTATGTGAAATACAGACTTAACCGCACATGATGACAGTTCAGTTAAAGAATAAGCACCATCCTAAGTGATATGGCTATTTGGACACTGACTCTCTTTTTTTCTGTATGATGATTTTTTCCCCAAAACACGTTAAATAAACACAGTATAGAAAGAAGGTAATACTTCAACATTATGGCTTCAGGCAGACATATTCACCAATTTACTTGAACCAAAGTTTCCAGTTAGAGAATATTGTAAGGGATAAATTTGATGAGTTACATTTTGAATAAACTTAAATGGGTTTTATTTGCATATAAATGCCCAGCAAGTGTGATGACAAGGCACTAAGACTCTTCAGTTTTCTCTACATGTATGTTGTTCTCATGTGTTTCAATGTACCATTGTTGTAGCTTTTATTTTTGTATCAAAGGGTTTGATATTGTGCTATAAACTTAAGTGTAGCTTGAGGGCAAAGTCACCAAAAGCCCCAAAAGAATAAAAATTTGTTGAAGAAAACAGGTTTAAAATAATGTATTTGGAGATATATATATCTCCAAAGGAAATGAAAACAGGATATTGAAGAGATATCTGAACCCCCATGTTCACTGCAGCATTATTCACAACAGCCAAGTTACAGAAGCAACCTAAGTGTGTATCAATGGATGAATGGATAAGGAAGATATGAGGTACATATCTCTATATATCTATGTAACTGTGTATCTATCTACATATTTATATTATTTATATATATTTAGTTATATATAAATATGACTCAGCCATGAGAAAGAAGGAAATCCTGCCACTTGCAACAACATGGATGGAATTTGAGGGCATTATGCTAAATGAAATAAGCCAGACAAAGAAAGACAAAATACTACATTGTATCGCTTATGTGTGGAATCTTTAAAAAAATGTCAAACTCATAAAAACACAGAGTAAAGTAGTTGTCAGGGACTGAGGAGTGGGGGAAATAGTGAGAGACTGATAAAAGGGTACAAACTTTCAGCTATAGGATGAATAAGGACTGAGGAGCTAATGTAAAACACGTGAGTATAGTTGATAACACTATTGTATAATTGAAATTTACTGAGTGTAAATTAAATATTCTCACCAAAAGAAAAAGAAAAAAATATGTGAGGTGAAGCATATGTTAATGAACTAGATGGGGGAATCCTTTGAAAATGTATATCAAATCATCACCATGTGCACTTCAAATTTCTTACTATATTGTATGTCAGTTATATCTCAATAAAGCCGAAATATAAATAAACAGATATAATGAACAACTCTTTGCACTTTCTTTTACAACTATCTATTACCCATTCATCTTTCCCTTACTCCTTCAGTGAGAAAGAAAATCTTTGTTACATTAAATTTTACCTACAAATCATGTTAATTTACTTCCAAATAGTTATTACTTTTTTTCATTATGCAATTGATATATTCTTCTCTTTCTGAAAATTGCCTTAGGTTGGAACCAAAAGCATCATAACTTTCCCATTAAAATTAATAGAATTGTATTTAATAGTTTTCAGCTAAAGGCAGGGTTATCAGGAGTGGATTTAGGTTATTAAGAAAGTGAACCGTCATGAGCACTCTTTCATGTAAACCTCATGACAACCCTGTGCGTATTTATTACCATTATCACCATCATTGTTATTATCATCATTGGCATTAGTATCATCATCCCCATAATTACTTTAATTACTTTAACTTAACAGGGAGTCAACCAAGACCTTCAGTTTCTAACTCTTTCTTAAGAAGCTACATGGCGTAATTCACACTTTGAAATTCACTAGCAAAACACTGAAATAATTACAACAGAGAACAGTAGAAAATAACTGACTATAAAGGAACTAAAACTTTGGGAGCCTCTCTAGCTGTGCTGTGGAGAGTGGGGAGGAGGCTGAACAGGAACAATCCAAGGGCACAGACTCCAGTCAAAGCGGTTTCTTTTCTGCGTGTTTTATACATTTGGGATTTTTGCATATTTTATTTGAGAAGAGGGTTGCGCTGTGTTTTTTACAGAAAATGAATTTAAAAATTACTTATAATAAATGAATTCTGGGAGTCAACTCTGAAAGTCTGTGCTTCTCTGATTCTGTGTAGCTTCCTAGAGCAGGGATTCTCAACCTTAGTAGCTACAAACTGGGGGCTAACAATCAACGTTGAGGTCTTTTATGAGGAATAGCTAAAACTTCATAGGAGTGAAATATTTAAAATTTATTCAAGGTTATCCCATTCATTATGTCAACTATCGTTTACTTGAATTTTCATATATCTTATTAAGTGGGAAAAAAACATGGAGGAATAACGGCTCTTTATATGGGCGACAGCCCTTTGAGAATCCAATAGAAGCTATAAATTTTCTCACCAAAAACAAAGCACATATTTCAATACATAATTTGTGTATATGTGTGAGTGTGTGTGTGTGTGTGTGTGTGTGTGTGTGTGTGTATACAGTCATGCACATGCAGCTGACTGCACAGGAACATCCACAGGGGTAGGTTGTATTTGTGAATGCCATCTCTGACTACCACTGGAATATAAACTTAGTTTTTGCACATGAATCTGATGGTTGAAATGAAAGTGACTCTTCCTAAACAGGTATAAATTGCTAAGCTCACCTCAGTCTATGGTATAACTTTCCCACCTTGAAAGATTTCATTCACCATCTCCCATCTAGCTTACATTTGTGGGTCGAAAAGTGAAGTCTGCTCATAAGCATCTAATTTCCCCAAACTTGTCAACAGTTGTGATTTCAGACTCCACCATCTACACAAAACTGAGTGTCACTCCTCTCAGGACTGATAACTATACTGTGCCTAGAGAGACACAGAACAGATTTTTTGCCAGTTAATTTTTACCCTTGAAAAGTATCTCATTAGTGTCATTTCTTTTTCCTGGGAAGAAAGCCAGGTAGGAATCCTTTTGTTGTTGTTTCTTTCTAATTTTGTGTGAATGTGCTGATAAACAGATTTAATGATGAGAAACAATAGAACATGGCAATACTCAATATACAACTAGCGAGGAATTCTCACTAGCAACAAAGCACTGTGCTGGGCTTGGGGAATGGGTTAAGGCATTGGAAAGAGGATATATGGTTCCTTCATCCAAGGGGAAAGGAGAAATATTGAAATTAAACATGTTAACCATATGGTATTAATTGGTGTCATCAAAATCCAAAAGCTACTTTTTCTTTTAGTTGCATGTGTTATTCATACTTGTTCTGGAAAATATATCATTATACTTTTACTCTTTGTACCTATATTCCTCATATCCCAAGACAAAAGACAACTACCTCTTTCCATTATTTCAGGTAAGATCCTTATTTTTAGCTTTGCTATGTGCAATAAGCCTCCTACAACTGCATGGGGCAAACACTATTACTCTTTTCAGCTCTTAAACCCTCATTTACACACCATCAACATAAGCATTAGGTCACATTATGTTAGGGCTATACAGAACACATTCATTCTTTTTTCTTATTTGAATTTCTTTTTTTCTTAAGTCTTTTTTGAATTTGTTACAATATCGCTTCTGTTTTATGTTTTGGTTTTTTGGCTGCAAGGCATGTGGTAAGATCTTAGCTCTCAGACCAGGGAGAGCCCAGTAGTGGGATTGCTGGGTTGTATGGTAGTTCTATTTTTAGTTTTGTAAGGAACCTCCATACTGTTCTCCATAGTGGCTGTATCAATTTACATTCCCACTAACAGTGCAAGAGGGTTCCCTTTTCTCCACACCCTCTCCAGCATTTATTGTTTGTAGATTTTTTGATGATGGCCATTCTGACTGGTGTGAGGTGATACCTCACTGTGGTTTTGATTTGCATTTCTCTAAGGATTAGTGATGTTGAGCATCCTTTCATGTGTTCGTTGGCAATCTGTATATCTTCTTTGAGAAATGTCTATTTAGGTCTCCTGCCCATTTTTGGATTGGGTTGTTTGTTTTTTTGATATTGAGCTGCATGAGCTGCTTGAATATTTTGGAGATTAATCCTTTGTCAGTTGCTTCATTTGCAAATATTTTCTCCCATTCTGAGGGTTGTCTTTTCGTCTTGTTTATGGTTTCCTTTGCTGTGCAAAAGCTTTTAAGTTTCATTAGGTCCCATTTGTTTATTTTTGTTTTTATTTCCATTTCTCTAGGAGGTGGGTCCAAAAGGATCTTGCTGTGATTTATGTCATACAGTGTTCTGCCTATGTTTTCCTCTAAGAGTCTGATAGTGCCTGTCCTTACATTTCGGTCTTTAATCCATTTTGAGTTTATTTTTATGTATGGTGTTGGTTTTGATAATATACTTAAATGATGGATATGGAAGCACTTCATTAACTGTAAAAATGTTAGTCACAAATTCAAGGTAACATTCATGCAAAGAACAGTGACTATTCAGCTGATATATTTCAATGTCTATGTTCTCGCCAGAAATCCAATTATTACATTTCTATACTTACTATATTTATACCAATATTTTATATATATCTTAAGTGCAATTATGGTTCTCTGCTCCTTATTGCAGTATCACCAAACCAATAAGACAAATTCTAAAACAATGAACGTCTAAAATCTATGGACTATTAGAGTTGGAAAGAATGTAAAATATTACTTCTATATTACTTTCCTTTGATGCATGAGAAGATTGAGTCCCAGAGACCCCCTTACTCAACAGAGCAAGGCAAAGATAAGATCTGAATCAGAAATATTTACCAGTTCTGTGTAACTTTCCATTACCATACTATTCAAAAATCTGTTTTTTTTTTTTTCCTGTGGGACTCTTGTAGTATGAAATACACCTTGAAATAATAGGACATCAGAGTTTAAAAAGTAATTTTTGGAAATTAAAAAACACTCTGCAAGATTAGTGTATTAAAAAATAGGACTTGACCTGTACTCAGATGAATTTAATTTTTCTCTTGGGATGACTTGCTTTCCTCCCTCTGATTGGTTTGCCTTTTCAGCTAATTTTGTAGCATCTGAGGTTACTATTTTCATTTTCCAATTTGTAAGCCCCTTTCCCTTTTCCAGATCATTACCATTTAAGATGTTCTGATCATTCTTCTTGAGAATTCCTGAAGTAATTAAAAGAAATCCTCCAGAGGGGTCCCAGGCCTTTGGCAATACTCATCAAATGCTATAGGACTGGTGCAAGGCTCAAAGGCCTTATATATACCCCTCCATGGCAGTGGCTCATAAGGCGTGCTCTCACTTATTTATTCGACAGAGATTTATTAAATGCCGACACTGTCAAGCACTGTGTTCACCACTGTGTTAACCTCCTATTTAGAGAGAGGGAAACAACAATTACAATATGTCCTGATACGTGCTGTGATAAAAGTATTCACAGGCTTCTGTGCGAGCCCAACACGACAGGGCCAGGCAAGTAAGGGTTCTCAGCGCAGCCGTGTAACCTTTACAGGGCACATCAGGTATAAATCATAGAAGAGGGGTGTTCAGGAACTGCATGATGTTCCATAGGCCCAGGGACAGGATGCCTTCCACCTTTATCAATAAAATAGTAATCCTTCTTTATTCTACTTGCTAAATATATTCAAAATCTACCACTTCTCTTCCCTAATACTATTACTGTTGTCCAAACCTCCATCATCTCTTACCTGAGTTATTTTCCTTAGCATATTAATTGTTCTCTGTCTCCACTCTTACTCGGTGCAATTTATTCTCCTCTCAGCAGCCAGGATTATTGGTTAAAAAGCAAATCAGATCATGCTCAAACCCTTCATTGGCTTTCCACTGAACTTAGAATAAAATTCATAATCCTTGACATGACCCACCAGACTCTGTGATCTCGTCCCTTCCTCTTGCTTTTCTTTACCTTGTTCACTATGTTCAGAATACATAGCCTTTACTCTATTTCTGAAACACAACATATCCTTTCTTTCACACCATAGGGACTTTATACTTATTATTTTCCTTCCCTGGAATGACTTTATCCTAAATATTTGTATGGGTGAGAATTTCTTGCTTGTACTGTTCAGGTCTCATCACCTTCTCAATGAATCCTTACCTAACAATTCAATCTAATACTGTCTGCCCAGATTATGTCACATCACCCTCTTCTTTAATACTGATATAACAATTATCGCCACATAGATTCATTTATTAATTTGTTTACTTATTATTTGTTTCACTGTGCTAGAATACAACATCTTATTTATGTTGTTTTCTACCATCTCCCAAATGCCTAGAGAGTACATGACATATAGGAGGTCCTCAATAAGTATTTGCTGAATGAAAATGTAGAAAAGTAGGCTAGTACTAGATAGGAAAGCCTGGTATATGTTGTAGTCATGCTGATAAGTAGGATAGACCCCCCAACCAAAATGTGGTTCAGATGTCAAGACTGATGATTCCACACACCCCAAATGGGTATGAAAATGTTTATTAATGATATAATGAGACTTCTGAGGGAGAACAGAGAAGGCTTCCCAAGCTGGTCCAAAATGGCTTGAGAAACCAAGGTAAGGAGACCTGCTTGGGGTTTTCATTGTGGTTAGGATGCAGGACTGGAGTAAAGATTCTCGCATGTGGATAGGGGCTTACATGGATTGAATCTTATATCACCGAAGGAGGTAGCACCCAGGCTTTCTTATAAACGTGACCAGATAGAAGCAGAAGGAGAAGAGGGAGGGATGAGGCTTAAAGCTTATTAGAAGTCCAAAAGCAAAAAACGGAGTTAGACTCTATTACAGAACACCACCCCAAAGTGTTCAAACAGTGTTAAAAGGTGTGCATGGGAGACTCTTGAAGGATTTTAAGCATGATGAGACTTATATTTTAGAAACATGGATCCGGCTGCACTTCTGAGAAAGTAACAGGGGCATGAGACAGAAGACCAGGAGAATATTTAGACTATTGAAGTGATATAGGTGAGAGATAATGGAAGCTCTGAAACAGATTCTTGGAGGCTCTGAAGAGATAGTGTGGAGACATAGGGACAAATTTGAGAGACATGTAATCCTTAGTGGGAAAAAAATTATATTACCAGCTTAAATTTCCTCAACATCACAACTTTGGATTTGGATTCTGACAAAACAACCATAGCAAACTCAGTAAGTAGCATAAGATAAAAATGGCCCCTCAACATGGAAAAGACTGAACTCATGGACCATTGCTGAAAATGGTGTCTCTGACAATTATATGAGTGCATCAAGTAGATCACACCAAGGAAGCGATGTGTTATAGGGAAGTAACTCATAATTCAGGTGAAATTTTGAGCAGCCTCCAGATCCTTTTGAGATTGATCATTAGTGTTGGACTGATTTGAGAGGCTTAGATCTTATTTCAAGCTCTGCTTCCTATTGAACTCAAATCTTAAGACTGTTCCACTGGGACATGCTGAGCTGTTCTTACACTTGCCGCCGGTAGATAAGGAACTCTTAGAAACCTGATTCAAACATTCAGGATGCTGGCAAGGGAAGCAGGCCCTGTTGACTTGCTCATAGTGATAGGTCCTGTCAAAGATGACAAGAGCGATAAAGTTTCAAAAATACTCTGTTAGTACTGTTGTGCTGTAAATGTATGACTTTATAGCTAAGCACTGTGTCTTTTAAGGTCTGGGATTTTTACTTCTGCTGTTCAAATAAGTTGTCTTCCCTTCCTCTGGATCATCCCTATAACACTCATGTCCTCACTGCCAGAAATCTGAAAGGTGTTGTCAAGTTAATTTCTTGGTTCACTTCATGCAGTCTTTCTCTTAATTGCAATGCTGTTGTCTTATCATTAGGCTACATTGTTACGGTGATAACAGTGTGGATTAAGAGAAATCTTATCTACTCTTAAGGTTGGCTATATCTGGGTTAATGCAAGTGTGCCCTTAAAGGATTAACCCTCCCCACTACTACTTTGTTGGGCTAGCTCTTTTCTGTAAAGCAACGTAGGAGTCAGTGGAAAGAAGTATGTAACAAGGCAAAAGTCAGTTGGAAGGTGTATGTAGCCAGTTTCGTCTTCTCATTAAATGTATTTTCAGATATTTTACTTCACAAATTCATTAAATTTGCTCATCTTCAAAAACAGAGACAGATACAAGCCATTTCACTATTCTATCTTTTTTGCTTTAAAAATGGGTCACTTGTATTAGACCAGAAACTTGCAAACATCTTTTGTTGAAGTCACTATAATCTCCATATTTTGAAAGATGAACACTACTAAGAAAACACCATTTATTAAGCAGCTATCTCACTTCATAATTTTTTATTCATCAAAATCGTATTTGTACTCTCAAAATGAGCGCTTCTAATAAGATATGTGGGATCTTCTTCCTAGAGTTTTCAAAACACAAAAACTCAAATGTTATAAAGGAAAAGTATATCTATAGATAGATAGATAGATATGGGTATATATATAATGGCAAACTATGTGTGCTTGTGTTTATAGAAAAAATAACAAAAAGTCACATCCACATATATTAAGCTAGAGAAAATTTGCAACATATGTAACAGAGAAATAATTATCACTACATAATATACAAATAACCCATCCAAATTGATCAGAAAAATGATAAATCAATGGACAGCTGATAAGAGTATGTATTTGCAATTCACAAAAGAAAACTTTCAACAGGCAATAAACATATAATAATATATTCAACTGCAATAGTCATCAGAACAAAGCAAGTAAATAATGAAATTATATTTCCATACTTAAAATGGAACACAATATCACATCTTTGAAGACATGGAGAAATGGCTATTCTTATATATATATTTCTGGTTTGAAAATGAACTCCTACAACTTCTTGGTAAATTATCTAGTGATAGCCATTAAAATTTAAAATAGATATAACCTTTGATAGAGAAATAACAGTTTTAGGACTCTGTGGTGTTGAAATAAAACTACAAGTTGTCAAGCCAAAGTATTAAGGGAAGTTTTATTGAATCATCAAAAGAGAAAAACTGGAAAGAATACGAGTAACATCAATAAATGAATGGTTAAATAAAGTGTGGTACTTTATGGCTGTGAAAACTTAAGCAGCTCCTTGAAATACAATGCTTTAGAGTTACAGTTACTGACTTGAAGGGATGGTTATTAAGAGTGAAAATAAATTTTCAAGGTAACATGTAAAATATGATACTGTTCTTTTTCAAGAGAAATAATCCCCAGGTGTCTCTATATAATTACATAATGTGATGGGGGAGGCAATGAAAATGGGGTAGGGGAAGATTTTGTTTATTTGCAGCTTCGTGTTATATCTGCAGTTTCAGTAAATAAAGCTTTTTTGTTGATGTTGTTGCTGTTATTTTGTACTATGGGAGAGAAATTTAATAGAAAAAATATGTTTAAAACATAGTTCACAGAAAACTCTCTCTCCGTTTCCAAGATTCTGAAGGGCCCAGACACTCCAGTTATGGGAATAACTGGAGTAAATAATCCTGGGTCCCTTAATCTTTCTAAAATTCAACTGTACATGATACTGGTTTAATATTAACCTCCCCAAACTCTTCAGATTGATGCCATCAGCTCATAGTTGCTTCATTTTCTTAAATCAACCCTTCCATGCAGTTTGATTGAATATAAACTTTCCTCTAAATGTATATTTCTGTCAATTACCATTTGGTATTTCTCTGCCAACACAAACCCTGAGATTATAGGGTTCAGGTAGAGGATATATTGATTCATCTAAACAGCACCTGCTTTTATGGGAAATGCAAGCTCCCATCCACTTGGCTTCCATGGAAGCAGCAATTTTTGTACAATACCATCCTACCACATTTTGCACACAGGTAAGCAGCAGACCCTGGCTAGGATGATGAGACCCTTCCTCTGGGTGCATATAGTATTTGGGCCAGAAAGAACAGCAAAATAGTCTCCTTTCAGTGATAAAACTATAAAACATAAAATTTGTGAGTTGTCAAAAACTAGGTTTCCTACCATGTGAATAAAGCAAAACTGCAGGGAAAGAAAATGAAGCAAAATTCCCAAGAATAGTAAATGTAATAGATGAAGAGAGGATTGATGGTACTGGAGTCCCTAGTTAAGTTGTTTCTGAACTGCCCTATACAATCAACTGATTATTCAACCTTCCTTTGGGTTTGATATCATTTACAATAACAAATATGTTATCTTAACAAATATGGATCACATGTTTTGTTTCCTTTGGAAAGTCTCCCAGAATCTAAGACAGAGACTGATACACAGAAGATATCTAAACCATAGGTAACTAAGCCATTAATCTGGATTAAACTGAGATGAGCAGGGAGAAAGGCAGAGTCCAGAAGACCCAATACCGTCAGAAGAAAGAACACAGGCAGTGGGCAGATAGAGTTCAATATAAAATTAAAAAGAACAGGAAGATTTTTTTAAAAACCATAAAATGAAGAGAATCTACAATACAAAGAAGAAAATTATAGCAAGGAAACTGTATATTCCATACAAAGGAAACTGTATATTCCATACAAGGAAACTGTATATTCCATACAAAAACAAAAATGTTAAAAGATCTGAAGAAACTGAATTAGTGAGCTACATAGATATTTAAGGGAATAGAGTTCTGGGCAGATGTATGTGTCCTGGGTCAGAGTTGTACTCTGAGTTTTTACAGAGAGGGGAATGACCAAGATGAAGAGTGAGAGGTAATGAAGTCGGAAAGGTTATAGATTGGTAGAAAGCTATTACAAGCAATGACTTACATGTTGGTTGAAATGGGGAATCAATGCAGGATTTGAGTAGGGAAGTGACAAGATTTAACTTAAGTTTTTAAAGGATCTCTTCAGCAGTCACGTGAATAGAGTGTAAGGGACAAAGCAAAAATGTAGTGAGACTACTTTGGGAGACAGATAATAATGGCTCAGAGCATATTGGAAGCAGAGGAGACAGAGAAACAGAGAAAGAGGGAGACACAAAGATAGAGAGATACAGACATCTAGACTTTGGAAAAGAGGTCTTGAATAAATATATAAATTTGAGTCATGAGTATAGAATTGTTGATATAATTCTGGATGAAATCATTAAAAAGAGAGTAGAGAGAAAGAAGAGATGAGAAACTAGGTTTTATTCAAAGTAAGAAAATAAAATACTCAAAGAAGAGGTTTTAGAAATAGGGGTTTTGCTGATGATAGACCAAATTCCCAAAGCGATAGTGGAAAAGACTCAGCAGTTAGGGAAGGTGGAGAGCTAGGGGGAAAAAAAGGATATGCAGAGCCTTTGAGTAAAAAGAACAGGGAGGTAAGGAGTAACCAGGTTGTTTGGCGCTTCTTGTTATGATTGACATAAATGATAAGGTGTACGATGAAATCAGTGCTGGTCAATTGAAAGCATACAGCGTGGTAAGTTGAGAGTATTATGAAGTCAAGAGTTCAGTGAGTCTCTGGAGTTTTTCTCTTGATCCTTTCCATTGGGGAAGTGGGCTTAGTCCCAGATTGTGGGCTTAGTCCCAGACTGTGGGCTTACTACTGATCTATTATTATGGAGGGCATAAATCTAAGAGACATTAGCTAAGAGTATATATTTAGAAGGCACTAAAGTACCAAGGTGAAACAGCATGAAATGATTAACTAGCTAAGCAGCCTCCAAGTTGAGAGCAGGGTCATCTGACATTTCCTAAAACTATGCTCCATTAATAGATAATACCAATATTTTATTAACCTCTTTACACAGAGGTACTAAGCCTAGACCGACTTCATCTCTATGTACATCAGCTTCCCCAATAGTAAAATGCAGTTTAAAATAGAATCTACCACAAAGGGTCGTTGGGAGGATTATGAATTGGTATTCACAAATAATTTAGCACAAAGCCAGAAAATTTTAAAAGATCTACAATGTTAGTATTCTTGATATTATATATCCCACCTAAATACTTTTCAAATCTGCCACTTTTCCAAGTCTATAGACTTCTACTGCTATCACCCTAGTCCTGGCCACCATCATCGCTCATCCTGAATTGCTGCAATTTTGTCTCTAAATTGGCTCTTAGTATGTACACTCTTGCCTCAAATACATCCATGAAGTATGTAAAGTAATATTTTGATAACATCTTTGAGATATCCCTATACCATCAGCTGATTCAAATTGTACAACTCACATGTTTTTAATATACTCACAGAGATGTGCAAATATCACCACCATATAATTTTAGGACATTGACATTACTCCCAAAAGAAACCGCATACCCATTAGCAGCCATTCCCCATTGCCCCCTGACACAGCCCTGGAAACTATTCACCCACTTCCTATCTCTATAGACTTGCTTATTCTGAACTGAATGGAATCATATAATATGTGGTCATCTGTGACTGGCTTCTTAAAATATTATTTTCAAGGTTCCTCCATGTTTTAGTGTATATCAGTACTTCACTCCTTTTTATTGTCAAAATAATATTCTCTTGTATGGATAAACCACAGTTCCATTGACCAGTTTAGAGATATTTAGGATGTGGGTGTTCCATTCCAACCTACTTTTCTGTTTGAATTTAAAAGTGTCTCTTGCAGAAGCCATTTCTATCATTGTTCTTATACTTTTCTTTAATTAATTAGACATGGTTTCCTTTGGTTCTTCGAACATATTCATAATAGCTGGTTTACAGGCTTTGTAATAAGCCTAATATCTGGACTTCCTCAGGGACAGTTCTTATTCACTGCTTTTTTTCCTTGTGTATAGGCCACACTTCCCTGTTTCTTTACATGTCTTCTAAATTTTTTTGTTTAAAATTGGTCATTATAATTTGGCATATAAATAAATATATTGTGGCAACTCTGGAAATCAGAACCCCCACTCATGCAGGGTTTTTGTGTTGCCGTTGCTGCTTTTGCTACTGTTCATTTAGTGAATTTCTTGGTCAAATTCTGCAAACTCTGTATTCCTTGTTATGTCTAACCACTGACTGAAGTCTCTGCTTAATTATATCTCAGTGGTCAGCTAATGATTGGACAGAGGTTTTCTTAAATGCCTTGAACCAGGAAGTCCCTCACTCTTTGCTATGGGGCTCTGTTTGTGTGGTAGGGCACATCTTCCACATTCCAAAAGTTTACAAATCTGCGTCAGCCTTTATTTCCTGCTTGCATAGACCCTTAAGGTCAGCAGAGGTGAAAGGGCCTTCTTAGGTCTTTTTTGGGTATGTGCACTGGCCTGTACATGTGCATGGCCTTCTAAATCCCCAGGAATATGCTAGAGCTTTTCAAAGCCCCTATAGACATCTTATTCCCAGATTTTTTTTTCTTTTTTTTGGTCAGTCTCTTGCAAAACTGCCTTGGGCAGTTGTGGTGTTAAACAAATGCCAATGATTGTCAGCAGATGCCCTGTAAAAAGGGGCTTTTCACACTGAGTGATCTCTGAGTCAGATCAAAAGAAAACAAGCCCTGTGAATCAGTTTTTCCAGGGAGCTGCCAGGCAGGTCAAATATTGACAACTGAGGATAAGGCTTTTCGAGAAGCTCCATAACCTTGATGCCCCTTCCAGTGGCTGTTAGCCTTCTGGATTTCATAGCTACCACGGTGCAAGGCTGCTACTTTTCAAAACTACTGGAGAGGTGCGGAGCCGGAGATAGCAATACACCAAGTTAAAACACCACAAATTCATTGTTCTTACTGTTTCAACTATTTTTCTTAATAAAACAGTCCTTAAATTTTTGCAAGCCTTTGGTTAATTTCTAGAGTTCTGAAAAAGCTGATTTTTTCAATTCTTGCCACGATTGTTTTTATAAAGGAGTGTGTTTTTGATGTTCTTACCTTGCCACTCTGGAAATTCTTCTCCTAAAGCAATATCTTTAAACGCATAGTCTAAGTATTTAATTCCTCTTCTTAAAATTATGTAATAGCTTCCCTTTAACTTTCAAATAAAATCCCAAAAATGACCCACATAATCTGGCCCCTCGCTCCCTCTTAGCCTCAAACTTCACATTCTCCCCCTAGACTTCCTTTCAATACCTATAACAAACCTTCTTCCCGCTGTCCTTTTGCACAGATTATTCCTTCGCCCATAACCCTCTCCCTCTCCTCATTCCAACCCCATGCCTATCAACTAACTCCGATCTCTCAGGTCTCACAGTAAATGCCACTTCCTGGGGAGCCTTCTCTGACTCACAAGTTAGATTCAGTCTCTCCATCAAATGCTCTCACAGCACCCTGCCTACTTCCTTCATAGCACTTACCATGACTGTAACAAAATGTAATTTGTGTATCTGTTGAATTTTAAGATCCATCATGGCAGAGATTTAATCTGGTTCAGAGGCAAATGTTCGATAAATGTTTGTTAAAACAATGAATGAATAAACAGAAGAGAATAAATGCATTATGCAAATACCTGGCCACAAAGTTGTTCTGTTTTGGGGAAAGCTGACGAGGAAAGGGACAAGTAACCTCACTAAAGCAGCTCTGAAACTCCATATACATGTAACTGCTTCAGCCAGTGCAGCTTCTCAAAATATCTATGTTGAAAATTAAAGAGGATTATGGTCTTACTATGAAAATCTCTGATCTAAATTTCTTGTTTTATAGATAAACATATCAACTCCAAGGGAGCAAGGAATTTTTTCAAGAGTTGTCAGACTGCAAATTACTTGAGGAAATTTTAAAATATCCATGCCCAGCCTGTCCCCATATTTTATCTGTCATAAATTTGCTTTTAATGTGGTCCAAGAGTATGGGTGTTTTTTGAAAAGCTCGCTAAATAATTCTAACATGCATCCAGGTTTCCTGAGAACCGTTATAGGTAAAAAGTATCTTGTCTCAGGTTTGTTCCTGTCAACCTTCCATTTAAGGTGCTCCAGTCCTCACAGCAAGGAACATAATAAGATTTGGGGACAGTCTGATAAATGATCATCTTAGAAAGATAAGGAATATAAGCAACGCGGGTGTTGGTCCTCAACCAAAAAACTAAAGCAAAGGTACTCTTCACATTTGAAGTAACAGAAAAAGCTTGTCACTGGGGAACAGACAACCTGTTTTCTGCTAATAAACTCTAGGGTGGCTTTTGTGGCTGCCTTGATTAATTGGTGACAATGAAATAACCAGTGCTCAGGGATACATGCGACGGCAAAGGATTGTAAGTGACAATTTGCTGTTAAAATTCATCGGCGCCTGCAAAGCGCCTTGATTAATGAAGTCGCTGTGCCTGCCTCCGCTCTGAGGAGAGGGGGCCACTGTGGGATGGAAGGGAAAAGAAAATTGCAAGGATGCTCTCGCTAAAGAGGTTCGGCACCCAGTTGCATTTAATCTATCTGCCGTTCCATTATGCAAGTACCTTCTCCCTCTCAGCTGTTCGCCGGCGCTGCCATTAATCACAGACTGCTGCAAAGAAAAGGCGAGTAGGGGGGAGGTAGGGGAGAGAGCTGTCCTTCCCGGCTTGTAGCGGGGGAGGATGATGGGTAAGCAGGGGGCCCAGGAGGGGAACTGCTGGGTTATGACCAACGAGGAACTTAAAACAGGATCCACAGAGTTGAGCCTCAGCAGGCCACAGCTGGATGCTCCACCCCCCCACACTGGCTCTGCGGAGGTGCTTGGTGCACATCGCCATCTACAGCTAACTGTGTAAACTGCTGCGAGGGAACCGCTGAGCTCCAGAAAAGGCCCAGAAATCAGAGCACTGGCAAATCCAGTGGCTTTAGCAAGTCCGTGCGCTGGCCAGGGAGGCAGGAGAGCATTGGCTTCGATGACACTGGGCTGCCTTCTTTGGTGCTTGGCCCTACAGCGTGTCGTCCTGCACAAGGTTTAGCTAGTGCCCATGGAAACGGGCCATAAAGAACGGATTCCCATGAAATAATTTGAATGAGCTCTTTTGTCCCTAGAGAAAAAACAACAGCCTGTACCCATATTCGCAATTTACCCAGTTAGAGAGGGTTGCTGCATCGGACCTTTCTTTGAAAACAGTTTTAAAATTTTTCTGAAGTCAGTGTTAAAATCTCTTTATGCTACTATATTCGATGTAAGGAAATTTCAGTTTTAAGGTCATAGAGTCATATTCTCCAAGTTGCATTATGTTTAACACTTGAATACTTTCTAATACATGATGAATAACAAACAACTCAGTATTTGTACAGCCCAAAATTCTAATATGTCAGGAATGGAAGGGTCTATTTGGAGTCTCTTTTCCTGAACAGTGTTCCTAAAGTGTATTAAGAGTTTGTGTACACGATCTCATCTCATACACACAAAACCTGTTGTAGACAATACAGGTATCCCCATTTTACAGATGAGAATAATTCAGATGAGAGGTTTTCAAAATATCTAGGTAGCTCCCTCAAGGTCCCACAGCTACAAATTTCCTTCAAACTTTGGTTCAATCAATGAAATAAAGGCATCCTCCCATGCTCCATGAATGCGATTTCTCTATGAGGACAATGGGGCTAATTCACCAGCAGAAGATGTCATCCCAGCTCTGCTAGTATTAGCTGTGTGACTTTGAACCAGTCACTTGACCTCTCTGAGCCTCCCCTCTTTTTTGTCTATACACTGATAAAGTTGGGTGAATGGATTAACTTTGGGATGCTAGAATAGAAGTTGAACATTTTTAAAAAAGATACGGAAGCTTGAGGTCTCTTAGCTTGCAAACTGGAAGCGACTCAGTGATTGAAAGGAGTCAGATACAACTAGACTATTCCACTGTTTATGACAACACAAGGCACTGGTCATCCCTGGACCACTCCCCCAACCCACCTCTCTCCTTTGCTCTGGGCAGTAGGCCCCAATTATTGACAGGTGGAAGCATCTTTCCATCCTTGCCTTTGACATGCAGTATGGGAGACAGCTTTGAATTTGATGAAGTAAAGAGTCTGTCAGCCTTCCTGCTTCACAGCACTCAAAGAAAGCTTACCTGCACAAGTGTGTGTCGGCAGCACGTGGCCCACTTCTAAGAGGATTGCATATCAGGATCAAGACACGGAGAGCAACTACTCCCTGGAAATGTTTAAACAAAGAAAAAGGTATAGTCTAAGAATCTTCAGATTTTTTTTTTACAATCTCTTTAATGAAGCCAGCTTGGGACAGGACATGGTTGACAGCATTTCCCCAGACAGAATGTTAAATATTGCCTTCAAACCAGAAAATTACTCATTGATTTGACCTGTAAAAAAGATAAACATCTATTCAACTCTGTTCTATTCCAGCGTGGGCTTTATTGTTTTTAGTGAAACAATCTGAGCCAGCCTCCTAATGAAGCAACCCAGCATATAAACACATCAAGTATACGGCACAGGCACAGAGCCCTTGCCAACCAAACGCAACACCCCAGAAGGCCACCCACAGCTGCTGAGAGCAGGGTGTGCACACCAGCTTAACAAGGTGGCTGCCCTACCCCAGCGCAACAGCAGACACACAGCCCAGGAGCAAACAGACATGGCAAATGAAAACTCTGGCTAAGGATGGAGCAGAAACAACAGCTTATAATTCACTGCCTCAAGAGCCTCTGAAGTCACTACCATTCCAGCTTTAGCTAAAGACAATTTTCATCGTGACAGGTGACTACCATCTGTAAGACCCTGTCAGACCACATATGCCTAATAATGGTCTCTCCTTTTTACCCAGTGTTTTACAGCTCACATAGGGCCACCGCATGCCCCATCTCATTTGATTCTCTTAACAACACTATTAAACATGTGGTACAGGGACTCACTGCACTGGCTGCATTTTGTTTTTCAGAGTGATGCTATCAAGTAGTATTGTATCTATTTGTTGGTTCAGCGGGCTCGTATGCAGGGTCCGCTCTGTTCCAGGCACTCGGAGAAGATGGAGGGGCACATAGAAGGAAGGAGAGAAAGCGGAGGAGAGTCAAATATGGCCTCCATGTGAATGTTTTCAAGGAGTTAATCTCAAGAGGAGGCAGAAGGGTAAACAGATAACTCTAATTCAATCTTGACAGAACTGAGAGGGAGCTATTCATAATCCCCAAGGGGAGCAGTGATGTGATTCTGAAGAGTTTTCTAAATAGTAAAAAGAATTTAAGTAAACTTTTCATTCCGATTCTTAGAAAAAGTTATAATTATGAAACAACATGCACTTTAAGTTCTTAGATTAGTTAATAAGCTTATGAAATATTTTATTATTGCTTATTTTCTTAAGACTAACAACAAAACCTCCAGGTAAGACAAGCAGGCACTGTTATCCTTATTTTACAGAGGCTCACGGAAGTTGAATGGCTTGTGCAATGGCTTGTACTAGGGAATTGCTGATGCTCAGTTCAAACCTGGATTCTAATCCAGTGCTTCTCAAATTTAATGAATATAAAAACCACTTGGGGATCTTGTTCAATTACAGATTCAGGTTTGTCAGTCTGGAGTGGGGTCTGAAAGTCAGCGTTTCTAACAAGCTGCCTGGTGATGCTGCTGCTGCTGGTCCATGGACCTGGCTTTGAGTAACAAGGATCCAGAGTGATGTCTCTGCCCTACATGTGTGTATTATAAAAAGGCGGGGGGGGGGCACAATCAGCGTGCATGAATGCTAGCAACAGTGAATTGGTTTATCAGAAATCAGAGGGAAGGGGGGACCGTCAAGATGGCGGAGGAGTAAGACGTGGAGATCACCTTCCTCCCCACAAATACATCAAAGATACATCTACATGTGGAAAAACTCCTACAGAACACCTACTGAATGCTGGCAGAAGACCTCAGACCTCCCAAAAGGCAAGAAACTCCCCACGTACCTGGGTAGGGCAAAAGAAAAAAGAAAAAACAGAGACAAAAGAATAGGGACGGGACCTGTGCCTCTGGGAGGGAGCTGTGAAGGAGGAAAAGTTTCCACACACTAGGAAGTCCCTTCGCTGGTGGAGACAGGGTGTGGGCACGGGGAAAGCTTCGGAGCCATGGAGGAGAGCACAGCAACAGGGGTGCAGAGGGCAAAGCGGAGAGATTCCCGCACAGAGGATTGGTGCCAACCAGAACTCACCAGCCCGAGAGGCTTGTCTGCTCACCCTCTGGGGCAGACAGGGGCTGGGAGCTGAGGCTCGGGCTACAGAGGTCCGATCCCAGGGAGAGGACCGGGGATGGCTGCGTGAACACAGCCTGAAGGGGGCTAGTGAGCCGCAGCTAGCTGGGAGGGGGTCCGGGAAAAAGTCTGGAACTGCCGAAGAGGCAAGAGACCACTGTTTCAGGTTGCACAAGGAGAGGGGATTCCTTCCCTGTGTGCCCACAGAAGGCAGAGCACCGCCTAAGTGAGCTCCAGAGATGGGCACAAGCCCCAGCTATCAGGATGGACCCCAGAGACGGGCACGAAACGCTAACACTGCTGCTGCCACCGAGAAGCCTGTGTGCGAGCACAGGTCACTCTCCACACCTCACCTCCCGGGAGACTGTGCAGCCCGCCACTGCCAGGGTCCCGTGATCCAGGGACAACTTCCTTGGGAGAACACATGGCGCGTCTCAGGCTGTTGCAATGTCATGCCAGCCTCTGCCACTACAGGCTCGCCCCACATTACAATTATGACTACCGTATCCCTCCCTCACCCTGGCCTGAGCAAGCAAGAGCACCCTAATCAGCCTCTGCTTTAACCCCATCTTGTCTGGGTGGGAACAGATGCCCGAGGGCAACTTACATGCAGAGGCGGGGCCAAAACCAAAGCTGAACCCCAGGAGCTGTGCGAACAAAGAAGAGAAAGGGAAATCTCTCCGTGCAGCCTCAGGAGCAGCAGACTAAATGCCCACAATCAACTTGATGTATGGTGCATCTGTGGAATACCTGAATAGACAATGAATCATCCCAAAATTGAGGTGGTGGACTTTGGGAGCAATTGTAGACTTGGAGTTTGCTTTCTGTGACTGATTTGTTTCTGATTTTTATATTTATCTTAGTTTAGTTTTTAGCTCTTGTTATCATTGGTGGATTTGTTTATTAGTTTGGTTGCTCTCTTCTTTTTTATTATTTAAATAATTTTTCTTTCTTTCTTTCTTTCTTTTTTTTTCTCCCTTTTCTTCTGAGCCGTGTGGCTGAAAGGGTCTTGGTGCTCTGGCCTGGTATCAGGCCTGAGCCTCTGAGTGGGAGAGACGAGTTCAGGACATTGAACCACCACAGAACTCCCAGCCCTACGTAACTACAATCAGTGAGAGCTCTCGCAGAGATCTCCATCTCAACGCTAAGACCCAGCTCCACCCAACAGCCAGCAAGCTCCAGTGCTGGATGCCCCAGGCCAAACAACTAGCAACAAAGGAACACAACCCCACCCAATAGCAGAGAGGTTGCCTAAAATCATACTAAGTTCACAGACACCCAAAAACACACCACTGGACGTGGTCCTGCCCACCAGAGAGACAAGATCCAGCCCCACCCACCAGAACACAGGCACCAATCCCCTCCACCAGGAAGACAACACAAGCCACTGAACCAACCTCACCCACTGGGGGCAGAAACCAAAAACAATGGGAAATACAAACATGCAGCCTGTGAAAAGGAGACCCCAAACACAGTGAGTTAAACAAAATGAGAAGACAGAGAAATATGCAGCAGATGAAGAAGAAAGGTAAAAACCCACCAGACCAAACAAATGAAGAGGAAATAGGCAGTCTACCTGAAAAGGAATTCAGAGTAATGATAGTAAAGATGATCCAAAATCTTGGAAATAGATTGGAGAAAATAGAAGAAACGTTTAACAAGGACCTAGAAGAACTAAAGGGCAAAGAAACAATGATGAACAACACAATAAATGAAATTAAAATTTCTCTAGAACGAATCACTAGCAAAATAACTGAGGAAGAAGAATGGAAAGGTGACCTGGAAGACAAAATAGTAGAAATAACGGCCGCAGAGCAGAATAAAGAAAAAAGAATGAAAGGATTTGAGGACAGTCTCAGACACTTCTGGGACAACATTAAATGCACCAACATTCAAATTATAGGGGTCCCAGAAAAAGAAGAGAATAACAAAGGGACTGAGAAAATATTTAAAGAAATTATAGTTGAAAACTTCCCTAACAAATGGAAAGGAAATAGTCAATCAAGTCCAGAACGTGCAGAGAGTCCCCTACAGGATAAATCCAAAGAGAAAAATGCCAAGACACATATTAATCAAACTATCAAAAATTAAAAACAAAGAACAACTATTAAAAGCAGTAAGGGAAAAGCAACAAATACAAACAAGGGAATCCCCATAAGGTTAACAGCTGATCTTTCAGCAGAAACTCTGCAAGCCAGAAAGGGGTGCCAGGACATATTGAAAGTGATAAAAGGGAAAAACCTACAACCAAGATTACTCTACCCAGCAAGGATCTCATTCAGTTTCGAAGGAGAAATTAAAACCTTTTCAGACAGGGAAAAGCTAAAAGAATTCAGCACCACCAAACCAGCTTTACAACAAATGCTAAAGGAACTTCTCTAGGCAGGAAACACAAGAGAAGGAAAAGACCTACAATAACAAACCCAAAACAATTAAGAAACTGGGAATAGGAACATACATATCGAACATTACCTTAATGTAAATGGATTAAATGCTCCAACCAAAAGACATAGACTGGCTGAATGGATACAAAAACAAGACCCATATATGTGCTGTCTACAAAAGACCCACTTCAGACCTACGGACACATAGAGACTGCAAGTGAGGGGATGGAAAAAGATATTCCATGCAAATGGAAATCAAAAGAAAGCTGGAGTAGCAATTCTCATATCAGACAAAATAGAGTTTAAAATAAACACTATTACAAGAGACAAAGAAGGACACTACATAATGATCAAGGGAAATCCAAGAAGAAGATATAACAATTGTAAATATTTATGCACCCAACATAGGATCACCTCAATACATAACGCAAATGCTAACAGCCATAAAAGGGGAAATCAACGGTAACACATTCACAGTAACACATTCACAGTATGTAACACAGTAACACATTCACATTCACAGAAATCACAGTAACACATTCACCCCATTTTCACCAATGGACAGATCATCCAAAATGAAAGTAAATAAGGAAACACAAGCTTTAAATGACACATTAAACAAGGTGGACTTAATTGATATTTATAGGACATTCCATCCCAAAATAACAGAATACACTTTCTTCTCAAGTGCTCATGGAACATTCTCCAGGATAGATCATATCCTGGGTCAGAAATCAAGCCTTGGTAAATTTAAGAAAATTGAAATCATATCAAGTACCTTTTGTGACCACAGCACTATGAGACTATATCTCAATTATAGGAGAAAAACTGTAAAAAATACAAACACATGGAGGCTAAATAATACACTACTCAATAACCAAGAGATCACTGAATAAATCAAAGAGGAAATCAAAAAATACCGAGAAACAAATGACAATGAAAACATGACCACCCAAAGCCTACGGGATGCAGCAAAAGAAGTTCTAAGAGGGACGTTAGTAGCAACACAATCCTACCTCAAGAAACAAGAAAAATCTCAAATAAACAACCTAACCTTACACCTAAGCAATTAGAGAAAAAGAACAAAAAAACCCCAAAGTTATCAGAAGGAAGGAAATCATAAAGATCTGATCAGAAATAAATGAAAAAGAAATGAAGGAAATGATAGCAAAGATCAATAAAACTAAAAGCTGGTTATTTGAGACGATAAAATAGATGAACCATAGCCAGACTCATCAAGAAAAAAAGGAAGAAGACTCAAATCAACAGATTTAGAAATGAAAAAGGAGAAGTAATATCTGACACCACAGAAATGGACCATCAGAGATTACTACAAGCAACTATATGCCTATAAAATGGAAAACCTGGAAGAAATGGACAAATTCTTAGAAAAGCACAACCTTCCAAGACTGAACCAGGAAGATACAGAAAATATAAAGAAACCAATCACAAGCACTGAAGTTGAAACTGTGATTAAAAATCTTCCAACAAACAAAAGCCCAGGACCAGATGGCTTCACAGGCAAATTCCATCAAACATTTAGAGAAGAGCTAACACCTATCCTTCTCAAACTCTTCCAAAATATAGCTGAAGGAGGAACACTCCCAAAGTCATTCTTCGAGGCCACCATCACCTTACTACTAAAACCAGACAAAGATATCACAAAAAAAGAAAACTACAGGCCAATATCACTGATGAACATAGATGCAAAAATCATCAACAAAATACTAGCAAACAGAATTCAACAGCACATTAAAAGGATCATACACCATGATCAATGGGGTTTATCCCAGGAACGCAAGGATTCTTCAATATAGGCAAATCAATCAATGTGATATACCATATTAACAAACTGAAGGATAAAAACCATAATATCATCTCAATAGATGCAGAAAAATCTTTGGACAAAATTCAACACCCATTTATGATAAAAACTCTCCAGAAAGTGGGCATACAGGGGACCTACCTCAACATAATAAAGGTCATATATGACAAACCCACAGGCAACATCATTCTCAATGGTGAAAAAGTGAGACCATTTCCTCTAGATAAGGAACAAGACAAGGTTGCCCACTCTCACTACTATTATTCAACATAGTTTTGGAAGTTTTAGCCACAGCAATCAGAGAAGAAAAAGAAATAAAAGGAATCCAAATCAGAAAAGAAGAAGTAAAACTGTCACTGTTTGCAGATGACATGATATTATACATAGAGTATCCTAAAGATGCTACCAGAAAACTACTAGAGCTAATCTGGTAAAGTTTCAGGATACAAAATTAATGCACGGAAATCTCTTGCATTCCTATACACTAACAACGAAAAATCTGAAAGAGAAATTAAGGAAACAATCGCATTCAGCATTGCAAGAAAAAGAATAAAATACCTAAGAATAAACCTACCTAAGGAGACAAAAGACCTGTATGCAGAAAACTACAAGACACTGATGAAAGAAATTAAAGACGATACAAACAGATGGAGAGATATACCATGTTCTTGGATTGGAAGAATCAACAGTGTGAAAATAACTGTACTACCCAAAGCAATCTATAGATTCAATGCAATCCCTATCAAACTATGAATGGCATTTTTCACAGAACTAAAATGAAAAACTTTACAATTTGTACAGAAACACAAAAGACTCTGAATAGCAAAAGCAATCTTGAGAAAGAAAAATGGGGCTGGAAGAATCAGGCTCCCTGACTTCAGACTATACTACCAAGCTACAGTAATCAAGACACTATGGTACTGGCACAAAAACAGAAATATACATCATTGGAACAGGATAGAAAGCCCAGAGATAAACCCATGCACATATGGTCACCTTATCTTTGATAAGGTGACCATATACAATAAGAATATACAATGGGGAAAAGACAGCCCCTTCAATAAGTGGTGCTGGGAAAACTGGACAGCTACATGTAAAAGAATGAAATGAGAACACTTCCTAACACCATACACAAAAATAAACTCAAAATGCATTAAGGACCTAAATGGACAGACACTATAAAACTCTTAGAGGAAAACATAGGCAGAACACTCTGTGACATAAATCACAGCAAGATCCTTTTTGACCACTGCCTAGAGAAATGGAAATAAAAATAAACAAATGGGACCTAATGAAACTTCAAAGCTTTTGCACAGCAAAGGAAACCATAAACAAGATGAAAAGACAACCCTCAGAATGGGAGAAAATATTTGCAAACGAAGCAACAGACAAAGGATTAATCTCCAAAATATTCAAGCAGCTCATGCAGCTCAATATAAAAAAAAACAACCCAATCCGAAAATGGGCAGAAGACCTAAATAGACATTTCTCCAAAGAAGATATACAGATTGCCAACAAACACATGAAAGGATGCACAACATCACTAATCATTAGAGAAATGCAAATCAAAACCACAGTGAGGTATCACCTCACACCAGTCAGAATGGCCATCATCAAAAAATCTACAAACAATAAATGCTGGAGAGGGTGTGGAGAGAAGGGAACTCTCTTGTACTGTTGGTGGGAATGTAAATTGATACAGCCACTATGGAGAACAATATGGAGGTTCCTTACAGAACTAAAAGTAGAGCTACCATATGTCCCAGCAATCCCACTACTGGGCATATACCCTGAGAAAACCATAATTCAAAAAGAGACGTGTACCACAATGTTCATTGCAGCTGTATTTACAATAGCCAGGACATGGAAGCAACCTAAGTGTCCATCGACAGATGAATGGATAAAGAAGGTGTGGCACATATATACAATGGAATAGTACTCAGCCATAAAAAGAAACGAAATTGAGTTATTTGTAGTGAGGAGGATGGACTTAGAGTCTGTCATACAGAGTGAAGTAAGTCAGAAAGAGAAAAAAAAATACTGTGTGTTAACACATATATATGGAATCTAAAAAAAAAATGGTTCCAATGAACCTAGGGGCAGGACAGGAATAAAGACGCAGACGTAGAAAATGGACTTGAGGACACGGGGAGGGGGAAGGGTAAGCTGGGATGAAGTGAGAGAGTGTCATGGACATATATACACTACCAAATGTAAAATATATAGCTAGTGGGAAGCAGCTGCATAGCACAGGGAGATCATCTCGATGCTTTGTGACCACCCAGAGGGGTAGGATAGGGAGGGTGGGAGGGAGACGCCAGAGGGAGCGGTATGGGGATATATGTATACATATAGCTGATTCAGTTTGTTATACAGCAGAAACTAACACAACATTGTAAAGCAATTATACTCCAATAAAAATGTTTAAAAAAAAAGCAATTTGAGGGCAAAATAGTAGAAAATTAGGGGAAAACAGCCTTAAAATTTAAGGACAGGCCCAGGGTTTTGAAGACCTAACTTAGCTGAAGGAACCTTAGACAAGGCCAGTAGTGCCATACCTGCAGTTCTCAATTTTCCAGGGGTCCAAGAAAGCATCAAGAAGGATCTGTGAATTATTTTAGATATTCAAAAACTAACTATCGGAAACTGAATGTTTATACAAGGCCTCATATACTAATGAAAACATGGACTCATTAAAGATATTTACTACTGTTTTGTTCCTATCGTTGGCTTAATTCTTATTGTTCATGCTGCATGCTCAGATATATATATATCTTTAATTAAGAACAGGAAAACAAATTCAGTATTAATGCAGTTCAAGTAGTAGATGGAGATTAACAGAAGGAATACTTGGTAGTGAAAATGTTGGGATCTAATCCAAACCCCTTATTTTATGGAGTTGTTTTTATTTGTTGCTTTGTTTTGTCTTTTGTGGGTTTTGTGTATTGGTTTTGCGTTAGATTAGGCCCATAAATATTAAGTAACTAAGCAAAGGTTTAAGAATAAGCAAATAGAAGAACCAGAATCAGATCCCTAATGTTCATGTTAATAATAAATAATCGTCACCATTTAATAATTTATTAAATTATTACCATTTAATAATAGCCTATTATGTGCCAGTCACCTACATTAATTTTCACATTAAATCATCAAAATAACTGAGAGGAAAAAATCTTATATCACCATTTTATAGGCGAGGAATCTGAACCTCAGAGACATGCAGTAACTTGCCCAAGAAAACACAGCAAGTAAAATGTTTATCCAGAAATGGAGCCTAAATCCCTACCCCAAAGCCAATTCTTGTAATTGAAATCCCAGTTCCAATTCTCTCAAGTTGCTGTTAGACTCCAGGATCATCATACTGAGTATCTGAGCACTAGAGAAGTTGCTGGTATATTTATTTGAACCTGGCCTCTTTCCAAAACAGTCTGTGAGATGTAGAGGAAATGTGAACAGAGAGCAGCCCTGAGTTCCACCCATAGCAACGTTCCCCTCAGCAGCAGATCAGTATGTTGCCATTTCTCTAAAAATCTCTGAAACTTTCACTGCTACAGACACACAAAAAGAAGGGCATTCATCTCAGAAAGAGACTGGTGAGAATGCAAACCGAATTTTCTACCTTTTGCCCTATGGGTGCAGCAGAATAAACACAGGAATCAAATAAATCCAGATTTACATCCAACTCCCCACTTATTGTGCTGGCTTGTGATCATTGACAAACCACTGGTCTCTCTGAGCGATTTTTATCATCCGATAAAAGAGAAATAATACCACCTGCTTCACTGGATGGTAGTGAGGATTAAATAAGCTTGTGCAGGTGAAGCCCCTGGCACAGGTGAAGAACCAAACAAATATATCAGTAGCCCTTATTTGATGAGCTAGTTACCACCTTAGAAAACACAATTTACTTTTGGCATGTCTCAGCCAGATCACGGGCTGCCAACTGAAGTTGCCCTCTTGGCTTGAATTAATCCAGAATGAAAAACCTGAGCATTTGTTTATCCAACCTTATTTGGGGCATATTCCAAAATACTGACGCTGGATGGCCATAGGCTAATGACAGCATCCATTTTGAAAATAAACGTCACTCGGCAAAGACCACTAATGTGGCCAGAGCAGAATCAGTGTGACCAACCAGAGGACAGTGTCCATTGCTCAGGGCAAGTATCAGACTGGATAGATTCTAATTTGGACTTCATTTTTCATCTCTTTCTATTGCCAACTAAAAACTGTCACTCGACATCGGGCTCTATAAGAATGAAGTCACTAGTCACTGCAGTCACTGGCCTTCAGCACACCCTCAGAGGAGTTCAGGGAGGAGATCAGGAATGACGCCCTTTGTGCTCTGGAAAAACTGGCAGAATGAGCCTTGAGAGGATTAGATATTTGGGGGAGAAGATTTTATGAGCCCAATTTCTTGCATCTTCTCATATCTAGAAAAACACTAAAATCATGAACGGGGACATGTGTCCCTTGTGACCAGCAGCCAGCCTCTGTCAGCATGTGTGCCTGACTGCACACCTCCCGCTTCACTAAAATCACATGTGTATTGACCCTCTCCCTTACCTCTTCAGAGTAGCTCCTCAGAGCTATCTGAGAGGCTGTCTCCTGGGCTACAGTTCGCATTCTGCCCCAAGTAAAACTTAATTCACAGCTCCCACGTTATGCGTTTTTTTCAGTTGACACCATCAGGGTTGGAAAGTTGAGTCTGATGAAGTCATTTCTCCCCCGTCTCCCCAGCCCAGTCATGTTTTGCTTACCTCACTCAGTCTGAAAAGAAAAAAAAAAATCAATTTTCCCAGCTAGCACTCCAAAGGAAGAAAGCATGAACAGAAGAGCACTACGGTGCCAAACTGGTTATACTGTGACATCTTGGAAAGTAAAAGGGTGGACGGTGAAACACAACAATGCAACCCCATCTTTCCTGTCTTTAAAAACAGAGAACGACGGTTTTGTTCAGGGAACTAAAACAAAACCCTGGGGGGAGAAAACTAAACTTTAATTTTTAAAGACTTCTAGTGCTCAGTGAAACCAATTGATGCCTCTGATTCTTTTGCTCTATTCAGACTCTCCTTGCACAGCCAGCACCAGACCTCCCATATTCAAACAGACTGACAAATAATGATTTTTAACGCCACCAGTGAAGGACTTCTTAGTCGGCTCTAGAGAACACACGTGTGGAATGAGTTTTGCAAGTTGACTCAAGTCAGCCCCAGCTGGATCCCTTCTCCTGCTGAAAAGGCAAGCCCAGACAGGCAGCCGGACTCCGGCAAAGAGCAATCTGCCATCCAGTGCGGCCACGGCTTTCTGAGAATCCCCTGTACTTCCTAAGACATGGGTCACTCTACAGAGTCAGAAAGGGAACTATAGGTTAGACCCAAGTAAAAAGATGTTTGGGGTTGAAGTAGATGAAGAGTAGGGAATTTAGGACTCCCTTCTCAATGCTGTGAGAAAAGTCTACCATGGCTTGGCTCACTTCTCCAGTCTGCCCTTGAAGCTCCAGCCAACTGAATTACAGCTCCTTGAACTAGCCCTGCCTGCTCTCACATTACAGGTTAGCTCAACAATTGTGTCCTCCAAATATATTCCCTCTTAGTAGCACTTATCCCACTGCATTGTAAATGCCTGCTTTTTAACCCCTATTCTCTAGGATATGGTGAGTTCTTTGAGCTGGATCTTTTTCATTCTTGTGTCTTTAGTGCCTGATAATAGGTATTTATTAACATTTTGGACTGAATGCTAAGTGCATGAATAAATAAATACAAGAATGAGGAAAGGTTGCTGTTTCTGACCCTATCACTAGTAGGCTCTTGACAACATATTAAGCCATACCATTTAATGAGTTCTCACTTTGTGCTAGTAACAAGCTAAGTGCTTTACATACAGTGTTCCTTTTCATCTTCACACCACCACTGTGAGATAGTAAAAATTATTAGCCTCATTTCAGCAGGAAAAAAAATAGAGGCTTGGGAAATAGAGAAACTTACACAAGTTCACACGTTTAGAAAGTAACAGTCAAGATTTGCGTCACAATGTGTTGTCTCCCTATGATAGTCAAGATGTGAACAAATGCTAGGGGCACTCAGGGTATAGAATATTTAAATTCCTCTCTTGAAGCTATTTATTTTTTTCGTTCATCCATCCACCAGTTTCGTATCCATTAAGTATTTATTTAGAACCTACTTTAAATGGGGCTCTGTGTGAGGCTCCAGAGGATGCAAAATGAACAACACCCCTTATTTTCAAAGAGTTTGCTGTTTAGTTGGAAAGATGATGACAGAGAGCTGCAATATAAGTTAAATCCCTCAAAAGCTATGAAATGTAAAAGAAATTAAAGGAGAAAATAATCTCAATCACAGTTTTTAAACAGACCCTTTGTCTCTTTCCACCCCCCAAATGGTACCCCACCTGCTCCACCAGCAGGAGTCCAAGCAGTAGCACACCTTTTTTTTTTTTTTTTTAATTTATTTATTTATTTTTGGCTGTGTTGGGTCTTCGTTGCTGCACGCGGGCTTTAGTTGCGGCGAGCGGGGGCTGCTCTTCGTTGCGGTGCACAGGCTTCTCATTGCAGGGGCTTCTCTTGTTCTGGAGCAAAAGCTCTAGGTGTGTGGGCTTCAGTAGTTGTGGCATGTGGACTCAGTAGTTGTGGCTCGCAGGCTCTAGAGCACAGGCTCAGTAGATGTGGCACACAGGCTTAGTTGCTCCGCGGCAACTAAGGGGATTGTGGGATCTTCCCGGACCAGGGATCGAACCCGTGTCCCCTTCATTGGCAGGCAGGTTCTTAACCACTGTGCCACCAGGGAAGCCCACACATCTTTTTATTTAAATACTTAAAATGTATTTTCATCAAGTTACTGCCTGTTGTCAGGGAGGGGGAAATTTTCCCCTCTACCCCTCTTAAATTCTTCTGGCTGAACTAATAATAAAATTAACATAAGACACAGTAACAGAAAAAAAAGAAACAAATTTCAATTTGTGCACACAGAGGTCTCATAGAAATAGGACCTGAGAAGTGGCCAAAGCAGACAGCTTTTATACTTTTTAGGCAGAGACATGATACATTTGTGAGGAACTGACAGGACAAAGAAACTTGGGTTTTGGGTGCTCAATTAGTGATGAATCTAAACAGAGTTTGGGTTTGGGGTAGTAAATTAAAGTAACAAGGTCTGTTTATACAGGTTTTTCGGACTGAATTCCCTGTCTCTCTCAATAAGAGTGTCCTTCTACCTCCAGATGCAGGGAGTACACCTTTCACATGAGAGATTTCTTTCCTGCCTTCAAGGAGGGTCGGAACATCCCTTTTGCATTGGCCATTTTTTAAGTAACTTTAAATCGAAATAATCAATATACTGTTGTGGCATATTTTGGGGCAGTCCACCCTGAGCCCCAGAACATTCAGTGACTTCTGAATGTTTAAAAACATTCAGTGACTTCTCATCATTAAGCAAAAATCTCTGAACTCATTAAGATGCTAAAATTTGGTCCCACCTGCACTTCCAGGTTTATGTCCTGCATCTCTTTTAAAATTCCTGCCTGGTTGTCACCATTTATAAACTCTATTCTGTTCCCTCCTGCCTCTGCATTTTTGCTCCAGCTACTTCCATTGGGATTAGATTTATTCTTTCTATTTAGGCTTTTCTGCCACCTGTACGGTTTCTCCTGGATTCTTCTAAAACATTTTGCTTCATAAAGATATCTTCTTTCTCATACAGCTCTGTCAAAAAATATTGAATTATCCTTGGTTGGAATTAACTGTTTATATCTCAGAGTCCTTGTCCTAGCCTATGAACAACTTAATAACCACAACAGTTTCTCATCCATCTTCATATCCTCAGTGCCTAACACAATGGCATGTGCTGCATTCTCAGTGAATGTCTGCTAAAATGAATGGACTGACCAGTCTTGTGTAACATTTGCTTGTTCAAACATCCTATTTCCCATTCAGTTTGAAAGCTTTGTGAGAGCTGAGACTATATGTATATCTTGGCGTCTTTCACTTTCACCTCACCATAGTTCCTAGTACAGCCTTTGTATACAGTAGGTGCCTGGAAAATATTTTTTGATGAATGGAAAACTGTCCATTATAAGATAGGAATGATTTTATCTAGTTTATTCATTGCTGCATTTTTTGTATCTAGACATGGTAGATATTCAACAAATGACTGTAAAGTAAATGGATGCTAATTCCCAAATATCTAGTCACGGAATTAAATGGACATACTGTTTGCCTGACCTACCCCTGCTCTTCTGACCCTTTCTCCACTCCCTGCATGGTAACTGCAGAAGTAGACACTTTATGAAACGTGTGATTTTCTCCCAGCTGGAGTTGGTGGATCCAAGGAAGAGAAACCATAATCAAACTACCAATTCTGGCTCTTTCCTAGAATTTTTGGACTTAAGACGCAATGAATCAAGTTGATTAGCTAGAGCTGTTAGATGAAGAAATTAAGGTAAGAGGTAGTCATGATGACCCCAAAGTTTTTGAGTGCAATCGTCCCTTAAGTTAAGTTGCAAATTTGTCCTCTCTATGACGTAGTTGTGCTGTATGATATCTGGGCAAACAAACACCTCATGCTTTTCTTTTTTTTCCTCAAACTGTTCAAGATGGATTTTTGTCACTTACTTCCAAAAGAGCCTTAATGATTGCAGAGACCATTCTGGTAAAAGACACAGGTGATGATAGAGCCTGGAGAATAGGAAGAATAACTAACACTAAATTACACTGCAGAACTATAGACATTTACCTAGGACTTTTCTAAGACAGGGAGACTCAAACAATAAGGAAAGCCACTGTGATGTTGTCTGACAAAATAAGACACTGCATGATAGTTTCATTTAAAAAATTACTAAGCAGTAGAGAAAGCAACCCAGGCCAGATCATATTAGTGGTATTCAATAAGAAGTTAGCAGTAGCCCAACTGGATTTGGAATGAAGGAGACGAGGGTAGAGAATAGCACTAAGAACTTGGATAAGAGCCTACCTTGTCGCAAAGAAATTCCTTCCTTTTTTCCTTCCTTCCACACACGTATATATAATATCTTTATATCAATATTATGTGCCAGGTATACTACTTAATGCTAGAGTTATGGAGAATAAAGTCTCCCTTTCCCTCAAGGATCTTTCTCATGTCGAGGAGATGAGAATCTGGTGTGAGAGGTAGAGTACTTTGTGATAGGTATTATGGTCTAGAATTGCATCATGGGAGTGCTGGTTAGGGGAACCAAGCCAGTGTAAAGATTCCATAGAAAGTTTCACTGAAAAGGCACTGCTTGAGAAGACCTAAAAGGTGAGTAGATTTTACCTGTGCTAAGGATAGTGCTGTAGATGGGAGAGGGCATTCCAGGAAGAGAAAACAGCATATGCAAAGGCATGGTGACTGGATAGAACATGGCATATTCAGAAAGGGTGGTAAGTCTTCCAAGTTTATGTTTCAGTGGGATAGGTAAACAGGTAAATCAACAATTGCGCTAAGTCCTTTGACAGAAATGAGCATGTAGTCCTATGTAAAAACATATAAAGGAGGGCTTCCCTGGTGGCGCAGTGGTTGAGAGTCCGCCTGCCGATGCAGGGGACATGGGTTCGTGCCCCGGTCTGGGAAGATCCCACATGCCGCGGAGCGGCTGGGCCCGTGAGCCATGGCCTCTGGGCCTGCGCGTCCGAAGCCTGTGCTCCGCAACGGGAGAGGCCACAACAGTGAGAGGCCCACATACCGCAAAAAAAAAAAAAAAAATTTAAAGGAAAACCAACCCAGCGTGTTCAGGTGGTTAATGTTATGGAAGATTTCCTAGAGGAGGTGACACTATAGGTGAGTGTGAATGATAGAGGATATTCAAGTAGAGAAGGGATGGTAAGGGAGGATTTTCACGCAAAATGCAGAGTACCTGAACAAACATTGGAAAGCTTGCCTTACTCAATAACCAGAATTATTACATTCTCTCTGCTCCAGAAGCAACGGAGAGGAGGGTGCAATTTCATTAGCACTAAATATTGTCTTCCCAGAGAAGCTATATTCTAAAGCACAGGTAGCAGATTCAGTACAAGAAGCATAAAATCAGTGTAAACGAGGCAAACAGTCAAAATGGATGGGGTTAAATGGGAACTGGCACTTGGCTACCATGTTGAGAGGCAATAGGGAGTGGCAAAGACTGTGGCCAAGCAGATATAGTGCAGGGCCTATCTAGATATACAGCACTCTTCAGTTCCAAACAATTGTTGTCATGCAGGAACATAGCCTCAAAGTTTCTAGATCTTTCTTATTGCCAAGCAGATACAGATTGCGTGTGTCTAAGAAATTTCCTGATACCAATTTAACACTCCATGAATGTCACTCTTTAAGTTAAGCAAAACACTTCTGCAAGTCAGAAACATATTGGAGCCCTATAGCTTGTGATGTTTGAATTAAGACTTAGATGACAGACATACTAAAAATGTACTTCAATAATCTGCCATGAATTTCTCCCTTCTAAGTTTGAATTAAACTTCAGAGTCAACTGGTATGTGGTATAATGACTTACTATTTTTCTAAAGGAAAAACCGTAAAACCTGATTTTTCCCATTTCTTTATGTCCCGAGATCTGGCCTGGACTGAGAATTATATCAGAATTGAATATCAGTATCAACTAGCATGTGCTATAACAATTTTTGTATTTTCTTTAAATGAAAATTCATAAAAGCCAAATTTTCCCATTTCTTTAAGTCCTATGATCTGGACTTCTGTATGTATTATATCAGCCACTTGAGAAATGTCAAGGTTATTTAGGATGTCATGTACTAGTTAGTAATAGCATGCCTAATTACAGACCAGAGGAAATAGTTAGTTGGAGGGAATAGAGGAGAAGAGGACAAGATAAGAGAAGAATCCTTATAAATACCTCTTCCTGCTTATACTCACCTCTCATGCTCCCTACTCTGTATTGCACACATGACAAGGAATGTTAGCTTGTCACCATCCCCCGCCTCTGTGGAACATCATGTTACTGTGTTAAAAACAGTGATTAAGTAAAACAAATGTTATAGTTATGAAAATTGAGGCTCCAAGAGATCAATAATAATAACATCTGACATTTATGTGATGCTTTTAGTCTTCCAAGGGCCTTTCTGCCACCTAAGTCATGTGACACACGTGATAACATTTTTGGTAAATGGGGCGGAGATTGCCATCTTTATTATGCAGAGGAAACTAAGGTTTCAAGCAAGTCACTGCTCTACCACACATTAACTGTGTGAAAGCAGACAAGGTATCTTAGCTCTGTATGTCTCAGCTTCAAATCTGAAATAGGAACATCAATAAAACTTACAAAGTTGCTGTTTTGAAGACCAGGAGAGACAGTTCATGGGATCTCAATGCCTATCTTAATGTAAGGGCTCAGATATTAGCTTTTCTTATCACCATTGTAATTAAGATGTTAACACATTTATCTAACAGATAAATCCTGGAATCTCAGTGGTTTTACCCACTTATTTAAAGTCCTGTTGGCAGGCTGAGGCGGGTGGGCAGAGGAGGGAGATAGAAATGATCTTGGCTCCACTCAGGAAGCCAGGGTTCTCTGTCAGCCTCTTGGTGTCCCTAGAAAGATCCCCTGTACTTGGCCTACATGAGGAAAAGGAGAGAGAATGAAGGGAGGTTTCTACACTCTAGGCTTGGAAGTGGCCTTCTTTCCTTCCACCCGCATTCCATTAACTAGAACTCAGCCACATGAGCAAACTGACTATAATGAGCCTAGGAAACACAGCCTAATTGTATTTAGGAAGAGCAGAGAATCGCTTTGAATGAACACAGAGCCATCTGTGCCACAGGAACTGACTTTGCACAGGTCGACCAGATGATAATTGTGAGAGCTGGAACTTCAAAGCAAGTCATCTGGCTCCAGGCCCAGAACTCTTCCCTCTACAATTGCCCAAGGTTCTACATGAAAACAGCAACCAGGTGCTCTAATTTGGAATTCCAGGATCTTTTCTCCCACCCTTTCTGGCTGGCAAATTCATGCTGATGAATTCTAAATGGTAGGGTTCTTTCCATCACTGTGCTGTGCTTTATTACAGGTGGTCTGATAGCACATGCATTGAACTCGAAACCCAAGCTTTCTATTCTTTGAAGGCTGAGATCACCAGGAATGGTCTTACTCTGTGACTGTTTCATGTCTCCCCTGGGTGACAGATAGAACTGACCGTTCATTTCCCTTAGACAAGAACAATTTAGAGCAGCAACTAATTATACAGGGAGTGTTTATGTGTGCTGGATTTATGGTATGAGGTCACATTACTTCATCATTTTTCTGCACACTGAAATTGAAGATAATTGGGCTATTTTTTCAAAGCCAATGGAGTGTAGCTTTACTGAGAGGCATTGGCCACATTCAGGTTCCTCTTTACTTGCTCTTGGTCCTGATTTAGGTTCTTTCTTCACCTTTGGGTAATATTCGGATCTTCACCTACTTGGAGGTGAATTTAGAGTGATTCAGAGAGAAGCCCTTCTGGAACCCTGAATGTAAACCCAAAGCGTTGACATGGTTCACGGTCCGAGCTAGAGAGTGCCAAGGCCCAATCAGAGCACATCTGGCCCATTGGTGTCATGCCTGTCCTCACGATATTGGACCAAACATGAAAGCCCTGTCTGAGAGACACAGCCATTTCTTTCCAGACACGAAGCCTCTAATTCAAGGAACTTCTCCTGAGTTAGCTGTTGTGCCGGTTTATAAGCTGTGGACTTTGGAAACTGAGAACTTCCATCTAGCAGGATACATTTGGGTTTCTTTCTAATCTCAAAACCTGCTGGGAGAGAGTAGATATTAATGCAGAGTATATATGCTCTGAAGGCAGACAAAACTCATTTCAAATAGTGGTTTTACCTCTACGAATCAAATCCATCTCACCATCTGCTTTTGAAAATAAAGTTGTATTGGAACATGGCCACACACATTTGTTTACATGCTGTCTGTGGCTACTTGCACACTCCAACAGCAGACTTGGGCAGGACGTATGCGGCCTGCAAAGCCACAGATGTCTATCGTTTGTCCTCTTACAAAAAATACTGCAGATCTCAGCTTCTTCATCTGTTAAGTACAGGTAATTCTAACACAAAACTGGGGTGAGAATTAAATAAAATAGTGTATAAAAAGCACCTGGGGCAATTCCAAACACAAAATAGATCTTCGCTAAGTAGGGGGTTTCTTGTCTCAAGTTTTGTGTTGGGATACATTTGGGTGGCTGGAGTGCAGAGGCTCAGGGACACACAAATTCAGTGTGACATATACAGAAGTAACACTCTTTAAGGAATAACCCTCTCACTGCGCCCCCCAACTCACGTGCAGCTCCAGGACTAAAAGAGCAAAGGAAACAAAATGTGAACACTTTCTTTTTTTTAACTGAAGTATAGTTGATTTACAATGTTGTGTTAGTTTCTGGTATATACCAAAGTGATTCGGTTATACATATATGTATATTCTTTTTCATATTCTTTTCCATTATGGTGTATTATAGGATATTGAATATTGTTCCCTGTGTTATATAGTAGGACCTTGTTGTTTATCTATTTTATATAGAGTAGCTTGTACCTGCTAATCCCAGGCTTCTAATTTATCTGTCCCCCATCTTCTTTCCCCTTTGGTAAACATGTTTGTTTCCTATGTCTGTGAGTCTGTTTCTAAAACATGAACACTGTCTAATATTAGCTGTACTCCTGCAGAAGGTAGGGAGATCGAGAAGGGGGCCTTCCATTATCTTGATATCACTGTTATAAGGTAAATCAGCCCATTTTGATTTTCTTTTACCTTATTTACCTAAGAAAGAAGTACATAGCAATTTTTCACTAAAACTTCCCCCAAACAACCCATCTTACTCTGGAATTTATTATATGCATCCTTACTTCCACAAAGAACCAAATATATTCTGTAACTCAGAGAAAGGCTTCGTATTCTTAGTGTTCTAAGACCCATTTATTAGTAATTAATGCATGTGGCTCTAGATTAGGCCATTTACCTATATTATAAAATCTCATCTTCTCAACAACTCTTTAAGACATATATTATCATTCTGAATCTACTGATGAAGAAACTGGGAGATGAAATAATCTTCTAAGTCCGTGCACCCAGTAATAGGCATAGTTATAATTCAAAGCCACTCTAACTCTCTTCTGAGTCTGCCTAATCTTTAACAAAACTGGCAATGTCTGGAACTGCAAAAGGACTGGATTTTAACTGAACCAAAACAGTATCGTCAGAAAGCCTGAACAGCTGGCAAGAGGACAGAAGAAACAAATTTTACAAGTATACTCTGAATAACAAGTGTCGATATAGATTAAATCCTTTCTACAGGTACCGTATATCTCTAACTCTTCTCAAAAGTGTGGTGAAAAAGCTTTGGATCAGAAATAATAGGTCCTGGGCTCCAGTACTGAATGAACCATTCCCCTGCTCTCAGCTTTCCCATTTGTAAATGGGAAACTCAAATGGTCTTTCAGGTCACTCTTTCTGAGTGTTTATGATACTTCCCAGGGAGCAAGCCTCTGTCACTGGGGATTGATACTCAAATGTGCAGTATCCTACCGTGAGCCTGTCCCAGAGCCCCTGCCACTGGGAACCACACACACACACACACACACACACACACACACTCTGAAAACACACACACACTGAACACACATTTTCTTTTCATAGTGCCTGATTTAAAACACATAACAATTAAAAGAAGTCAGTAAGAGAAAAATAAGCTCCATAAAAGTGCAGAGCTGGGTAGATAAAGGAAGAAAATAGAAACAAACAAGATATTTGCATAAGATTTCTGACACAGATTGGGAATAAAATATACACGAAAAGACGGCAAAAAATGAAAGTGTATCAAGTGATAAAAGCAAAGAAAAGCTTAATCAAAATATGCACTTGTATGTAACACACACACACACACACACACACACACACACACACACACACCCACCCAAAGACATGCTCCTTCTATGAGCAAACAGAAAAAAAAAGTGAAAATTCTGGGTTATTTCTGAGTCCAGGCACCTACTTGAAGAAGAAAAGTAAAGAAAAAAGGGGGTCTGGCTAACAGTTATCAAGGAACTACCCTGGGCTAGACCTTGGACATAGCTGACTTTCACAGCAATTTACAGAGCAGCCCAGCCCAACTCATCTTAACACCTTTATGAAGAAGGCATGGTTAGCCCCATTTTTTAAAAGCAACCATTGCTCACAGGGATGAATATTTTGCCCAAGACCACACTGCTAGTTAGTTGTCAAATCAACCATCAAATCCGGATCCAAAGTTCATGTTCTTTCCTCTAATACTACCTTACAACTCCAAAGCCATTCTCACCTTCATCATATTATCCTACCCTAATTTTTAAAAGATAAGGATAAACAGGGCAGATATTAGTTTCCCTGTTTTTATTAAAAAAAGGAACTAATGTTTAGGAAAATTTAGCAACTTGCCCAAATTCACACACCAAGTAAAAAGAGTGGTGTGAATCCAGATGTTCTGACTGGTAAATCAGTTCCTCAGCTATTATTTTATAATGAAAATACTGACTCTTAATAACAGACTTTTTCTACTGAGAGGCATATGTCACATGTTCAGAGAACAGGTCTTAATAGTTGCGTGAATCTGTGTTCAAATCTGGGCTGGAATATGTATTAGCTATTTGGGAAAATTGTTTAATGTGCTCTTCTGTAGTACAGGGTTAATGATATCTACTGCAAAGGTTTTTTTGGTGAGAATTAAATATTTTAATGTGACTGGGCAGCAGTAAGTGCTTAATTGAAAGCTGGTGGTTGTCTTAGGTAGGGTTCTTCAGAAGCAGACCATGAAAAGAGGATGTGTGCCCCCAGGAGAAAATCGAAAGGGAGTGGGAGATGCAGGACAGGGAAGGGAAAGGAGCCAAGCTAAGGTGCACTTTCAGGAAAAAAACCAGCTATCACCTAGTCCTGCAGAAAAAGACTAGAGAGTAAATTATATCTCAGATTTGCCGTGCTCCCCACCTTTCATACTCCTGTACCACGCAAGTCACTGAATAAAACTCGTGGCCAGAATGGTGAGGAAAGATGGGATGCAAAAATCATAGAACATTCTGGCTCTATACACTTGCAGGCAAAGTAGTTGGAGTACCCTAAGGGCAGAGTTACAGGACAACATCAGGGGCAGGAGTGGAGCTGGAAGGAGAGGATGTATGAACAAACAGAGGGAGATCCTAGGGCCTGGGTTGGATGAGGCAGTGTCTGCTACATTAGCATCATCATCATCATCATCATCATCATTATTACCTTTTAATAGGATGGAACTGGCATCTTTCTTTTATGTGCCTCATTTACAGGCAAACCGGGAAAAATACATATATTCTCCTTGAGTCCAAGGTAGAAGTCAAGCCAATGTCCGATAAAGGATATTAGTTCACAGGAAGATATATCCATTCTAGATGATAGTCAAAAATGGAAGCCCTAAGCTGAAAGCTTTATTAGGCAACCTACAGCAGCCATTTTAGGCGCTGTTCTCGGCCAAGGGACAAGATCCCAGCCTCTGTGATTTACTGGAGATGCAAAGCAATGAAACGATGCAGCAAATGGAGACTGGGAGAGACGGCTCTTTTATCACAGGAATAAAGGCATGTTCCCAGAACCACCGAAACCTTTTTATTTTTAAATTCTCCACCCCTTATTTAGTACAACTAAAGCCTGAATTCATTACACCAGGGGTAAACAAAGAGATATATTGCTTCCCAGAGACTCAAAAGGAGGTCTAGATAACCTTCTGAATTAATGCTACCTAACATATAGACCTCCAGCCCAGGCTTAAGTTAGCATTAGGCATAACTTGAAAAAAATTAATCTGCATCCAGATTTTCTGGTTCCAGCTGGTTTCCTTTAATAATTCTTATTAAAAAAGTGTTGTGCTTTTTTCTGCTTCACATTTTTCTTTGAACAGGACGTTGTATTTCCTGATGTCATGAGAATAGGTCATTGGGTAAAAAGTAAGCAGGTGGACACATCTGTAGATTTTTCCTAAGTAATGGCTCAGAAGTCCTACTCTTGGTTTTTTGTGCTTTACTCATGGCAGTGGACTCTTCCGAGTGTGGGAAGCCTTGATTTATTACAATTATAACTGGTTCTGGAAAATAAAAATAAAAGATTTAAAAAAAGGTATATTTTAAAGTTTCAGTGTCACCAGGAGATACAATTTGCCAGAGCCTTCCAACAGAAGGAAATTGGTGTTTGTGCTAAGCACAGCTCTAGGCTTGAATTCTGGACCTGAGGTTGGGCTGGGTTATGTCTCACAGGTACCTCAAAGTCTGTGAATCTCTATTTCCCTATCTGTACAATGGGGGAAATAATGTTACACATCTCATAGCTTTATCGTGAAGATTAAATGGGGTAATTGATTAAAGATATTCTGGGAAGTAATGGCCATAAAAAGCTCTCAATAATTATGAGGCTTTATTAAGGTGTCATTTACCCTGCTGCATGATTTTGGGTCAGCCTTTAAGGCTTGGAAAAGTCTAAAAAAATCACCTGATATACCAGACCACCATAGTGGTGGAATAGTTGAGTGATTCTGAAAAGTAAACTAGCTAGAAAGAATTCATGATAGATCAGTTGGAAAGGCAGTTCTAGAGAAAACTGTGTGACATATTATTTGGTTGGAGTGCATGTTAGTTTGCTCTTGCTACACAGTAAATTACCACAGATGCAGCAGCTTAGAACAACACACACCTTTATTCTCTCACAGTTTTTTTGGGTCATGAGTCTGGGCATGGCTTAGCTGAGTCCTCTGCTCAGTGTCCCAAAGCTGTAATCAAGGTTTGGTTTGGCCTATGTTCTCATCTGAAGGCTTGACTAAGGAAGAATCCATCTTTGCACTCATTCAGGTTGCTGACAGAATTCATTTCTTTGTGGCCAGAGGATTCAGTACCTGGCTTCTTGTTGCCTGTGGGCTGGAGGCCACCATTAGGTTGTGAAGGCCACCTGCGGTTCTGAGAGGCCACCAACAATTCTTTGTCATGTGGGCTTCTCCAACCTGGTCACCCACTTCAGCAAGCCTCTATGCAATGCACTATGATGGAGTCTTATTCAGTGTAACATAATCACTGGAGTGATTTTAAAGGAGACCAGCCATTGCCTTTGCCATATTCTATTGGTAGAAATAAGTCAAATCCCACCTCCACTCAAGTGGATGGGATTATACAGGGATGTGTGTATAAAGAGTCTGCCTCCATTTTTTGATGTTTGACTTATGACAGCTTTTGCGCCTCATCCCTTCCTCTTTCCTTTCTGCCCCATATCTGTGCAAGCTGATAAGAAAGCCTGGGTGCTCTCTCATTTGACCCTGGCAGGAAGTTCAAATCACACAAGCCTCTGGCAATACACAGGAACCCTCACTCCTGCCCTACCCCTTAAACACCATAAAAACCTCAAGCCACTTTAGACATTCTTGGGAGCCACCTTGGCCTCCCCAGAAAGCCTCATTATGTTAGTAATAAATATTTGCATACTCCCTTGGGGTGTGTGTGGTGTCATCAGTCTTGATATCCAAGCCAAATTTGGGGTGGAAGTCCATTCCATGCTGTGTGGTGGCTATAACTGTGTAGTTATCTCTAGGAAGGGTCATGGGGGACAGCCTAAAGTCAGAACAACAAATCATGATTATTGCTAACATGAACAGGGATCTGAGGTTTTCTAAATTATGACTCTTCGACTGTATCAAGCAAATATTTAAAACAAACACTTAGCAGTTTTAATGCAAAGGGTTTAAAATGAATTCTTTAACTGCTGGAAGGATTTATCTACTTATTTTGTTCACTCATTCATGATTTCATCTATCCATGCATTCAAAAAGGAGTTACTGAACATCTGTTGTGTACCAGACCTGTGTCTGATGCTAGGATACAGTAATACATGACATACACTATCCCTACATTCATATATTTCCCATTAATGGGAACTATAGAGAAGTGAACAAATAATTACATCACTTAAATGTGGTGACCTAAAGTGAGAATTGAAAGATGAGTAGGAATTAGTCAAGTAAAATGTATAACCATAAATATGGGGGAGAGTGTTATGGAAGACCAACTGGGGCATGGGGAACGGTCCCAAAAGATAGAAAGCATGTGAAGATGTTCAGCAGCAAAGAAAGAACTGGAATATTCAGGGAACTTAACAGTATTTCAATAATTTAGTGTAATGCCAGAATGTGTGTTATTTTAGTTTGACAACTACTTTTTAATAAAACCAGACAAGCAGTCTGGCAGTTCTTTTTCCCGGCAGAGGCCCCCAACCTTTAGCAATGCATGTCCCAAATGAATATCATTACTTACACCTTTATCTAGTTAACTGTAATTTATAGTAACCTGTATTACAAGCCCAATTCAATCACTGGTCCCTAAACACAAGGCCGGCAGTGGATTCTAGCAATGTGTTTCCCAAGGCAAAAGGTATTCTGTCAGCAGCAGAAATGATGATTGGATGATATGAAGTTGTATTTTATTAGTTGACTCAAAACATATGTAGTTAAATCTTGTTAAAAGTGCCTCACTGTACCCTAGATACTAGGTGCTCTATCATACAGTTGTCACCAAAAGATAACTCTACAGCAGAGTTGTTATCTTATACTCATAGTAGCCTTATAATAGGGGCTGCCAATTTTGAATGGAATGTAATAGATATTGATTTGCACACCCAGGTGTGAATGCTGTACTTTTCCTTTTACCACCTTTCAGCCTGGAAATAAATGAGCTTCTATTTCTGTTCACCATTGCCCCTTCCTCACTCCAGATGTTGCTCCTTGCTTTTCAGTACGGTAATTGCACATCTAAAACCTGAACACTCCTTGAATTCTGCAAAAAAATGCCAGATTGCATGAAAGTGTTTTGTCAACTAATAGGAAAAAGTCTTAATGCTGTTCATAAGTATCATTAAATCAATGAAAGTTTTAAGTTAACTTGTTTCATCTATGTTATATATTTTCATGTATTTATAGACTTTACATATATATAGACTATGTATTTATAGACTTTTTCTCATTTATCATGAAATTTCATGAAGATTATCTTCTACTCCAAGAACAATTCCTAATCAGGTCAATGGCAATAAGAATGTGAAACAAGGCAGTCTGTTAGGAGGAAGGGATAAGATATAACAGCTATTACTATCTGATGTTTCCTGGCACAGTATTAATCCACTGAGAGTTTCGGCTAAAGACCATGAACAAATGTTCCAAGGTTCCACAGACCCCTGCCCAGGATTTCACTGGCTCACCAGAAGTGGCATCAAATGTGGCAGCATAGGTACCTTTGATTGGAGAGAGGAATTGATTAATAAATGGTAACCAAGTTTATACAGTGTGATGATGACTGATTTGACACACCAATTCATCAGGGTTGTGTATCTTCATGCTGGATTAGAAATGGCAGCTTCAAGAAAGGGGAAAGGTCAGGGGTAAGAGGAAAATACAGCAGCCAAGATAAGAGCACAAAAGCCTCTGCTAGGAATTGAAATAGAAAAGGCAAGAGAAGTCCTTGGTAAATCCTCTGCTCTGTGGTTCAGCATCATTAAAAAACTAATTTGTATATTCATCTAATTTCCTTTTAGGCAGTGAGCAAAAGTCACTAAAAGACCAAAACAAACAGAGAATAAAACAACACTGAGAAAACAGATATAGATGTGTGTGTACATAATAAATTAAAATATGTGTATAATATATACATATAATATTCTCAAGGAAGAAAGCCCGTATCAGATAAGTGAAGGATTTGGTCATGGTTTTGCTGGCCATTTGACTAACATTCCTGAGTATCTACTAGGTACTAGGAATTCTGCTAAGCCCTGGAGTTTAACATAGAAGATGAAGTCCTGCGCCTCTCAGAAGCTCAGAGCTGGTGGAAGTTCACCACTTCAACAAGGCCGGAGACACACAGAGATGGCAGAATGTACAAGACAGAATAAGATACATTCTCACAGCTGGAATAAAGAGGGCTTTTGAGGGCAGGGTGGTTTGGAGGAGTCACTTTCACTTTGTGTCATGCAACATAGTATGGAGAACATAGCCAGAGTTAGACCTGGGTCCAAATCCTCCATACATCACCTAATAGCTCATAGCTTTGGGCAAATTACTTAACCTCCTTGCGCCTTAGTTTCTTTATGTGGAGAAAGCAGGTAAGAGTAGCAGCCTTCTCATAGGGTGCTGGCCCATAGTAGATTCAAAAAATCAATAAACTTGATAGTAAGTTTTGTTAAATAGTATTACTAGTATTGAAAGCCACTGATCCATGGTTCTGGGGTCGTCCCTTAAAGCAAAATGGTTTTCCTTTAGCCTGCTGTCTCCGTTCATTTCTGAAGAGAAACCGTCCACATCTTAGGGAAGGTGAAGTTCACCACAGACTATCACAGAAACAGTAGGATGGCAAAGAGTGTCACATCATCTTGAGTCCTAGGATGGTCAAGTCATACATTTGTCTACTGCCCCTGTGGGGAACCCCTTGTTCTGAAGCAGCTATTGGGATCTGCAAATGCTAAAGGTCCAATAAACTTCATCTCTTCACCCCGCTGCTAGAACTTTCACCTCAGTAACACAGCTCAAGATCTTCAGCTAGATTCACATGGGTTCCATCATGACATGGTGGTTTTAAGTGCCCCAAAATCCAAAGGAAAGAAAGCAAAGAAAATTTGACTCCTCTTTGTCTTTCTAGCCACCGATACTACTTTTTCCCCCCACTTGCTGCAGTGAGAATTGGTGACTGAAAGCCATTAAGGTCTCTATTGACTCAGAGTACAAGGGGATTGGATTTATCACGGAACATGGCAGAAAAAAAAAGAATACAGGTGTGTCCTTTGTCATAAATAATGCAGATTTGCTCTCTGAAAATTTCATAACTTCGATGATGCTGAAAACATACTGACTCAAGTGTATAAGGCAAAACTCTATCCCGGCAATCAATTGCTTACACAGTTGACATTTTTCTAACATCTGTTTTAAGATTTTGAAGTTTAAGACTGCTATTTTTCACTGACTATACTGACACATTCACCAAGCTCTCCTTGGCTAATCTACTACCTTGGCTTGTTTAATACAAAAAGCACAGGTAGCTCTTCAGAGTTTCTAGGGACAATGCAAAGAGCAACATACAACACTCTACTCTCCACCCTCCTTTAAGAAACAGCTTGTAGCTCTGTTGTGGGAAGACTGACTCTGGTAACTTAGGACAAGGATTTGCTTTGCGGTTTGTTTTTGTGAGTACTGTCAAGGCAGCATATTGCTTACTTAAAAAGGGAAAAAATCTTGGGTTCTTCTGTGTATGTGAACAGAATATGATACCTGGTTAGCTCAAGATTAGAAAATAATCGAAACTATCGCTTTGTTTATTGTTGTGTTCCTAGGCTGAGGGGCAAAGAAATCCTACAGAAAAAAATTCTCTGTGTTTTCTGTAAGGTATTTAACAGATACTGTTTTATTATTTTTTGTGAATGACATAGAAAAAAATAAGCCCAATTAATGAAGCCAGCCATTTCTGGAAGAAAAGAATAAAGGCAGACCTTCAAATAATAAAAGGGGTTCCACGTGGAATAACAACGACAAGAGCAACATTCTAATATGATTCAGGGGAGCTTGGAAAACTCTAAGAAGGTACTGAATGTCTTCCCACTGATGAGTCCAAGGTAATTTCAGAACAATTTTCTGAAGTCCTAAAATAGGTAAGTCATCTAGATATAGGAAGAATCTGGGAAGCTGTGTTCAGCCATGAGGTCAAACCACATTCCACTGCCTTTTCTCATAGTCAGAACAGGTCCATGTTGTGGTCCTTTGATGTGTCAAGTTGGCTAGGCGACAGCCACCACCCCTACCCCATAATCCGAACACTCATGTGGGCGTTGCTTGAAGACATTAGGTATATGTGAGTAAGTCCATAATTGGTTGACTTGAAGTAAGGAAGATTTTCCTAGATATTCAGGATGGGCTTCATTCAGTCAGTTAAAAGGCTTTACCAGAGGGCTGAGGCTTCACTGATAAAGAAATTTCGCCTGCGGACAGCAGCTGTAGCATGATTTGAGACTTCCAGCCTGCCTTTCCTGGTTGCCCGTCCTATGATTTGGAATTTTCCTAGCCAGTTCCCGCAATCACATAAGCCAATTTTTTTTGCAGTAAACGTCTTAATTTATGTCACTACAGGTTCTCTTTCTCAGTTTAAGCCTAACTAGTGCACTCAGATATCAGCAATCTCATGTGGTTCAATCTGATAGAAGGTCATTTGGCAAAGGAAATATATATGAGAAAAATGTAAAGTTTACTGAAAATGAGAAAATTACTTTAAAATGAGTATGAGGAAGCTGTTATGTTGTAACTGAATATTACCGTCTCTGTATATTATGTTGTTAGCATTTTGTACTTCCTTATACTTGGTATTTTAATATAAATACCTGAATATATGTAGTAAATATAAAACATACTTAAAACTATGATTAATTACTTATTATTCAGTGAGGTTTAATCTATGTCACCATTTCCTAGTCAAATAATAAAAAATGGGACAAAGGCCACATACATTTTGATAAGAAGGTTAAGAAAAGGTCTTCAAAATGTCAGAATTGCTCAGGAAAGAGCGACCTTGGCAAAGTGTTTTGGTGACAAGGATAATGGAAATGTGGTACTTCCCTTGTTGTTGCAGCCGATGTCTCACTTTACCAAATGCATAGTTTTGACAAGAGACCGTCTTACCCTCTTGTTATCCTAGTTTCTCTACTTCTTCAGATCAACGCTTTACCATCAGAATGCTAGTGGAAGCCAGAAAATGTTAAATATCTGAAGACCCATTCTTTTTGTCACCTTTTACAATATTATAACTATAGCCGTCACCTCAAAACACTTTGGAGTCAAGTACAGCCATAAGGTTGAAGCCAAAAGGCCAACCCTGGCTGTAATGGAGAAAAGTAAACTCGAGTCATAAACAGTTTCAATGAAAATCATCAGCAATGTGAGTAGCACAGGGAAGTAAGGCTCTTAAATGGATGTTTCAGAATCAGACAGATTCCCTTTAAATGAGAATTTATGGTTTTACAAACACAGGGTGTTTTAAAATGGACTCACATGCAGGGGAAAATAATGAAGAGAAATACTAAAGGTAAGCTGTGAAGACAGCAATGGCTCTTGCACAATTTCTCTAAAATCCATCACAACTGAATCACCAACATGTTCTATATTTAATAGAAGGTTGCTCTCTGACACCATAAATCCAGCAATAGTATTTTAGATATTTACCAAGTGATTAAACTGTAGTAATTTATTCTGCTTTTATACCCCTATTTTTCCCTCAGGATCCTAAAAGATTTTACTGCCTCCCATAAAGCATTTTCACTCTAAATAATCAATATGGATTTATCTATATCCTATTATTTTTTAGATTTATTTTTTATTTTTCCTGAAATTTTAACCTCCATGCAGTTTATAAAAAGATAAAGTAGCTCACTTCCAAAAACCCTTTCTGAGGTCCTTCTTCTACATCTTTTACCTGGCCGCCAATTCTGGGGAAATCACATTTGACAACACTCCAAAATGTGACTTGATTTTGTTGCTCCTCCTAGGCATTTTTAAAGAGAGGAGGGATGAAATGGATGTGCTACATTAAAACTAAAAACGGCATTAAAAATGTAAACTCTCAGAAAACAAATATTGTATATTAATGCATATATGTGGAATCTGAAAAAATTGGTATAGATGATTTTATTTACAAAGCAGAAATAGAGACACAGATGTAGAGAACAAACATATGGATACCAAGGAGGGGGGTGGGATGAACTGGGAGATTGGTATTAATATATATACACTATTGATACTATATATAAAATAGATGACTAATGAGAACCTACTGTATAGCACAGGGAACTCTACTTGATGCTCTGTGGTGATCTAAATGGGAAGGAAATCCAAAAAATAGGGGATATATATATACATATAGCTGATTCACTTTGCTGTACAGTAGAAACTAACACAACACTGTAAAGCAACTATACTCCAATAAAAATTTAAAAAAAATAAAACAAGAAAAAATGTAAACTCTCAGGCCCCTGAGTGAATATTTAAGGCAATTTTGGGGTAACTAGCTAGCATACCTGATAAAACAATGTTTGTCATCACATGTCGCGTATACCTCTAGGCAGTGACGGATATGAGGTTGGGGAGAAATCTTCAATAAAAGGAGAAACCACTGGATGAAGTTAACACAACATCCTGGGCAAGCATTTTTCCTCAAATATTTGGGGGAAATATTTTATAAGAAACCAATAAGAATCATATTATTTTACATGCTAATGTATTCTATATTATTATTAAAATGATATCAAATACTAAATTTACATACAGTTTTATACAGTTTGGCACTGTATATTGTAGAATGGAATGATGAATTGTGATGGGAATTTATAAGATAAATTGCAACAATTATCAAAATATCAGGCTTTGGGATAAAACTTCAGATATCATTAGTATCACCTTTTCTGTTATTCTCCCAATTTCTTGTTTTTCTTCCCCCATCCTATCTAAAAATATATGTTCACTCTCCTCTTTATTTATGAGTACTTTGGTGAGACACTTTTGAGAAATATTATGCTAGAGGTGCTGATTATGGGGAAAGGCGTTTCAGCAATGTGATCAGGATGGAGCATGGTTACTTAGGATGAGTCAGACAAGTTCTTAACAGTGAGAGCTAAGAGCTACAGTTCCTCATGGAAGATCTAAACAAATGTCTAGGTTGTTTAAGGGAGCCGTGAGGATGGGACTAAGTAAGTAGTCATGCTTCATAGATCATTGAATTCAGGAACATGTAACAGAGATCCAAGGCAGTAATTGCTAACAGTGTATTTCTGTTGGCATTTAATACAGAAAACATAGGCATCAATGAGCAAGGCCTTCAGAAGCTGAACGGCTTCTGTTGGTCTGCAGCCAGTGTACTTTATCGTCAGTGTCTTTAGACAGAGCTACATCTTTAAGACAATAGGTTAGCCTGGAATAATGCAAGGGGCATGTAGAACTGAAACCACAGGCTTCAAGTTCCCCCTTTATGATAGCTATAAAACTCTGAGGATTGGGGCTTCCCTGATGGCACAGTGGTTGAGAGTTCGCCTGCCGATGCAGGGGACACGGGTTTGTGCCCCAGTCCGGGAAGATCCCACATGCCGCGGAGCGGCTGGGCCCGTGAGCCATGGCCGCTGAGCCTGCGCATCCGGAGCCTGTGCTCCGCAACGGGAGATGCCACAAGAGTGAGAGGCCCGCGTACCACAAAAAAAAAGCAAGCCCTGAGGATTGTACAAGGACTCTTGTCAGAGAAAAACTGACACAGTCCCATCCCACTCCTCCTCCTGTTCAGTGAAAAATATTCATGGGAGAAAAGATAGGCTTTTCTTTCCATAAGAATACGATTCAGTAAACAATGCTGCTTGGGTGTTGACCAATGTAAACGGAAGGCCATTGAAATCTGAGGGGTTCTGTTTCCAACAGCTCTGAAATGCTTGATTTCGTTCTTTCTTTGTGCCTATTCCCCAAATTACTAAAACGGAGGACATAACAAAACCCCATTAGATAAAATGCTTGCTGCTTTTAAAAGACAATTTTAAAATAACATTTATAGATTTATTTCATACATGTGTATATATCTCTTCTTCAAAATCAGTGAAATTGTGTATGAAACAAGTGAGGACATTTAGCATGATCACCAGTTAGAGTTAACGCAATAGCTTTATTATCATACAATTTACAATTCTGTTAGTTGAATTATTGCCTTTAAACTACTGATAAAGAATGGTTTTTAAAGAATACCAACGGAGACCAAATCCAAAGCAAGATGTAAAGTTTAAGAACACCTCTGGATAATAATATATTAAATTTACTTTGTTTATTGAATTTTGCTCTATTGAACGTTAGACATCTTAATCCAAATAGGCATGTGATTATGACTGATTAAAAAGACATACTTGTCCTTTACCTCTGATTTCTATCCTCTACCTAAGAGTGATGTTTACTAGCCAGTCTCTAACACCACATATGTGTGACTTCTCTCCCTTCTGTACAAATAAGAGCATACCTTAAATGGGAGCTTTTCTGTGCATTTTCCACAGACAATTTTAGCACATTAAGTCATAAATATTGATATTAATTTGTCTCTTAGTTTATTTTCTTAGTCCACTCTTATGCCTCAAGTAAGTCAGATTTTTAACCTAATAATTCTCTCTTTAGCAAATAAAGTGTAACTCTTTGAGCTGAATTCCCCACCAGCAAGATACTAGAATTTCCGAGCATTTTGCAAATAGGCCAATGAATTTCCCATCATTTGTACCAAAGAGTGCTGCATCACCTCATCCCCCATATTCTGAGCTTGGATAATTCACACACACACACACACACACACACACACACACACACACACACACACCTCTTTCATTTTCAATATCACCCTTAAGTAACTGTGTGTTCAAAGAAAAACCTCTTTTCTTACCCACACTAATAATCTTATTTCATGAGTGAGAAGCAACAAAAGAAATTCAGTGCTTGTGCCCTTATCTAATCCATATTTACTGCACAGATGTCAGGAGTGATTAGATGGAAGAAAAAGGAGATATATTTTTCTGTACTGCAGAAGAAAGGATTTGGATTTGGGTCTGAATTTTCTATTTATGCATCCTTAAAATACAAATGCAGTTATACTGCACAAAATGACCTGTGCTTTTCAATAAACAGCAAGACTGTTAGCCAACTCATTTCACAAGATTATCTTAAAGGTGAAAACAGAAGCAATAAAAAGACACAATTATCTTAGAGTTGTATTACACCTTTCCTCCAAGACTCTTAAAACATTCTGGAAATTATAGTCCAAATACTGTGCTTAGCACATAACCATCCTCCTCTGGTCCTCTCAGTGAGAAATACAAGTACATAACAGTGGGTAAAAATGACCCTCCAAATAAATACAGTTCATCATTCTCTCATGAAATACACACATGAGAGATACAGATACACACAATTCAGAAAACCAAAGGTGTGTGAAACCTAAGAGGTCATTCCCATGTGTTTCAGGCTTGCAGAACCCCAGGACTAAATCCAATTCAGGGATGCTGTTTGCTTAGCCTCCAAGTGTTTGAAAGATTAGACAATTTCACATAAGTCTGGGTTTCCATCTCCTCTTGAGAAAATTGAGGCATTTGGCAACACTGAGCCCACATCCCTCATGGCAGTAATTGGCTGCATCTGAGAGCAGCTCTCTCCTCTTTACTGGGTACAGGATACACAGTTCACCTATTTTCCTCCATTTGCTACACTTACCCTATTTACATAAGCTGCTCACCTCCGGAAGTAATCAAGCTTGAAACCCTGGTTTTAATCTGTGCAGAGATACTACCATCCTTACCTTAAATAGGCTGTTTTTCTCCAGATGCTTCATAATCACACCTTAAAATTTCATTATTGAGACAACCCTGGGATGACAATTCATACTGTAACCTGGTCTTAATTATTTCCTCAAATATTTGTTATATTATATGCAAGGCAAAAGGCTGGGGCCTGGAGAATATACAGGAATGGATTCGGCATATATCCCACCCTTGGAAAGTCACTGGCCTAATAAGGAAGATAAAACGTGAATGGAAATTTCAAGGCAGAAATGTACGAACATTGTTAAGAGGGGTACCTAAAAGGGATTTCAGAGACAGGGAAACCCATGTCCACTGCGAATGGGTGAGGGAGAGCTCTGTGAAAGAGGTTTCTTAGGTCCCCTTCTCTGGGAGCAGACTCTGAGATGGATGTTTGTATGCAGGTGACTGACTAAGGATGCTGTCAGGATCAATTCCTGTGGGGGAGTGAAAGAAGCAGGACTGGGGAGAGGAGATGCTGAAGCAACACGCAGTCACAACAAATGGCTTCAGCAGAACTCACAGGGAGCTTTGGAACTGGGATGGCCCTTGAGCGTTGTTCCAAACTGGGGCAAGTGGGCCAACCCTTATTACCCACATCTGCCAGTCAATGAATATGGTTTACCTACAGGCAAAGATGCTGGTTTCCACTAACTCCTTCCTCTTCTCACTTTCTGGACCTGTCTACGGCCAAACCTGCTTTATACCTTGCTCCCATGCAGTAAGCATATAGGGCTGGGCCTACTCTGCCATTTTCTCCTGGCTGAAGCTCTGATTGGGTAGATGAGGCAACACTCACTCCCCCGTGCAATGACACAGGGAAGTGGACTCAGGCTACTGTATGGTCACATTCAGTCACACTTCCCTATCATGGTCTCACCTCCACCTCTGATTCACTCTTGCTCTACTCTCACTCTTTCCTGGGCATGCCTGAATTTGCAGGTCCCTAAGTGTAAATTCAAAATGGAAGACAAGCAGTCCCACTTTGGCATTGGGTCTATCAACTTGTTTCAGCATTTACCAGAAAGTCCCGCATTGGAGTTAGATTTTTTTTTTTTTTTTGCTACTTTGCTAACTCTTTGATATCCTTCTATGTATGTCCATCAGCCAGAATGCCAGAGGAGAGGAGAGAGAGGTGAGTGGCACCCCAACTCTAAGGAATGAATGTGTTTGGGTACAATTACTAATATCACTCTAACCTATGTCAGCATATTATTGCAAGCATTTTATACCACTGACTTAAAGAGATCATCACTGGCCATGGCCGCCTTGATAACAAAAAAAAAATAGTCATAGTTATCAATTATTGACCACTTTCTATAATGGCAGGTACTGAACTGGGCAATTTGCAAATATTGTCTTTAATTCTAATATCGACTCTTCAAAACAGATATTATTCCTCCTTTTTTTTTTTTTTTTTTTTTTTGCAGTACACGGGCCTCTCACTGTTGTGGTCTCTCCCGTTGCGGAGCACAGGCTCCGGACGCGCAGGCTCAGCGGCCATGGCTCACGGGCCCAGCCGCTCCGCGGCATGTGGGATCCTCCCGGACCAGGGCATGAACCCCGTGTCCCCTGCATTGGCAGGAGGACTCTCAACCACTGCGGCACCAGGGAAGCCCTATTCCTCTTTTATAGATTAGTAAACAGAGGCCAGAAAGGAGAGAAAATCCTGCTCATGGTTATATAGCTAGTGAGTTGACAGCTACGGTTCAAATACTGGTCATCTGGCTCCTTCAGCTGAAGCTCTCTCTCCTATACCACACTACTTTTAAAAACAGTAATTACTTATCAGCGCCTACAAAGTGTAAAGTTCTTTACATATATTACTTAACTGAATGTTTACAACAGCCCCATGACATTTATTATTGCCTGATTTTCCCAGGCGGAAAATGGGGGTAAGAAAACTTGCTAGAATCAGTGAGCTGATAAGTGATCATGCCAGGATTCAGTCCTAAGTCTGACAGTTCCCTGAGCCTATATCCCTTCCACTCTGTCTCACAGTCTGTCTCCTTGGTGAGGAAACAGAGGGCTCAGAAAACTCACATAGGAATGTTCATACATCAGTAAAATCTACAGGAGAAGTCATCAGATACGGTCAACGTTAACTACTACATAGACAGTTTAATGTCAGAGGCCAATGGGCTCGTGTATTTCAGCAGTAAACAGATTTTAATGATTGGTATCCTCTCCTCTAGACTGAAGTTGACTTGTAAGCCTTTTGGAACACAGACCTCTGGGTCTCTAGAGAAACCTCAGAATTCTCAAGGAATATAGTCTTCACTGTACAGAGCCACTGAGAGACTCACCAGTACCCATGAAAGTCCTGTGGAAGAGTACAGATGGGAGAGGGAAAGTTCAATGAAATGTCTGTAATACTTACTGAACCTATCACTGGGTTACTAGAGTCCTTGGGGCCCAAGTATAACTCCTTAGAATGACCCCCAATACATATAAATCTCTACTTGCCCCTGAGGAGACATCCAGGGGAAATAATACTTGTATATCATAGCCCTTTCCAACATTCACCAGGATGAGGTCTCTGAAAGATGACTTCAAAACAGCAATTCAAGGAGCAGGTGAACCAGAATGAATGGAAGACTGGTCATGATTTCAGGGTTTTGCCACCATCTGTCTGAAAGCTGAGATCTTAATAAAGCTGACTCATGATACACCATGTGAAAGAATCCAGATACAAAACAGTACACATTGTATGATTCCATTTACAGGAAACGTCCTAAGTAAACAAATCTATAGAGACAGAAAGCAGATTAGTGGTTGCCAAGGGCTTGGTCAGGGGACGAAGAGCAACTGCTAACTGGCACAAGGTCTCATTTTAAGGTGTCAAAATATTCTAAAATTAGATTGCAGTGACGGCTGCTTGACTTTTTAAATACACCGAAAACATCAAATTGCACACTTTGAATGGGTGACTTTTATGGTATATAAATTATATCTAGATAAAGTTGTTAAAAGGAAAGATGATTTACCACATACTAATGAGATCAAAAAGTGGCACTTTATAGTAAAAAGAATAATCAAAAAGCATTAAAAATTAAAATAAGTAAAAAATAAGTATATGATAGAAATCAACATAAGATTTTATTAAAAATCATTAATTAAAATCTAGGTCTGAAATTCAGTGCACACTGTGTCTAATTTGAATTGGTCTTCCTATTTTGAGTCTTTAGTTAAGGTTACTTGAGAAGAGAATCTGAAATCACAAAAGGAAATCAATACCACAGTTGACCAAGGCTGGGTTTAATACTGCTGCCCACATATGAGTGCAGTGAGGAAAAACAGTATTTATTAGTCATATAATAACTACATGGCCTCCTGCTTATCTCAGAAATTTCTCCAAGGAACACAACCATTTCCCACCTATTATTTCCTATTGATTTTCACCATCTGTCAAGAGGCAGAGCAAGAATAGGAGTTATAACCAAAGAAGGTGAGACCAGAGAGGGCAAAAGGAGTGGGGAATACTGCACAGCTCCACAAATGTGATAGCAGATAGGCATGTAAAGCTTTCAACTTGTAGCTCACTTTTCTGTGTAGTCATTCACTGACTCCAAGTTGATCCTGTGAGAGCAGGAATTCTATGTGCTCAAAGTTCAAAAGAATTTGAGGGCAGATTACTGGATTGAGAATTCCATCATTATCACCATCATCCTGTTATTGTTGCTATACATGTTAGCATATATACAAGTATTATCACAATTCCAGCTCACTATTTTTGACGATGAATGATTATCATAGCTAACATTTGCTTCCATCATCAGGGAGCTCTCCCCTGAGCAGCCAAGGTTTTCAGAGGATCCCTTAGATGTCAATAATAGATAGAACCAGTTTCTTATAACACGTCAAGAAACTTAACACATGTCATGTTTAAGTACCAGGCTCTGTTCTAAGTCCTTTATGTATAGTAACTCATGTAATTCTCAGAATAACTCCATGGGGAAGGTATTTTAATTAAGCCTCTATTTCACAAAAGAGAAACTGAGGCATGAAATCCAGGAAGCTATACAAGGTCACACAGCTGTGAAGTGGTGGAGGGGAACTTGAGCCACGGCAGTCTGGTTTTAAGTGCTTACTCATAACTGCCACGCAAACTGCCTTCGCAGGAGAGGGAAGCTCTTTCGAAGGAGAACGTTTTGACCTAGACTTATATTGTTCACAGAGACCCCTTGTAGCCAAAGTGCAGCAGAGGTAGGGATTCTGATGACCATCATTTCCTAAGTCATGTAATTTTTATCCCACCAATGACAAATACCAGCAATTTGGCTTCTTCTAAGATCATGATATTCATCAAGCTTTTGAGATCAAAAATTGCTTAAATATAATGTATCAGACATTATATTTAGGATTATATAATCATCCTAAATTATAAATAGGATTATATAATAATCCTAATTATTATCCTATAATTAGCATTTTAATTATAATCCTATAATTAGATTATATAATCCTAATTATTATATAATTATATTTAGGATTATATACTAGGATTCTGGATCCTATTAAGGCCTTACCAATCCTATGTTCATATATTTACTTATTCAATATATTTATTGAATGTTCAATATATGCCTGGTCTTGTTCCAGGCACTGGGCATAGAACGTGAATAATCCTGGCAAAGCCTCTGCTCTTTTAGTGCTTCCTTCTGGTGCAGGGCTTCTCAATCTCAGCCACTATGAACATTTTGGGGCAGATTACTATTCTTGTGAAGAGCTGGCTAGTCCATTTTCGAATGTTTAGCATGTCTCTGATTATGACAACCAAATATGCCTCTAGATATCGCTAAATATTCCCTGGGGGGGCAAAACCACCCCCAGAACCACTGTTCTAGTATAAATCAAATTGAAAATAAATGAAGAAATAAATCAGTAAAAGATACAAAGCATCACATAGTGAAAAAGTGTTCTGTAAAGTATTAAAAAATAGTGATATTTTAGGAAACAACTGTGTGGCTACTTTAGGTTGGGTGGTCAAGATGACCTCTTTGAGGAGCTGGCGTCTACACTGAGACCTGAATGTCAAGAACGAAGATTATGGAAAACAGTATTCTGAGTACAGAGTGAATCTAGAGCAAAGCCTCTGAGAAAGCTAAAAGCTTAAATGGTTCCAGGGTCAAGAAGGTCACATTGGACAGAATGAGAAAAGAGAGAGTAGTTTAAAGTGAAGTCATGGAAGAAAACAGAGGTTCGATCAGGCAAACCGTGCAGTGGGCATCCACTGGAAGGCTTCAAGCAGAGTAGTCTGCTATGTACAAGGCGGACTATAGAGAGCTAAGAGTAAAAGCAAGAAAACTAGAGAGTTGGAAAACTGATGCAGTATTTCAATGGAAAAATAATGGTGGCTTGGAAGAAGATGCTATAGGTAGGGATGGAGAAAAATGAATTGTTTGAGTGAATGAATAAATGATATGTTTGTCAGAACTTGCTGATGGATTGAATGTGATAGGGAAGATACAGAAATATCATCCCTCCTCCCTCCTTTTACTGTCTGGAACAAGAGAATGAACGGTTGTTGAAAACACTGAGAATAGAGTGGAGGGAAGAGACTCAGAGCTAAGAGTTTTAGTTTGCCTATGTTAAATCTGAGATGCCTATTAGACATACAGGTGAAAGTACCACATATGCAGTTGAAGTTCCAGGGAAAGGTCAGAATGAGACATAGAGTTCGGGAATATTATCTTAGTTATTAAATAGTATTTAAGTCATAGGTCTGGATTAATCCATCTATGGAGACTCACTTGAAAGACAAAATAAAGGGACCCAGGATAAAACAGGTCTCACCAAGATTTAGAGTTGAAGCCTAAAAGATAGAGAAAATAAAGGAAGAAAATGAGAAAGAACTAGCCATGAAGACTGAGAAAGAGAATCAAGGTGGCTGAAAAAATACTTTATAGGATTATCAGGAACACCCTGAAATAAACTGCCAAACTTAAGGAAGGTACAAAAGGAACAGTTTATGCAGATATCTCATCATTGAAACAACTCTTCCTTAAGAGAGCTACCAGATACCTAATCTGAGAACAGAAATGAGGGTGAATCCTGGAGTGTGCTTGTTAGCCTGCAATGTTTGTGTCAATCTGTTTAATATTACGGTTCCTTAACCTTAATATAAGTTAACAGAGCACTTAGTGTGTAGAAGCATTATGCTAAGTGCTTTTTAATCAACACTCTCTTAGTCCTCTCAACTAGCCTATAAGGAAGTACTAGTATATGAAAAATAAACATGGATATAGTGCTCACTGTGAATCCAGCCCTGTTTAAGCACTTTACATAAATTAACTCATAAGATAGGAACTGTTCATATTACCATCCTCATTTTATAGATGAAGAAACTGAGGCAGGGAAACTTTAAGTAGACTGTCCAAAGTCACACGGCTAGTAAGAGGTGGATCCAGGGTTTGGACCTGGCAATCTGACTCCATTCTGTGCAATTTACCACTGAATTATATTGCTTCTGTATAGCTACAGGCATTTCCCAAGTGTTATTAACGATTACACTAAGCTAATTTTACAAATGAGGGAACTGATCCTTGAAAGGGTTAGGTTACCTCACCAGGATCACTTGGATAGTCAGTGGCAGATCTGTGTGTTTTGAACCCAAGTCTCTCAAACACCAGTGTTTTCACTCTTAAATATTAAGCAAATACCATAATCAGCAAGATATAGGGAGAGAAGCCAAAATTATAAGAGAAAATATGATTTTCTGATCACACCTCTCTAAATTAATGGCAGAGAGAGAAACAGAATTCAGATCAAGGCTTTAGCTAAAACATACCACGGCCTTGCTCTTCAAAGCAAATGCCAATTCCTCTTTATTTCTCCTGTGGACTTTGTGGAGTCGGGTGTAGGTCTCCACCACTCTTAGCACCTGATACCCTGCTATACTTCCAAGGAACCATCTCATTCTTAGAATGAACCACTCTATTTTTTAGTGGTTTCGCTTTTTGAACAATTCAGGTTTAATTAATTTTATTTTTATTAAGGTATAGTTGATTTATAGTATCACATTCATTTCAAGTGTACAACATAGTGATTCAAAACGTTTATACATTATACTCCATTTAAAGTTATTATAAAATAATGGCTATATTCCCTGTGTTGTACAATGTATCCTTGTAGCTTATTTATTTCATACGTAGTAGTTTGTACCTCTTAATCCCCTACCCCTATCTTGCCCTTCTTCCCTTCCTTCTCCCCACTGGTAACCCTAGTTTGTTCTCTATATCTATCTGTTTTTGTTTTGTTATATTCATTCATTTGTTTTTTTTTTTTTAGATTCCACATATAAGTGATAACACAGAGTATTTATCTTTCTCTGTCTGACTTATTTCACTAAGCATAATACCTTGCAGGTCCATCCATGCTGTTGCAAAAGGCAAAATGCCATGCTTTTTTGTGGCTGAGTAGCATTCCACTGCTTATATACCACATCTTTATCTATTCATCTGTTGATGGACACTTAGGTTGCCTCCATATCTTGGCTATTGTAAAACATGCTGCTATGAACACTGGGGTGTTATGAATCTTTTTTTTTTTGCAGTACACGGACCTCCCACTGCCGTGGCCTCTCCCGTTGCGGAGCATAGGCTCCGAACGCGCAGGCTCAGCGGCCATGGCTCACGGGCCTAGCTGCTCCGTGGCATGTGGGATCCTCCCGGACCGGGACACGAACCCGACGTGTCCCCTGCATCGGCAGGCAGACTCTCAACCACTGCGCCACCAGGGAAGCCCTGAATCTTTTTAAATTAGTATTTTCATTTTCTTTGAATATATATCCAGGAGTGGGATTGCTGGACCATGTGGTAATTCTATTTTTAGTTTTTTGAGGAACCTTCATACTGTTTTCCATAGTGGCTGCACCAGTTTACATTGCCACCAATAGTGCCACCCTTTTCTCCACATTGAACAATTCAGTTTTCTATTCAGATATCCATCTTTCAGGTTATTTCTTAAAATCAAACTTGCTCAATAAACATCTCTTAAGTGAACAGAATGCTAGAGTTGTTGAATGGATCAAATTAGATAATGCCTACAAAGCACTTAGTTCTGTACCTGGAACACAGTGACCGCTCAATAAATGGTAGCTGCTGTGTTATTATTCTTATTGCCATTATCATCATTCTAGCTTTTGTCATGGCTATTTATTATAGGAGAGAAAAAATATATAGATACATAGTAAAGCCCAAAATATAAGTCTAGTCACTGGAAAGAATCCATAGAGGAAAAAAGGGGAGATTATTTTCCTGCCTCCCAATAGGGTGGCCAACAGAGAGCTCAGAGGTGTGACGACAACTCAGTGTGGCATATCTTCAATTCAGCATCTCCTAGGTATGATCTAGATTAATTATCAGATTTAGATTGGCTTATATATAAAAATCATTTGAGGAAAAAAAATTACTTAAAATAATATTTTAATAACACTGCTATTTGGTTTATTTCAAATACATAGTTCTAAAATACCTAGTTACTATTTTAATTACAATAGATTGCAGAAACTTTAGAAAATTCAGATAAACAAAATGAAAAAACAAAATTAAAATTATTTAATATTAAATAATTTTATGAATTATATGTGAATGTTTTTATATGTATGTGCATATATATATATATAGTTTAGTGTTACTATTTAGTATTTAGCATTGCTAAATTTAGTTTTTAGTATTTAGTTACTATTAGTTACTATTTCGTGTTACCAAGCTATTACTTGAATCACATATATCCTTTCAGAATCTTCCTATCAAATGTATATATTTCTCTCTTCCCCTCATACACACATACATGCACACACAAACATATCCACATACTCTATTTTTAGGGTTGTATGTTTTTATGGTTCTAAATAATTCTGTTTATGTGTATAAATAGGTCCTTAGACCTCCTTGCTATTAGCAAGCATCTGATCCAGGATAAAAAGTAGCAAGGCCTCTAGAACACTGTAGAGGACACTGATTTTTCTGACTACCCACTAAACTTTCCGTGTTTAGTCCATCAACTTCAGGTAGGGCATCACTCTTATTTCCAGATGGAGAGCACATCACCCAGTCCCAGCCACCCAGCAAAAGGATTTAACTTGCCACCATGATTGGTTCAGAAACATGGACATGTGACCCACATTGGTCCAATAAGAATGCATCTCAAGACTAAGTGTAAGAGTTCCTTTTTTCTGTTAGACCTGAAGCTACCACATGGAGCCGGTGAATGAAACTAACAAGGGCCAGATTTGATGAGATACAGTGAAAATTCCAAGAATTTATGGTAAGTTTTGAGTCCCTAGATCAATATCTGAGTACATTTGCACTCTGGCCTCCTCAATCACATAATCAAATAAATTCCTGTTCTTAATATAGCTGATTTGGGTAAAGTTTTGCTTATGTGCAACAGAAGTAATCTTAACTGTTACCAGCACAAATCATAGAAGCCAAACTTGAGTTTTAGTTCTAATGTCTCCCCTATGTCCCTTTTTCTTAAAAAGAAATTCCTTTTCACTATAAATTAATGGGAAGAGGGAGTCGGTGCACTCAGACTTGGACCAGCCAAGAACCCATGGCCCATTAGAACAGATCATCCCATGTGTCTCCTGCTGGAGAGGCTTTTTTTCTGTATGTTTCAAACTGTGTCATGGATCTCTAAATGCCAAAAGTTGTTCTAATTCCTCAAGCTCAACAAGCAAACAGAAACTATAAAATTTTGATGAACATCAATCAGGGAAGAAAATCTTACAACCAGATTATAAAAGTTTGCTCATGAGACGGTTGCACTTGGAAAAGAGATTTGTGGTACAAAATGACAAGTTATTTCCCCACCTGTCCTCATCAAGCTTAACAACTACCTAACACAAAAAATAACTCCTTTTGTTAGTAAATTCTATGTCCGGTTAGGGATCAGACTCCCTCAGCACATCAAAACGGTAGTACCTGCTCCTCCCCTACCCCAGGCAAAGTGCTATAATATCTCCAGCCATCTCTGCCATGGACCCATGTGACAGAGCCTTTCCCAGATGAAAAGACAAACTTTGTATCAAAGAAAGGCATCAGAAGACCATGTTTGAAAACTAAAGCAAAGAGAATAATAATGCAGTCAGATATATTCAAGAGGGATACTGAACAAATATACACACTGTTTTACAGTATTTACATTTTGAAGGGAACACTTTTTATCTATTTTAAAACCTTGTTATGTTCTGTAACCTCCCTAGCCTCTCGTACCCATAGCAATTTATCTGCACCTCTCTTGTGGAATTTAGCATTTGCTACTTTTATTATTGTTATATGTGTAGTATAAGTCTTATCTTTTCTACAAGAATTCAGACTCCTTGAGGGGAGGGAGCTTGTTTATCCCTGTATCTCAGACATGACATAACACAGCAGCTTGCAGATATCGGGTCTTCCATAAATATTAGAAAAGTGAAAAAATGTTTGTGTTTTTAAAATCAGAGTAAACCTGGATGGAAACAAAAAGCTTTTTTCACTTGCTAAAAGAGATTGGTTAGAAGCAAGTTGTAAAAGTTGATAAAGAGTTGCAGCTCAAATTTTGGTAAAGAAATTGGTTCTTCATAGAAACTCAGTTGTTTATTCATACATATAAACTCACTCATTAACTGAACTAATATTTTTAGAAGCTATTGATAAAACTAAGAACAGAATAAAAATTAGAACAAGCTAATTCCACAGAGAGATGGAAAACTGCTCCGTTTTTCCAGATTTCAGTATTTTACACAGTGACATCATGGAATTCATTTTATCAATCTTCTTGTTTAATTAGGATATAAGAGAAAGGCAGGATGATAAAAGAGTAGAGAATTTTCAAATGAAAAGTAGCTTTTCCCCTAGCAAGTTATGTAAAGAAAATTAAAGTGTTTCTTGTTTGTTTGCTTTTGTGGTAGGGAAATTGAAACCTAGAAGAGAAAAAACCTGAGAGAGAGAGAGAAAGAGAATGTAGAACTTCTCTAAATTTCCAAAGAACAAGACAGAATTATGAGTGCGTCCCAGAAAGCCTTCAGAGCTGAGATGAAAAGACACCATTTTAACAAAAGAAGTATTCCTTTCAAGCCTAGTAGCTTATCTGAAAAACATGAAAACCTGAATTAAGAGCAGTCAAAAATTAGTGTGATATGATTAGCAAGTTGTACCTTGTTCACTGGTTTCACGCAAACCTATTTAAAATACATAAATAGTTTAATACATTGTTATCTTCAAAGTCTACACTTTTCTACCGGGAAAATGTGGTTGTATTTATTTGTTATTTTACCTTGTTCACACTCAAAAAGAAATTACTACATGCAGTGTAATGGAATTGAAAAGCAAGAGGCCAATAATGGTGATAGATGACTAAGAGATCCTAAAATGTTAGTCAATGTGCAGTTAGTGATAAAGAACAATTTCCTGTCAATTAAAGCTCAATAAAGCTGAAAAAAACTGTGTGTAAAACTCTTAGGAGTTTTTCTAATATAATTACCTTGTAAAGAGAAAAAAAAAACACTTTCCTTTGAGTTTGCTCCCATTCATATAAATAAATATTACAAAATCACATACCCCCCCCAGTAAAGTACAAAGAAAAATATTTATTATTCTTAATTCTGCAAGTAGAATCCTTAATTCTATAAATAGCAAGTAAATACATTTGTATTCAACAAAATAACTGTATCTGAATTCATTCTAATAAAAAACAACAAAACTTTTTCTTCCATTTTTTTTTTTCTTCCATTTCTCTGTGTAGGAGGTATCCCAGTCCACAGTTCAGGCATACAAAAGAAGCTCTATTTTTTCTTCCACAGAAGCATACATTATCTCTCAAGAGTCTTGAAATCTCAGCCAATTTGATGCTTCTCTTCTCTTCTCCCTGGGGAACCTTCTGAGTTCCGGAGAGGGTTTGTACAGGCTACATGGGTCAAGATGAGGATTCTGTTCCTCGGTGTCATTTCTCCATGCAGGCATGATTGGTGAGTCCATCATCCTGTTTTGTCTTTGCTCATAGGTCCACAAGTAGCTATAGCAATAGGCCCCATTCCCATTCACATGAGCCCTGCAGGTGTCGTTTTTGCTGCTTCTGTGCAATGCTTGGCTTTAGAGAAACCATCCAACTTCTAGGTCACTCTGGGGCACTCTCTGAGGCTTTGGAAAGACCCCTTTGGTCGAACTCGACAAGCAACCATTTCTGGGGATACTGCTGCTTCCTAGAGTTCAGTTTAGGTGAGTCTATTCTAGAGAAGATGGATACCGTGATAGAAGGGATGGAACTGTGGAACGTGCAGAGTCAGCAGGGGAGGTGGAACACTTTTCCTCCATCTCAATATGTTTCTCCAAACATTTTGTTTGGGCTTGGAGCCCTCTCAATTCTATTAAGTGCTTTAGGCTGGAAACCAAAGTCAGGGAAAAAATTGGCATGCTAATTCTTTTTTCTTTCTGGCTTGCTGCATCCTTCTCCTGAGGCAATGGCCCAGGAGGCCTTAGCTGCTTGAATAAGAAGAAAGTTCAGAGGGACAAAACTATCAGGAGGAGTGAAAAAAACCCAAACATTGTTTAATATTTCAAAACTTTCCCAGGAAATAGGAAAAATGCCTGAGGGTATAGGGAAGAAAATTAGCATAAAGTTGAGGTTAGATGAAAGAAATTAGCATAAGTTAGAATAAAGTACTGATTTTGCTGATCTCTTTGCCTCCAAGCAATCCTACAGAAATGAACTTTGAATCTCTTTCAGATGGAGAAATTTGTGACAAAAGCATTATTTCCTATTATGCATTCTTCTGTAGACTTGGTGGTACACCCTGAAACATCTCTAGGGATAAAGCTTTGGCTTTTCTTTTGAAGAAACTTTTCCCTCTAAAAAATATATCCAATACCACTAACTGGTCATCCTCGGCTTGCCCTTGGATGTCTTTCTAAGTCATGCATATAAGTTTATTTCAAACTCCTTAATAAATTAATCCTTTCCAAACCAATGTAATCTATTCAGCTGTTTTCCTTCAGAGTTTATAAATCCCTTCACAAAGGAAGTGTCACTAAAAATAAGCAACGTCTATGTGTGTTCCTTGCATCATGCAATACCAGAAATTTTTTATTGACTAGTCATTCTGTCACACATCCGTTACAATAACAGTCCAAACCTGCACTAGCCTGGGAGGACTATAAATAGCTTGACAACACTGTCATTTATAGATTAGTGAATGTTCCCTTTTATTTGAAAATAGTTCAGACATTTCAAAAGCCCGTAAGCCTCTAATACTGTGTACAAATTGTGCACCTGGACTGCCTCTGTGTAGTAAACATGCATCATTTGTGGCTCTGCAACAGGCCTGAACACCCTCCTTATATTTTGGTCATTTTCAACTTTAACGAATCTTGCCATTCCAAGGAAGAGCCAGAGGACTTGCATAACTGGACATCCCTGCTACTATGGTGCAGATATGTGACATGGTTCTGCTACTCACATGTACCTTAGCACACCTGGGTTCTGAAGGAAGTGGTAGACATACACTGTGACATACACATACTCTCATAATTAATATGAGAATTAATATTCTGGCGATTGTGGTGAGAGAGCCACCTGGTTCCTTGTGGATGGCCGTGGCGGAGCTTCTGGCATCCAGACCTAAGTATTATAGACTATCATAGGCCAAGCAGTGATGGAGCAGCATTTTCCCTGCAAAAAGTCCTTTAGTGGAACTAAGAATTGTCCCTGCACTTGTGGCTCAAGAATCCAGTTCTCATGCCCTCCTAGAGAGTCATAAGTTAAAAGTAACCTTTCCTAAGTTCCTTTTCTGGTTAAACTGGCTGTTGTTTACAGCGCAAAACACGTTTATAGTTACTGAACAAATAATCAATCAATCAGACAGTATTACAGTTATATGTTAAAAAAACTAATTTCATTCATGTTGATATGTTAACACTGTTACTGAGATTCTTAGGGGAAAAAAACCCCAAACATTTAAACACCAGCCGTTTGTTGTATAGTCCAGGGGACATGGTAAGCCAATCTTAGTATACGAATAGATTTTCCACTTCTTTCCTTTCTAATATTTTTGAGTTGTTAATAGGAGGGAGTGCTTACAGGTATAGTTTTTATTATGGTGATTCGTTTTAATACAGTTCTATGAAAGATGAAACTAAGCTGCCTAATACAATTACTCTAAACACCAAGGCATTCATTCTATGAGCAATTACAGTGGGAAGCAAAGATGGAATGCACAAAATTAATAATAGGAGATAGTCCCAGTTATCAAGTAGCTCTATCATAATTTCCTTGGGAAAAGACTGATATCCATACTAGAAAAGTTCTCATTATACTTCCATAATTTCTATTTATTCCTCAAATCAATTGTTCTTTCCCTGGAAATTATTTATTACTAAGACTACCCAAGGAAAATGACCTATCCTGTCCCTATAGACCTCACTGGCAGTACTGAGAACAGTTGTGTTACATTTAAAAACAATATTATTATTCTGCTCTCATGGACCATATTAACATAACAATCATCCTTTGGGGAAACAACCAGATGAATTGGGTATGTACCTCCAACAATGACCATGTGCCTTGTGAGAATCCCAGAGCCACCCACCACCCTACTCTCATTCTAGCTAAGCCCTGCCTTGCGGTATCAATAACTAATTACATTACAGTTCTGCCTCAAGAACATAGATTGATGATTTCATTATACCATTTAATTAGAGCTGTTTTTAATTTATCAGGAAGAAATGGTATAATTGGTGACAGAACAGCTGTTGCAGGTCACATGGAAAGAATATGATTGAGTAACAGAAAATGGCAAACTTTGCCGAGAACTCCAAGCTGCATTTAAGTCTTTAGGAAGGCATTATGTAGAAGGAAAGGAAGTCTGCCATCTGTCATATTTCATCTAACCAACACCTCTGAACTTTATCACTAATGTTACCAGTACAGGGTGCATGGGCAACTGCAGGAAGTACTTGCAGACCAGGGTCCACTCTGGCTCAATAAATCCTATTTCCCCATACCATGGTACCACCGTGGCTTCAAGGCAAACAAAGGAGAACTTTAGTCCCTGGATGCAGCTGCTTCTTGGATAGTAAATGCTAATCTTCTTGTGTTGTCCAAAATAGTAGCAGGTATAACTATTTCTTTATTAAAGGGATAACTGGCATCAGACTTGCCATACTCTAGCCTGTTTTCCTTGTGGTATCAGTCAGGGAGCCTGGCCGGCTGGAAATTCAGGAAGGATTTCTATGTTAAATTTTGCAAAAAATTTCTTTTCTGAGAAACCCGTTTCTGCTCTTAAGGCCTTCAACTGATTGGATAAGACCTACCCACATTATTGAGAGTAATCTCTTTTAATTAAAGTCAACTGATTGTAGATGTTAATGACATCTACAAAATACCTTCACAGCAATATCTAGACAAAGTTTTGACCACAGTTGGATACCACAGCCTAGCCAAGAGAACATAAAATTTAACCATCATACCTATTTGCAAAAGGACCTCCCTGGGTTCTGTTTTCATATTTTACCCTTAGCTCTTTAGGATGAGAATGAGATGCTTCTGCATGAATGTAATCTCTCTGTCTTCATGTATACAGGAACACATTAATCAATTATGGTACTCTTTTCCACTGAGTACAGAAATACTTCTCAACCCAGTGCTCTAAAATGTCACTTCCGTTTTACTTGAGCTAGCATGCAAAGTAAAATGTATTGACTCTCTCGTCCTAAGCAATTGAGTCCCCTTCTGCTTTTAGCTTTCGTTTGTATGTTGATTGTCACAATATAGTTGGGAGAGGGATATTGAATATATAAGAATCATTCAGAAACAGGCTGTAGTCAGATGAATGCAAGAAGAGAAATAATGGAACTGCAAAATCCCAACACCAGTACAGGAGGACTAGAGGACCCAAATGACAAGGTACCACAAGGCAAGTAATGCATAGGGCAGCTAAAGTAAGTGTGAGCCAGTGTGAGCGACAGAAAGTTGCTCCAGTCAATGACAGAGGCAAGAGCTGAAATTTCATGGATCAAAGGGGATGAGGCTGAGTCGAAGATTTCCACGGCAAACCCAAGGTGAGTGTTTGGATGGAGAAGATGTTCTGAGTATGTTAAGGATCCATCCTGGATTTAAAAACTGTGTTCTGCCTAGTTGAGGAGTCACAATAGTGGTTAGTAGCATGGCCACAGTCACCGTTTCATAAATCTAGGTTACCTCACTCTTTATAGCCCGGGAAGACACCGAGCCTGGTTTTGGGCTTTCTGGTCAAGGTGAGTGCGCACTACGACACGGTGCTATTCTTCTTCTGCCACCACGGAGTCCAATCGGGACCCATATGATTCCAAAACTGTGACTCTAACTGTCACCTCCAATCTATTGCACTGAATTTTTATTGGGCTTGATTGATCTTTTATCAACTGTGTATAAATCATAATCTTTATCCTCATGTTTATCTTTGCTTCCTTATCTCCCCTCATGATTTGAACAATCACAACAATCATTGTCTCACACAATCAAAACGCCTCAGTCATCTTTGCCTCATGCTCAAAGCCACAGCACCAAGTCCTATGATTTCTCTCCATTCTCTCCTTTCTCCTTTGTCCTCTGTTCATTTATCCTCTGTTACCTAGACTTCTATGAAGATCTCTTTAGAGACCTCCTTGCCTCCCGTGTCTGCCACACTGGTATGTATTTCCCCCTTCTAATAGATCAAAGGCCCTTAAAACATGATTCTGGTAATGTTACTCCTTTTATCAAAGGTTTCTGATAAGTCCCATAATCCTATAAAGATCCAAGTTCCTTAATTTAATACTCTGTGTCTTCTGTAATCTAGACCAGACCCATCTTTCCAGCGTTGTCCCCACCAGTATCCTACTCTGAACTTCATAATTCAAAAGGTTGTGCTATTTGCCATTTCCAGAAAATGACCTGCATTGTTCATTTGCAGGCCCTTCCACATGTGTACTGCCTATTAGTTGGTTTCTATCCCTCTGTTAGTCCATTCTTCAAACCCCGGCTATAAAAATAGCTCCTTTACAAACATCTTCCCTGACCTCTTATGACAAGGAATTCTCCTTCTTTTTAATGAATCACTACATCACTTGTAACATATAGCATTTTATATAGTTATCCAAGAACAGACTGTATTCCCCTTACCATATAAACTTCTTGATGATATGAATCGGTTTTCCACTCACTTTTCTTTTGCAAGTAGTGTCTTTCACCACTAAACTAACTTTCACTAAGAGAGTTGATTGTACACTGTATTTTTGGTAAGTGGAATAACACACTGAAGAGTGAATCAATCCTTGGAGAAAGCTCATTCCTCAGTCATCTCTCCTAATCCACGTGAATGAAAGATTTGGTTAGCAGAGACAATTGCAATCTCAGGAAAATCCCTCAATTTCGCAGTATGCACTTCTCTAGCAAATTTTTTACTGAAGCAATTTGCAAATAGCAAAAAAAAAAAAAAATCAATACGAGTTATCACCTTTACTCTCTATACTCAGCCTCATTTATTCTTATATTCTTCCATTCAACAAATACTTGCTGTGTTTTTAATGTATTCCAGGTCCAATGCTAGATGCTAGAACTATGGAGAATATAATTCCTGCCTTCAAGGCCTTTCTATTAGGGCTGATTTAAAAAAAAAAAAAGTCAACTTTCATGTAATCACAGTAAAGTAAGACAAGGGCTCTAGCAGAAATACAGATGGACTTGGAAGGCAAAGGAAGAGTATCAAGATTCAGTGAAGATTTTGCTGAGATAGTAATATCTCAGCTGATAATTTTAAGGAAAAATAGAAGCTATATAGATGAACACATTAGGAGGAGGTAACCCTCCAGGAAGAGGGACTGCATATGTGAGAGCACAAAGGTCAAGCCTGCCCTTGCCTTCTATTAGGAAAAATTTCTTCTGAGCTCACAAAGAGCCAGGTTAAATTATCAGTTCCTAGTGTCTTCTTTTACAGTTCATGATGCAGTAAGCAGTCCCACAAAGTGTGCTAACCAGGGCTTTAAGTACTCGCATGATTGGAGTCCTGGAGGACATAATGCATACCTTAGGGCCTTGAAGTCCATCTGAATTCTCATAGGGATCAGATAGTCTTCAGCTCTCAAGGTCACTCAGAGAGTCACATCATGTGTGAAAGAGTCAACTCCTACCAGTCACATAGACTCTGGTCTAGGTTTCATGAGTATGAAATGAACAGTAGTGATGTGAACCACCCACCTTATCATTATAATTAAAAAATACAGGGCTTCCCTGGTGGTGCAGTGGTTGAGAGTCCGCCTGCCGATGCAGGGGACACGGGTTCGTGCGCCGGTCCGGGAAGATCCCACATGCCGCGGAGTGGCTGGGCCCGTGAGCCATGGCCACTGAGCCTGCGAGTCCAGAGCCTGTGCTCCGCAACGGGAGAGGCCACGGCAGTGAGAGGCCCGCGTATCGCAAAAAAAAAAAAAAAAAAAAAATACAGTTACCATTTGCTTAGTAACTGATTTTTACAAAGTGCTTTTGCAAACAATTGTGCTTTTTTACAGCCCTTCAAGACAGAGAGGGTAAAAATTGTTCTTCCTTTATTAAAGTTCAATAAACTTGGGAAAGAGAATTCAAAGCTTTTACCTAAGATAGCACAATGAGCATCAGAGCTGACCCTGAATTCTCTCCACTCTACATCTGAATGGATATACCTCTCATTTCAAGAGTAGAAAAGAAATTCTCAGGAAACAACTACATTCAACTTCACAATATTACCGTGAGTGAAAAGAGAGGGAACATACTTCTGTTCCTTTATAAGTAGAAAACTCCAGTCTACAGAGGTTAAGGCCCCAAAGATGCCCAGCCAGTCAGATGCCAAAAAGTGAGACCCCAGAATCTCAGCATCTGAGCTCCTTCTTAGACCCTTATTCCTAACCACACCAAACAAAACAATAGCGAAGTGTGGAAAGCAAGAAGACATTCTCTCCAAAGTAAGGAGCCCTTATACCCTGCATCTGGTGAGTGATTCCATCAGTTTAACTTTTAATTTGTAACTTAAAAAGCCTAGTCAGCCAAATGACAATGATTCTATTGCATATTCCAAGGTATCATAATAATAATTAATCTTCTAGAACAACAATATAGTCTTTGAATCTCCAGAAAAGCAAGGGGCTAAGTTTGTTCTTGGTGAATTATACTCAAAGCGTGCAACTAACTTCCAAATGTGCTACCGTATTATTTAACTTTTAGACATTTTAATACAGTTCCTGATTATTAACACAATTTTAATATCTGATAGTGCAAAAGGGTAATAATGTTGTAGAGCTAAGACAGGAGGAAAAGATAAAATTAGCATCACTATTGGTGATTCACTGCTGGTGGGTGATGCTAAAAATATGCTTTATTCTTGGTTCTAACTTAATAATTCGGAAGAGAAAAGAAGCCAATCAACCAGAGAGCCAGAAAAAGGGGGAGTAGCTAAATTCTCTCTGTTTTCCTCCTGCATAATTCAATAAAACTGAGCTATGAAGGTGTTTCAATCATCCAGAGGAACAGATGTTTGTTCATCAAACATTTGCTGAGCACCTACTATGTGCAGGGCCCTAGATTCGGCATCCAGGCTCCAAAACTCCCTTTTCTCAAGTGCCCAAGGTTATCTGGGGAGTCAGATGAGAAAATAATAGGTCACACTGTGTTACAGGCCACAGTAGAGATATGTACCAAGTACCCTAGCCTTGCACAGGAGGAAACTACTTTTGCTTCCTGGATAAGCCCAAAAAAGGTGAAATCTTGCAGAAATAATCTTACAGAAAAGGTGAAAGAAGCTGAAGGATAACAGTTCCTTTACCTGAAGGAGAAAGGAAAGAGAAAGAGAAAGGGCCTGGGCCTGTGGCAGAAGACGCACATAAGTATGGATTCTGTCCATCTTGTTTGCTGTGATATCCACTGCCTGGCAAGCTGTCGCTGTCACTCAACAAATATTTATTGGACAGGCAGATGAACTCTGGTACAAGGATAACAGAATGTGAGAAGTTCTGTCATCTTGACTCATATTTGACCATAATTTTCTATCTGTCCACCTTCTAATGCAGGTTCACACTCCACTAGTAGCAGTACCAAAATACAAAAACTTCTGAAAGCCAGAAGTATTTTTCTGACTCATTTGGTGTCAAGATATAACCTGACTTGATCTCATCCAGTGGAAAAGACCTGGCTTGGACTGACATAAGGCTACTTTGAATCTTTGTTTAGTCTACTGTGAATATGTATCCACTCTGCTGAGAAAGTAATAGTGTGTTTGATAATGGGGTGCTGCCCCAGACCTTGCTGGGGGTGGTGTATAATATGCACTACATGGACTGTGGCACCTTTCTAAACCCGAAAAATTTTGAATTCCAAAACACATTTGCCCCCAAGAGTTTTAGATTAAAAATTGTAGACCTGTAAAACATTACAATAAACCTGATGAAACTTACAGATCCTATAAACTTTTGCTTCTTTATTTCCTTCTGGCTTATTGTTCGGGGCTTGTCTTCTGCCAAACTCAGTACAGGTTGGTGTGTTGCCTTATTGTGGTCCTGAATTATTGTCACCCCACCAGTCCAGACATCCCCCCCTTGTGGTGGACCTATCCAGGGGCCCAATATTGGCTCCAAATGACCAAAGGTACTTCTCATACCTGAACCTGATATACTGTCACTGTTTTAGTGATCATAAACTGTACAATACCTCTTTCGTAGTAATGGAAGCAGGGTTCACCCTCTGCGTGCCAAATGGCAAGAGACAGCAAAGTAAGAAATTACCTTCACCTTAAAGTGAATGGACTATTGTAGGGTGCCTCAGAGACCAGATAATTCAGTACATTGAAAGAGAAAAGTGAAGAGAAGCAAGGAAGTCAAGTCAAGGACAAACATTGTCTATTGAAAATCTTGCCAAAGACAAACCCTGAACAGGAAGATAAAGAAAATCTACTTGTACTGAGCAGCTAGTATTTATTAGATGCTGCAGCCGATGATTTGTTGTTACATTTAATCCTCACAATTACCCAGAGAGATCTATTTAGATACCTTTATTTTACAGAGAAGAAGGAAAGGTATATTAGGATTGAAAAACTTCCCCTAAAGATATAGAATTGGACAATGGAATATTACTCAGCCATAAAAAGAAACGAAATTGAGTTATTTGTAGTGAGGTGGATGGACCTGGAGACTGTCATACAGAGTGAAGTAAGTCAGAAAGAGAAAAACAAATACTGTATGCTAACACATATATATGGAATCTAAAATAAATAAATAAATAAATGGTTCTGAAGAACCTACAGGCAGGATAGGAATAAAGACACAGACATAGAGAATGGACTTGAGGACACGGGGATGGGGAAGGGTAAGCTGGGACAAAGTGAGAGAGTGGCATGGACATATATACACTATCTAATGTAAAACAGATAGCTAGTGGGAAGCAGCCACATAGCACAGGGAGATCAGCTCGGTGCTTTGTGACCACCTAGAGGGGTGGGATAGGGAGGGTGGGAGGGAGATGCAGAGGGAGGAGATATGGGGATGTATGTATAGTTGATTCACTTTGTTATACAGCAGAAACTAATACACCATTGTAAAGCAATTGTACTCCAATAAAGATGTTTTAAAAAAAAAGATATCTAATTGGGAAGAGGCAAACCTGGAATTAGGTAGGACAGAGACAGGTTTCTCCCGCACACTATGCTGCACTATGTCACACAGCCCTGTGCTTAAAGTCACATGCAAAAGGATGCTGGCCTGGAAAAAAGAGCGGCCCTCATTTTGCACTCCTATATGTGTGCAAAACACCCATCTTGCTTATCACTATTAGCATTCAGTAATGAATAGTCCATAGGCCATGCTTCTGTGCATAGTGTCATCTGATTTATTTTTATTGTTATCAATTGCAGTGGACTGCTGAGCAGCTACTATAGCCTAGGCTTTGTGCTGGACACTTCACTTACAGTGAACTGTCTTCCCCTGTACCCCGCAATAAAAGCATTACCATCTCTAAGATTCAGAGATATTGAGTAAATTTCATAGGGTTCCTCTACTAGCAAGTGGTAGAGAAGGGATTTAAATATACAATTATCTAACTCCAAAACGCATGTTCTTTCCATACATCATGCCGAAACTATCAAATACAGAGCTATTGCTGGCATTGAATAAGGGCCATCTATTATTCACAGCACTTACACTTGAGCCATTACTGAAGGAGAACAGAAGGCTCAGTGCATGGCCACATTTGATCTCTCCTAACGAATGAGAGACACGAAAGCACATATGGAATTTAGAATGCCCTAGCATAGCCACCTCTGACTCACCTGGCTCTGAGAATACAACCTCCTTTCAGAAATAGGAAATCAAAACACGTATTTCAGTGTCTTGCAACCCGCTCACTCTACACACACTGAGAAGGCCATCCGTTGATTCTGGCAGTTCCTCCCCCATGCACACCTCTGGAGCCACTCTGGACTGAGCTATGGACAGGCCACCAGTGACGTGATTTTTCAAACCTTAATCACCTAGCATATGACAACATGGATGAGACGTGCACAGATGTCAGAAAATTGGCCCTACTCCTCTGAGGAGCGATTGCAGCAAGAATATTCTCTTCTGACTGTAACATAGAGTGGGACTGAAGAAGGGGGATATGTCCTTAGCACAGAGCTCTGCATCCACCACTTCCAAGTCTTCTCCCTGTAGCCATATTCCCAATGACCTATGAGATGCCCCTTCACACCGCATCCCCGGCACCTAAGAACTAGATAATGCAATGGTTCTCAACCGTGGAAGATACGGCTCACCCCCTTCCCCGGGGTACTAGTATTGGTGATGGGATTTGAATATGTGTGTGGAGTGTGAGAAGTGTTGCTCTTGCCACAGGGATTGGAGAGTTGGTCTGTCCTTTAATGGGAAGGGATGAGAAATCTAAAGGAGATATATGAGGCTATCCTGCAAAATATCAAGATATCAATTCCTTTTTTGGGAAATACTGTCATAGAACTGTTGTTTGGTCCCAAGCCTGTGGTTGAACTCTGATGCCAAAATACTTCCTTGCCCCTCTGTCCCTAATTATACTGCTCTCATCCAAAAGGTGTTACTAAAACCAACACTGCCTCAGATATTGAAATTAATATTAGGTATGTTCTAAAAATTTAGCCATAAATGATAAACAATGGGGGGGAAAGACTCAATGGGAGAAACAATACAAGAATTCTTAATACAAGTTGCAGATATCACGTTTCTTGGTTTTAAATATAACTTTTAAAAAATAAGAAGGCTTAACCTAGAAAAGATCATCATACAAAAAACAGTATTGTTCATCACTGTCCTAGAGCTATCTTTCTGGCATCCTCCCCTAATACTACATCTTACCTTCAATCCCAAATTTAATCCTTGATAGGTGTAGATGGATAGAATATCACTGTTCAGTTACCTGGTTCTGCACCAACAGAGGTACTTTTTGGCTATTTGAGTATATACTGTATTACAGTGGTCAGCATGCCGTGGCCTGGAGGCCACATTCAGCCACGCCCTGTTTTTGTGTGACCCAGAGGCTAGGAATGCTTTTTACATTTTTAAAGGGTTAAGAAGAACACAGAGGAGGAGAAAGAGGGAATGGAGGGAAAGGAGGCTGTGTGACAAAGGTCCTCTGTGGCTTCACAACGCCTAAAATATTTACCATCTGGGTCTTTACAGAAAACGTTTGCTGAGCTCTGTATTAATAATTTGTACTTCAAGCATTTTGAGAACAGGGATGGCAATGGCGACAGATAACACTGGTGAGTCAGCACCATGCAAAAGGCCCCTAACACAGGATATGTTTTTAACAATGAAGATGAAGAACAGACAGCTCCTAAGATGCCAGGCCTGTCTGTGGATAGGAAGAAGGTAGCAAACATAAATCCCCATGCACCTTAGCAAAGGATCAAGTCTTCGGGCTTATTGAGAAGAATGACCTCATTTTTGTCTTAAGGTTATTACCAACAGCCCTCTTCTCCTCCAGGTCTTTATTTCTGTGTTAGTGATTCTAGGGCTCCAACAGTCATCCTGAGCTCTCTCTATCACTCCTACCTCAGTTTCCATTAATTCTTCTCTACTGAGTAGCAATCAGTTAGGCAAGTATTGCCAAGAAGGGAATTATGAAGATCATAATTAACAAAGGAGACAGTTGGAGGATTTAGTGGAGGCTGATCCCAGTCTAGTTTCACTGGGAAACAGCATCGTCTCAATCTCATTTGCCAGTAATTAGCTCTGCCTTTATTGCTTTGTAAATACTGCTTTAATTACCATGCTCCTTAGTTCAGAAGATGGAACTCAGTATCTATCCTTATTGGATTTCACGTTCTGGCAATCTCTCCTCATCACTCTCAGAGCCTTTGCTGTGCACAACAGATATATGCAAATGCAGCTGGCAATGGCAGTGTGAGAGGATTACAAGGGGCAGAGGTGAGGATACGAGAGATGCACAGTTCTAGAGAAGGAGATGCTTGCCTCTCCCTACTTATCATCCTGATACCTCTCATCTTGGAGGTTCAGGAGGAGTTAGCAAATACGGATAAGGCAACCCTGCTGGGGCAGTCTCTGAAAAGCCCCAACTAAGCCAGTGGAGATAACCGTCTGCAGAACTTCCAGGCTACAAAGGGGAAGTGGTCATTAATTAGGCATTAATTAGCATCAGCTAGGAAGTGGGCCAAGAGGTACAGTGCCCAGAGTTCAGGGGATGCGAATTTGAGGCTCAGTTTATCCACTACTTTGCTGTCGGTCTTAGATAAATGATGTTTCTTTTGGACCTCAGCTTCCACCACTGAAAAATGGAGTTAGATTAAGTGGTTGCATGTAACTCCAGATCAAAACCTGCATGGATTTATAAATTCTATGTTGAAAGATATTTTAAAGAGCATTTATTCTAATTCTGTGTCACAGATATCCCCTAAGCCCACCTCCGATTTCAGCTGCAAGTGTGGTGGACAGTTCGGGGAAAGCTTATGCTTCCTTTGCACTGCCCATTTCCCACCTCAAGCAGGTGTCCCTCCTTTCCACATTCTGCTCCATGGCCAGCTCACTAAGCATCGTGCAAGTAGAGCCATTGGGTGCAACTCTCAACAAACAGGAGATAAGAGTGTGTGGGTGAGTTGCTCCAGTCTCCCATCTTCCAGGTAAATGATTCTGGGCCACATCTGGTAGGCTGCTCAGGAGTCCCAGAAGAAGTGAACCCTGTTGCCTACGGCAGTGACCTCAATAATGTTACCTTATTTGGGCTTTTCTTCCTTCCTTAGTCCTTCATATCTGCTTCCTAAGTTCACCTCTTAAAAAACTCCTTCCACTCACGTACTTGTCTCAGGTTCTCCTTTCAGGGAACACAAACTAAGACACCCTTTCAGTTTAAAAACAAGAAAGTTTTTTAAATGGTGTAACTAGACCAAGGGCAGTGTATTCCCACTCCCCTTTGTACAGATGGACAGTCCAGTTGCAAAACACACCCAGAAGAGACCTACCATGATTCCTTCTTAGCATCTCATCCAAAAAGATATAACCCAGCAATGGAGAAATATTAATAAACCCCATTACATAAAGGAAAAGAAATATCATAGGTGATGGAAATTATTATCAACAAAAATAAGAACACAAGCTCTGATATCAAATGGACCTAGATTTGAACCCTGGTTCTGCCATTTTGTGGCTGTGTGACCTTGATGCAGAAGCTCTTTACACCTTACTTTGCTCATCTGTAAGAAATCAGGAATAAATATACCTAAAATACAGTAACCTCCCAATAAATTATCTTTATAATCTTATCACTATTATCATTGTTATATATAATAATTTTGTGATTGTCATTCAAACAAAAAAGAAAATTATCATGCTGCAAATGATAAACGCACTCAAAACTTGAGTTTTAGCTACTCTGTGCTCTTTCAAAACAATACCCAAGGAGTGTTTTTTTCTTCTTTTCTGATCATCGTAACACCAAGACAGGGAAACACACAAATGAAAAGGAGCACTGCAAACTGTACCCCCTTTCTCTCTGTCTAGGACTTTGACACCTGGCACCAAGGCACTTCATTCCTTTGGGCTGTACTCTGACACTCCCAGGGTTGATGAAGACTGAGACAGAGATCCACCCTTCCTGGCTCTACATTTTCCTAAGCCACCTGTGCCAACTGTTAGGGAACACATCCCAGATTCTGCAGAAGTAGCAGGCAAGCATCCAGCGATGAATACTCAGGAATGCAAAGCTTGTCAGAAAATCGTCCAATCTCAAGGACCTTAAATGTCACTAGATCCCTGCTACAGCAACCTTGCCAAGTGGCTGCCCTGCTTCTCCTGAACATTGCTACATCCAAGATGGCCTTTCCATATTTTGACAGCTCCAACTTCTAGAAAGCTTTTCTTTACACTCAGCCAAAATATTTTCCCAGTAGCTTATGTTCATCATTTGTTATACTTCTAATCTATTAAGTCATTTAGAACAAAAGGGAACATTTTCTCCATATGGCAAACCTCCGTCACATCTTCCCTTGGTTACCACTTCTTCTGGCTAGACAACTCCATATCTTTCCTCAGTTCTTCATTTGTTTCCCACCATTCAGGGAGATCAGAGAAATAACTTGAAAGTATCTAAATAGCTGACTGACTTTGAAATAAAATAATAATAATAATATGGTTTAATTCCTAAACAAATAATTGAGAGTTGTCAGGATGATCAAATAGAGTCCATACATACATGTCACTTAAAAGGCAGATAGTTTTATAGGAAGAGCATGGACTTTGGAGTTAGACCAACATGAATTTGAACTTCAGCTCTGCTACTTACTTGCTGAGTGACCTTAGACAGATTACGTAACGTCTCTCAGCCTCAGTATCCTTGTCTGTAAAAGTGGACTTAAAACATGCATCCCAGAGGGTTACTGTGAGGATTAAATGTGAGAAATGGCGTGAATGTGCTCAGTGTGCAGCCTGGCCACATGATGCAATAGAAAGATCATGAGCTTGGAATCTGGATGGAAGAGTTGGAATCCTAGCTGTGCTACTGCTTATCCATGAAAATTTGTAGGAGTAACTGAGGTATTCTGAGTTTCATTTTCCTCACCTGTCATACGCCAAACAACACTGAATTTGAAACTTTATTGTAAAGAGGATAAATATTATTTGTGCTAGAGCAGAGACTGTTTCTTGAGTTGTCCTTATTTTTTTTAATTTTCTTTTTCCTTTCACTTCCATGGAATCCCCTGAGAAGATGCAAACCAGTGTGATCTGCTAATTTGGGGTTTTTACTGAGGTGGTGGTGAGAGGAATGGATGTTGTGAAAAAAAAAAAGATGCCAAACATAAATTTATAAAACATGAAGAAAAATCGAGACGCTTCCCCTAAAAAGTAAAAAATTTACGAAAAATAAAGCAATAATGCCAAGACGATATACATTCTGATTTTTTTTACATATTTATGTTCAAAAAGAGACCAAGAGGGTCACAACTGTGATAAAACAGGATACCAGTGACTCTGTGATTTTTTTTTTTTTTTTTTTTTTAGTTTAAAATGTCAGCAAAGGAATTCACAGGAATGAAGCCAGATAGTGTTTGGATAACTGGGAAGAATGTCAAATATTCTGGATGGTGCAAAGAAAAGGCAGAAAGAGCACATGGAGCCTATATACAGGGTGTATATCTTCTATTCAAGAGGTGTGCTCCTGCCTAACAGATGTAACAGAAAGATGATTACAATGGGCTGGATGCCAATCCATCACTGCCTCTGAAAAACTATGCCCAAAACACATCTACTTTCGAGAAGGACAGTCTGAGTGCATGAAAGGCAAATCAGAAGTAACAACCAGTAGGATAAGGACACTATGACTTCCAAGTCTAAATTTAAAAGCAACTCTGAAAACATACAGTGGAAAAGGTATCAGAAGATTTCACTTCTGACCTGTTTCACAGTCTGCTTTGTACCCTGAACAAATCACTTTTCCCTCTCTTTACGCCTCAGTGTAAGATGTGAGATGGAGTGAGGGCTCACTGGCTAATTTCTGGGTTCCCTTTCAGCATCAACAAACGTTATGTTTCTTTTCTGTCAAAAGTATCAGCTAGTTGGTTTGTGACCACCTAGAGGGGTGGGATAGGGAGGGTGGGAGGGAGGGAGACGCAAGAGGGAAGAGATATGGGAACATACGTATATGTATAGCTGATTCACTTGGTCATAAAGAAGAAACTAACACACCATTGTAAAGCAATTATACTCCAATAAAGATGTTAAAAAAATTGTATAAAGAATAAAAAAATAGAGTTACAGGAAAGTTGCAAAAAAAAAGTATTCAAGAATGATTAGCATCAAAAACCCAGCAAATTGCCAGGCAGCTCCCAGCATAGAGCCTGGGAACAGTAGAAGCTGAATGAAAATATATGCCTGGATGTGCAATCCTTCAAAATTAAAATCAATCAATGACTGTCCAGTTAATGCTCAAAGTGGTTAGTTAACATCTGGTTAATTGAAACCTAAGATTACTTTGAGGACACTGGCTTTTACTACATTGGAACCAGTACAGACTGAAACCCAGATCCAGAAACTCTTGGATAAAGTGTAACTTCCCCAAGAACGTAAGTGAGCCTCCTCACTTCTTCTTTTAAAAGGGTCTTTATTCAGTCTCAAAGGTGGCAACATGAGCTACTGTTCTCTAAGCCAAGAAGGAAGTCTTCATCTCCTCTTTCACATGCATCCCCCCATCCTTCCTCCCTAGTCTCAGTGCCTAGCGCTTCTTTATCATGAGGCAGAGGCTGGATATGTTCAAGTTTGTGTCCTGTGCAGAAAGCAGAGATGAGTCTGGGGGAAGGGCTTGATGTCTGGAGGCCTTAAGGATATGAATACAAGGCAACCCACACACCATCTGTTCATTTGCTATATAGATCTAAGGAAAAAGAAAAATGGAGCTCCCAGATGCAATATCCTCAGAGATGTGTCCCTCCTGTAGATACAGCCTAAATATTCAACGTTAATGACATCACTACATAATTATTACATGTGATGATAATAATGATATAATCCTTCTGACCAGCATCCTGGAACACAAACACCTTCTTTCAGCCACGTACACATAGCATGCTGTCATTATGGAGGTCATAAATTGCTTCTTCACTGACTATTTCCTCACAGAAATGAGGACACTCCAATGCTTTATCCTCCTGGCCATCCCTAAGGAAGCTGGTTACCCTGATGAGCTGCTAAAGAAAATAAGCTCCGAGCTCCTTCCCCTAGCACAGAGGAAAGGCAATATTCATCTTGGGCTACCCACTCCCTATCTTACACTTTATCCCTTTCATTAAATGCCTTTGCCATTCCATTCCAGCAACAGAAGGCTGGGGTGGGCCAGCTGGATGGCATGGTGCTGAAATCACTCCCCATAAAAACGTGCCTGCAATGTTACAACAGCTTTGATGCTGTTGTAATGCACCCATAAAATCAAGGAACATATGCAGAGGCAGCTGCTGGTGGCAGCGAAGGAATGTAAAAAATATGGGGCTGTTGAAAAACTTTGATAGATTTTACTGCCAGCCAAGTATATATATTTTTTATGGTCTGCTATATGAAACTACAAAAAAAAAATCATGCTTTTCTTTATTGTGTTTATTCATTGCATCATTTACAACAAATTCCTGAGACAAACTCGTAGATGAGATGACTAGTTTTAAAATCAGTGGTTTCTGTTTAGTCTTAAGAAACTCAGAGAAAAAGAAAAAGGCTTTAAAAACCGGTCCTTGGAAGGCAGTGAGGAAGACCTAGGTATTAGGAAGAAGTTAATGTCACTCCCCATCAACGATTTCCCTACCTCACACCCTCTGTATGCATCAGGACCCTCAGAGGATGGCTATTCAACATCTTTGATCGGGCAAGCAACTAAGATATGGTCAGGCAGGGATATGATAATTAGGGAGGAAAAATTCAGATTGCCTAAGCCTAAGGGCAGTATTAGTAAAAGGTAAATCAACAGGATGTGAGAAGAAAATGTTAGAACTACTATTACATTTATTAGTATGTGAAATAACAGACAAAAGTATGTTTACTAATGTTTAATATATATTCAATGGGAGCGCTCTCGTCACTATAGCAGGTCAATGCAGGTGAGGACTCAATCCAAAATTCATATACTGTATATTCATATGTTGGGATAAATGTTCCAAAATTCTTTACTATAAATGTATGACAGAAAAGTTTAGAGATTGCTGAGTTAATAGTACAAAACTCTTTACCTAACACTATGAGAAAAGGCCCAAACCTTCAAGAAATAGATAATTCTTATGTGATAGAATATGTTTTAGAGCATGAAAAATATGGCCAATTTCCAAATCATTTTATTTGGCTGGAACCTGTGTTCTCTGGTTGGCTGGCTTCTATCTGTTTGTTCTTGCTTTGAACGTGATCCTTCTGTGACTTCCATGTTGACACTAGTTTTTTGTTGTTGTTGTCGTCGTCGTTTTGTTTGTTTTATTCTTATAGTTTTTATCCTGCTGGCATTTTAATGGGAATATTAAATGGTCAAAATACACACACCCACAATGTCCCCTTACCCTGCTCTTTCCAGGACACCATGTGATTCTCTTTGCTGCAACCACAGTCAGCTTCAAAAGAGTAACAAAATACTAAGCATCACGTCCATGGCTAGAGCAACAGCCATGACTACGAATTTTAGTTAACAGAGGATTTGGTATAGTTTTACATAAGCATGGGTTTGATAATGGAAGAAGGTTCATATTCTGGATCTGTCATTAACATGGCTGTGTGCTAAGTGGGCAAGTTAGTTACTCTTTCTTAGACATAGTATAATCATCTATAAAATAGAGATACTTTATACGTATCTTTGCAGGATTGGTGGTACTAGATAAATGTAAACTGTTATCATGAATATTATAACATAATATTTATGTCCTGTAACATCTGTCCACTGAAGAGCAAATAACTCACAAGATTTAACATTTTCATGGTGAAAATAAGGTTGTGAAAGGAGGAAATAGAGGCAAATAAGAGAAGCTTGGATGCAGTATGAGAAGGAAAGAGCTTAAAATATGGTCTAACAAATTTCTTTCAGAGTTCTGCTTAGCCCTGCAAGATGAAGGAGTTAGCACAAGTCTAAAGAGCCAGGAACTGCTGCTATATTTGGGAAAAGACACTGTTTGGTTTAAATCTTCCTGATGGTCTTCAATGATTTATCTCTTGGCAACACAAGAAGCAATGAAACAAGCACGTTTCCATTTCTGACTTCTTGGGCTCGGGTGAAAAAATCTATTAATAGGCATGAAAGGCCAGATGGACTGGCCAAGGCCTGGAGCACAGAGGTTAGTTTTAGAGGAACCATCTGGGGCCTGTTCTTACGCCTTAGTGAAAAAGCCAGTGAGAGCCCAGAACACAACACAGTCGTTTAGTTGGAGGCCTGCTGGTTCTGCCAGCCTTTCACTGACACAGAAACATGCTGGTTTGGAGAAGGCAAAAACTTAATTATTTTCTTCTACCTTTTTAAAATTTTAAAAACTGGATACATTTTCATAGATAGGAAAGTAAACAGAAAATTTAGGACTCGTCCAGGTACACATTTCCCAGTTTCACAGGAGACAAAGTTTCCAGAACCCCCCGCTCCTTCCATCTGAGGTGTTGTCCCCATGGTAGGGTGTGAGAGAGGCCTGGCTCTGGGCATCCACTGGAGCAAAAGGCAATCTACTCATCCGAGTTTATCAAACACCCTCACAACTTGGTTCCAATCAGTATTACCCAACTTCCTGAAGAGTTCATGTTAAACTTTTGGAAATATTCAGTTTCTAAATGTAAAAATAAAAATCTCCATCATCACAATAATGGGACAGAATGGTTTTAAATGTCAGCACCTTACTTACCAGCAGTTTGATTTCAGACAGTTTACTTAACCATTCTAACCTATAGTTGCTTCATGTTAAAAGATGATAATGATAGTGTCTTCATGTTAAAAGATGACTTAAAAAACAAACAATTTATGTAAGAAAGCACAGTTCATTCATTATTTTCATCCACTCATTTTGTCAACATGCGTTCACTGGGTACCAACTCTGTGCCAGGCAATAATGTCATAGCAGTGAAAAGATACGTAATATACTAGTTTATAATAAGCAACTAACTAACAGCAGTTATTTTGTTTTTTTGAATTTTTAGTTACGTTTTGATTTTCTCTAAAAACTGACATATCATTTAGACTATACTGATGTTGACAGACCAGTGTTATAAATATATTTATGGGAAGAATTGTTGCATTAACTAAACAAGCTATTGCACCACGAACAGCCCCTGGGCATTTATATTCAACTTCTGGTACATTTCCAAGGGAGGCCACCCTGATATGGCATGTTCATGAAAAGTAAGCAGCACTGAATACTGGCAAGTCCCAATATAACCTGTGCAGAAACGTTATACGAAGACATTTCTTCTGGGACTAGTAAGAACTTGCTGATATCTGCAGTGGAATGTTTCTTTCCTATTTTCATTTTGCCAAACTTTGAGTATTTGACAGTGCTTTTCTTTTCTTAAAGTTCTGAATTTTATTTATTTTTTATACAGCAGGTTCTTATTACTCATCAATTTTATACACATCAGTGTATACATGTCAAACCCAATCACGCAATTCACCACACCCCCACCCCCACACCCCCAGCCGCATTCCCCCTTTGGTGTCCATATGTTTGTTTTCTACATCTGTGTATCAACTTCTGCCCTGCAAACAAGTTCATCTGTACCATTTTTCTAGATTCCACATACATGCGTTAATATACGATATTTTTCTCCTTCTGACTCACTTCACGCTGTATGACAATCTCTAGATCCATCCATTCCTCAACAAATGACCCAATTTCATTCCTTTTCATGGCTGAGTAATATTCTATTGTATATATGTACCACATCTTCTTTAGCCATTCCTCTGTTGATGGGCATTTACGTTGCTTCCATGACCTGGTTATTGTAAACAGTGCTGCAATGAACACTAGGGTGCATGTGTCTTTTTGAATTATGGTTTCTCAGGGTATATGCCCAGTAGTGGGATTGCTGGATCATATGGAAATTCTATTTTTAGTTTTTTAAGGAACCTACATACTGTTCTCCATATTGGTTGTATCAAGTTAAATTCCCACTAGCAGCGCAAGAGGGTTCCTTTCTCTCCACACCCTCTCCAGCATGTGTTCTTTGCAGATTTTCTGATGATGCCCATTTGAACTGGTGTGAGGTGATACTTCATTGAACTTTTAATTTGCATTTCTCTAATAATTAGTGATGTTGAGCAGCTTTTCACATGCTTCTTGGCCATCTGTATGTCTTTGGAGAAATGTCTCTTTAGGTCTTCTGCCCATTTTAGGATTGGGTTGTTTGTTTCCTTAATATGGAGCTGCATGAGCTGTTTATATATTTTGGAGACTAATCCTTGTCTGTTGATTCCATTGCAAATATTTTCTCCCATTCTGAGGGTTGCCTTTACCTCTTGTTTATGGTTTCCTTTGCTGTGCAAAAGCTTTGAAGTTTCATTAGGTTTGTTTATTTTTGTTTTTATTTCAATTTGTTTATTTTTCTTTATTTAATAATTTTTGTTTTTATTTCAATTACTCTAGGAGGTGGATCAAAAAAGATCTTGCTGTGATTTATGTCAAAGAGTGTTCTTCCTATGTTTTCCTCTAAAAGTTTTATAGTGTGCAGTCTTACATTTAGGTCTCTAATACATTTTGAGTTTATTTTTGTGTATGGTGTTAGGGAGTGTCCTAATTTCATTCTTTTACCTGTAGCTGTCCAGTTTTCCCAGAACTGCTTATTGAAGAGACTGTCTTTTCTCCATTGTATATCCTTGCCTCCTTTGTCATAGATTAGTTGACCATAGGTGCGTACATTTATCTCTGGGCTTTCTATCTTGTTCCATTGATCTATGTTTCTGCTTTTGTGCCAGTACCATATTGTCTTGATTACTGTAGCTTTGTAGTATAGTCTGAAGTCAGGGAGTCTAATTCCTCCAGCTCCGTATTTTTCCCTAAAGACTGCTTTTGCTATTCGGGGTCTTTTGTGTCTCCATACAAATTTTAAGATTTTTTGTTCTAGTTCGGTAAAAAATGCCATTGGTAATTTGATAGGGATTGCATTGAATCTGTAGATCGCTTTGGGTAGTATAGGCATTTTCACAATATTGATTCTTCCAATGCAAAAACATGCTATATCTCTCCATCTGTTGGTATCATCTTTAATTTCTTTCATCAGTGTCTTACAGTTTTCTGCATACAGGTCTTTTGTCTCCTTAGATAGGTTTATTCCTAGGTATTTTATTCCTTTTGTTTCAATGGTAAGTGGGAGGGTTTCCTTAATTTCTGTTTCAGATTTTTCATCATTAGTGTATAGGAATGCAAGAGATTTCTGTGCATTAATTTTGTATCCTGCAACTTTACCAAATTCAATGATTAACCCTAGTAGTTTTCGGATAGCATTTTGAGGACTCCCTACGTATAGTATCATGTCATCTGCAAACAGTGACAGTTTTACTTCTGCTTTTCCGATTTGAATTACTTTTATTTCTTTTTCTTCTCTAATTGCCGCGGCTAGGACTTCCAAAATTATGTTGAATAATAGTGGTGAGAGTGGACATCCTTGTCTTGTTCCTGATCTTAGAGGAAATGCTTTCAGTTTTTCACCATGGAGAATGATGTTTCCTGTGGGTTTGTCATATATGGCCTTTATTATGTTGAGGTAGGTTCCCTCTATGCCCACCTTCTGGAAAGTTTTTATCATAAATGGTGTTGAATTTTGAGAAAAGCTTTTTCTGCATCTATTGAGATGATCATATGGTTTTTATTTTTGAATTTGTTAATGTAGTGTATCACACTGATTGATTTGCATATATTGAAGAATCCTTGCATCCCTGGGATAAATCCCACTTGATCATGGTGTATGATCCTTTTAATGTGTTGTTGGATTCTGTTTGCTAGTATTTTTCCGAGGATTTTTGCATCTATGTTCATCAGTGATATTGGTCTGTAGATTTCTTTTTTTGTGACATCTTTGTATGGTTTTGGTATCAGGGTGATGGTGGCCTGATAGAATGTATTTCGGAGTGTTCCTTCCTCTGCAATTTTTTGGAAGAGTTTGAGAAGGATGGGTGTTAGCTCTTCTCTAAATGTTTGATAGAATTCACCTGTGAAGCCATCTGGTCCTGGACTTTTGTTTATTGGAAGATTTTTTTTTTTTTTTCCGTACATGGTCCTCTCAGTGTTGTGGCCTCTCCCGTTGCAGAACACAGGCTCCGGACGCGCAGGCTCAGCGGCCATGGCTCACGGGCCCAGCCACTCCGCGGCATGTGGGATCCTCCCGGACTGGGGCACGAACCTGTGTCCCCTGCATCGGCAGGCAGACTCTCAACCACTGCACCACGAGGGAAGGCCCTGTTGGAAGATTTTTAATCACACTCTCAATTTCATTACTTGTGATTGGTCTGTTAACATTTTCTATTTCTTCCTGGTTCAGTCTTGGAAGGTTATACCTTTCTAAGAATTTGTCCATTTCTTCCAGCTTGTCCATTTTATTGCATAGAGTTGCCTGTAGTAGTCTCTTAGGATGCTTTGTATTTCTGCAGTGTCTGTTGTAACTTCTCCTTTTTCATTTCTAATTTTATTAATTTGAGTCCTCTCCCTCTTTATCTTAATGAGTCTGGCTAATGGTTTATCAATTTTGTTTATCTTCTCAAAGAACCAGCTTTTAGTTTTATTGATCTTTGCTATTGTTCTCTTTGTTTCTATTTCATTTACTTCTGCTCTTATCTTTATGATTTCTTTCCTTCTGCTAACTTTCAGTTTTGTTTGTTCTTCTTTCTCTAGTTCCTTTAGGTGTAAGCTTAGATTGTTTATTTGAGATTGTTCTTGTTTCTTGAGGTAGGCTTGTATAGCTATAAACTTCTCTCTTAGAACTGCTTCTGCTGCATCCCATAGGCTTTGGATTGTCATGTTTTAATTGTCATTTGTCTCTACGTTTGTTTTTTTTTTTTTTTTGGGGGGGTACGCGGGCCTCTCACTGTTGTGGCCCCTCCTGTTGTGGAGCACAGGCTCTGGACGTGCAGGCTCAGTGGCCATGGCTCACGGGCCCAGCCACTCCGCGGCATGTGGGACCCTCCCAGACCGGGGCATGAACCCGCGTCCCCTGCATCAGCCGGCGGACCTCCAACCACTGCGCCACCAGGGAAGCCCGTCTCTAGGTATTTTTTTGATTTCCTCTTTGATTTCTTCAGTGATCTCTTGCTTATTTAGTAACATATTGTTTAGCCTCCATGTGTTTTTTTCCCTGTAATTCATTTCTAATCTCATAGCATTGTGGTCAGAAAAGATGCTTGATATTATTTCAGTTTTCTTAAATTTACTGAGGCTTGATATGTGACCCAAGATGTGATCTATTCTGGAGAATGTTCCAGTGCACTTGAGAAGAAAGTGTAATCTGCTGTTTTTGGATGGAATGTCCTATAAATATCAATTAAATCTATCTGGTCTGTTGTGTCATTTAAAGCTTCTCTTTCCTTATTTATTTTCATTTTGGATGATCTGTCCATTGGTGTAAGTGAGGTGTTAACGTCCCCCACTATTATTATGTTACTGTCGATTTCCTCTTTTATAGCTGTTAGCAGTGGCCTTATGTATTGAGGTGCTGCTATTTTGGGTGCATATATATTTATATTTGTTCTTCTTCTTGGATTGATCCCTTGATCATTATGTAGTGTCCTTCCTTGTCTCTTGTAACATTCTTTATTTCCTTTAGCATTTGCTGTAGAGCTGGTTTGGTGGTGATAATTCTCCAAGAATTTGCTTGTCTGTAAAGCTTTCGATTTCTCCATCGAATCTGAATGAGATCCTCGCCAGGTAGAGTAATCTTGGTTGTAGATTCTTCCCTTTCATCACTTTAAGTATATCATGCCACTCCCTTCTGGCTTGTAGAATTTCTGCTGAGAAGTCAGCTGTTAACCTTATGGAAGTTCCCTTGTATGTTATTTGGCGTTTTTCCCTTGCTGCTTTCAATAATTTTTCATTGTCTTTAATTTTTGCCAATTTGATTACTAGGTGCCTCAGCGTGTTTCTCCTTAGGTTTATCCTGTATGGGACTCAATGTGCTTCCTGGACTTTGGTGGCTATTTCCTTTCCCATGTTAGGGAAGTTATCGACTATAATCTCTTCAAATATTTTCTCTGGTCCTTTCTCTCTCTCTTCTCCTTCTGGGACCCTATAATGTGAATGTTGTTGTGTTTAATGTTGTCCCAGAGATCTCTTAGGCTGTCTTCATGTCTTCTCGTTCTTTTTTCTTTATTCTGTTGCGCAGCACTGAATTCCACCATTCTGTCTTCCAGGTCACTTATCTGTTCTTCTGCCTCAGTTATTCTGCTATTGATTCTTTCTAGTGTAGTTTTCATTTCAGTTATTGTATAGTTCATCTCTGTTTGTTCGTTCTTTAATTTTTCTAGGTCTTTGTTTAACATATCTTGCATCTTCTCAATCTTTGCCTCCATTCTTTTTCCGAGGTACTGGATCATCTCACTATCATTATTCTGAATTCTTTTTCTGGAAGGTTGCCTATCTCCACTTCATTTAGTTGTTTTTCTGGGGTTTTATCTTGTTCCTTCACGTGGTACATAGCACTCTGCATTTTCATCTTGTCTTTCTGTGAATGTGGTTTTTGTTTCACAGGCTCCAGGATTGCAGTTCTTCTTGCTTCTGCTGTCTACCCTCTGGTGGATGAGGCTATCTAAGAGGCTTGTGCAAGTTTCCTGATGGGAGAGACTGGTGGTGGGCAGAGCTGACTGTTGCTCTGGTGGGCAGAGCTTAGTAAAACTTTAATCTGCTTGACTGCTGATGGGTGGGGCTGGGTTCCCTCCCTTTTGGTTGTTTGGCCTTAGGCAACCCAAGCCTGGAGCCTACCTGGGCTCTTTGGTGGGGCTAATGGCAGACTCTGGGAGGGCTCAGGCCAAGGAGTACTTCCCAGAACTGCTGCCAGTGTTCTTGTCCCCACATTTAGCCACAGCCACGCCCCGCCTCTGCAGGAGACCCTCCAACACTAGCAGGTAGGTCTGCTTCAGTCTCCCCTGGGGTCACTGCTCCTTCCCCTGGGTCCCGATGCACACACTGCTTTGTGTGTGCCCTCCAAGAGTGGAGTCTCTGTTTCCCCCAGTCCTGTCGAAGTCCTCCAATCAAATCCCACTAGCCTTCAAAGTCTGATTGTCTAGGAATTCCACCTCCCGTTGCCGGACCACCAGGTTGGGAAGCCTGACGTTGGGCTCAGAACCTTCAGTCTAGTGGGTGGACTTTTGTGGTATAAGTGTTCTCCAGTCTGTGAGTCACCCACCCAGCAGTTATGGGACTTGATTTTACTGTGATTGTGCCCCTCCTACTGTCTCATCGTGGCTTCTCCTTTGTCTTTGGATGTGGGGTGTCTTTTTTGGTGAGTTCCAGTGTCTTCCTGTTGATGATTGTCCAGCAGCTAGTTGTGATTCTGGTGTTCTCACAAGAGGGAGTGAGAGCACATCCTTCTACTCCACCATCTCGGTTCAGGCCCTCAACAGCAGTTATTTTAAAAAACACAACAAATACAGAAATTTGGGTAATAGAAAAAAGGGAAGTTTTTTAAAACCCATAACCCTACTGGCTATAAATAACCAATTTTAATATTTTTATATAATTCCTTGCTTTGGTTTATTTTGAACAATAATAATTTAGATAAAGCTAAACCTAAAAAAGTACAAATCAACTGTAAATGATGGGCATTCTATGAGAATATGTTATAAACAATATTTAGAAAATACTTATTGCTAATTTTATATTTTTCTTATGTGATAACATATACGAGCATAGTCACATTTTTAGATTATGAGAGTATTTTAACTTTGGAATAAATGAGACAAAATATTACAGTTTGGAGCAGACTGATCTCATTTTGAATGTAGGCTCTGCCTCTAACTAGCTGTGTGATCTTGGGAGAATTTACTTCTCTAAGATACAGTTTTCTCATCTTCACATTTAGTTAAGGTTCTATATATGATCTAGTTATTACCAGTGTCTAAAAGAATACAAACTTTTTGTTATTTTATGAAATTAATAAATGCCTGCTTCTAATTTTATGATGGGCTTATGACATTTCTGTAGATAAAATTTTAAAGTGTATGCTTTGACCTAAGGAGCCCAGGAGAAAAATAAGTGTATCTTAAATAACTTTATATTGAAAACAAAATGATCGCAAAGAACATGTTAAATTTAACTACTGGAGGACTTTTTCATTCTCTCCTAAAACATACTTTCAGGTATAACTATCTGAAACCAGCCAGTAATCATGGCTTTTTAAAAAAATCAAATAAAAATAATATCTGTAAATTTTTGAACATGCAAGGGATTCAAGTTACAGGAGTAAAAAGTTGAATTTGTAGGTTTGTTTGTTGTTTGGTTAGTTTTGTTATTAATTGATGTAACTGTCAGAATTTTTTCAACCTCTTAGTTCCCAAACAAAACATATCTTTGGTTTACATGAAGTAGGGACTGGGTTAAAAGTAATTAGAAGTGAGGGGCTTCCCTGGTGGCGCAGTGGTTGAGAGTCCGCCTGCCGATGCAGCGGACACAGGTTCGTGCCCTGGTCTGGGAGGATCCCACATGCTGTGGAGCGGCTCGGCCCATGAGCCATGGCCGCTGAGCCTGTGCTCCGCAACAGGAGAGGCCACAACAGTGAGAGGCCCACATACCGCAAAAAAAGAAAAAAAAAAAAAGTAATTAGAAGTAATTAAAAGTAATTAGAGAAGTAAGCTGAACTACCCATTTAAGGACAATGTTCAGTCATAGACAGAAGCAGCTCATAACTGAAGGTGTCCTGGACTGAAACTCCTCCCTCCCTTCTCTTTCTCTTACCTAAGACAGTGGTACCATATATACAATAGAATATTACTCAGCCATTAAAAAGAATAAAATAATGCCATTTGCAGCAACATGGATGGACCTGGAGATTATCATACTAAGTGAAGTTAAGTCAGACAGAGAAAGACAAACATCATATTTTTGAAATCATTTATGTGTGGAATATAAAAAAATGATACAAATTAACTTACTTATAAAACAGAAACAGACTCACAGACTTAGAGAAGGAACTTATGGTTACCGGGGGGAAGGGATGGGGGGAAGGGATAGATTGGGAGTTTTGGACTGACATATACACATTGCTATATTTGAAGTAGATAACCAACAAGGACCTACTGTATAGCACAGGGAACTCTGCTCAATATTCTGTAATAACCTAAATGGGAAAAGAACTTGAAAAAGAATAGATACATGTATATGTATAACTGAATCACTTTGCTGTACACCTGAAACTAACACAACATTGTTGATCAACTATACTCCAATATAAAATAATTTTTTTTAAAAAGACAGGCATAAAGATACCCACCATCTTCCACTATGCAAATTTCCTTTCCTACCATTGTTGAGAGACTTGCAATTCTTAAACCTATGACAGAAAATATGATGTCTGCTCAGCCAGATATCAGGATATCTTAGGTTCTTTCCAATTCTACATAAGTAGGAATTCTAGAAATTTTTCTATTCTGTATTTTCCCCAATTTAGACCATGAAGCTGTCCCTCATGGTTCTAACCATCACATCCTAGGGTCTACCCTTGTGTTCCTAGAATATATTCAGTTTGGCAATTGATTTTAAAGCATTGTGGTTTACTGCCCTAACTTATGTCTTCCCACCTAAATTGTTCATGATTTAAGGGTAAGGCTACAACTTTTATTTCTCTTCTGTACTCCATGGCACCGAGCACTGAGCAGCTTTGATGAATTGACAGTAGGGTTTTGAGATTCCCCACGGGTGAGGAGGCCAGGTTTGTGTGGTATGTGTGCACACAAGATACAGAGGGAAACTGGGTCATTCAATTTGCAATTCTTGCTGGAAAAAAATGTGAAAAATTTTACTGTCTTTTGGTAAAGCTGTGTTAGAGAAAGATGAAATGACTCTCGAAGTGTGACTCATTTCCTGCCAGAAGAGCCACCAGCTGATCCAAACATCCTATTCCTCTCCTCAGTTCTTACAAATGAGTGTTGAACAATCTCAGACTTTCTTTCTTCCATTAATTTCAAGACTCTTTACTAGCGAATATCTAAGTCAGCTATCAAGAACTATGAAAATAATCTCCATAAGCTAAAATTAATGTTTTACTTGAATTTACTGAAGAATTTAATTAAATATTTTATAAAAGCAAAATAGGAAAAAAACGGTCCTCCAACCGGAAAAGCATTTACCATGGAAACATGTATGTGTGGGCACAAGCACGTTATTGGAATCCTGCTTAAAAGTGTGATTGACTGGTCCCGGTGGCTCTTGAACCCTCCTAAGTGTCCTAAGCAGTAAAAAGGTTAAAATGAAAACATAAAGATGCTAAGACCCATCTATATTCTAGTTTAGATCAGAGCCTTTGTAGAAATGCCCACCTCACCATTATCCACTGAAGTGAATATCAGACAGTACTAGAGTCAGCAATGGCATAGAGAAATTAATACCATCATATATTGCTGTTGAGAATGTAAAATGGTGCTACCACTTTGGAAAACTCCTTGGCAGTTTCTTTAAAATTTAAATACACAGTTACCATGTGACACAAGAATTCCACTCCTAAATATCTACCCAGGAGAAATAAAAAGATATGTCTACACAAAGATTCACAATAGTCCAAAAGTAGAAACAACCCAAATGTCCATCAATTGGTAAGTGAACAAACAAAATGTATATCCATTCAATGGAATACTATTTGGCAATAAAAAGCAACAGAAATATTGATATACACTAAAACATGATGGACTTCAAATACACCATGCTCAGTGAAAAAAGTAAGACATTAAAAAAAACACATATTACATGATCCGTGTATATAAAATGTCCAGAAAAGGAAAATCTATAGAGACAGAAATAGTGGTTGTCTACGTCTGAGGATGGAAATGGGGAATGACTATAAGTGGGCAAGAGGTTTCATTTTAGGTTGATGGAAACGTTCTACTTAGATTGTGAGGACAGTTGTACAACTCTATAAATATACTAAATCCATTGAATTATATAATTAAACCAGGTGAAAGATAGATTTTATGGTAATGAAATTATACCTCAATAAAGTTGTTTAGAAGCTTCCCAGATTCAGTTTTAAGAAAAAGGCAAGTAGAACAGGGCACATTCTCTGATGAACAAGACTAAGTGAGGAAACGAATTATTTCAGAGGTCAGACCATCTGGAAAGGACATTCAAAATATAAACAGCAGGAACAGCTTTCAAACTGGATTAGGACATTCCTAGGCAAAATGACCTAAGACTGCCTCATAGATAAGAAAGCAGATCTGTATTTAAAGTTGGGTTAAGCTGTTAGAAAAGCAGTTTGCTACAGTGGGTAGAAAGCCAGACTTGGAATTGGATGACCTGAATTCAAATATCTCTGTCATCCACCTTTGAGCTTCAGTTTCCTCATCTGTTACTATTTATAGTTGTGTCCCATTTATAGAGTATCTCCCACCACCTGGTACTCTTTTAAGGTGGCTTTTGTGTGTTAACTCATTCAATTCTCAGAATAGAAGATATTATGATTATTCCCAAACCTAGACACAGAGAGGTTAGTTAATTTACTGAGAGTCACACAGCTACTGAAAGGATAAACTAAATGATATTTGAATCAAGTAGCATGAGTCCAGAGCCTGCAAGGCTTTTTGCTTCATTATGCATACTATATTTTCATCACTCCCCCACATGTAGAAAATTTGAGGAGCATTTCAGAAGAAACGTTTAGAGGTAGTCCCCAAGGAACATGAGCTCAGAGGGTAGACTGGTAGAATCGCAAGTTTTGGCCTCTTAGTACATCATGATCTTGAATAAAATGACTATTCTCATAACTTCTACCTTCCTAATATATGAAATGGAAATAATAACAAAATATATTCCCAAGGGTTCTGGTATGGACAGTAATACCAGTAAAGCGCAAAATCTAGTACTTGGTTCTTAGTCATAAATGTTTATTTTTACTCTTGGCATTGTTATATGAATGTATCAGAATAGTGTCTGGGTCAATAAATGCTGCTTGAATCTAAATCTGAATTAGTTATATGACTTTGCTTGAGTAACTTTGTCACTTGGGCGTCAGCTTCAAAGCAAACAGAGAAATGAACCACATGAGCTCTCAGTTCCCTCAGATCTAACAATTAATAACAAAAATTTATCAATACATTAACAATTAATTTAACAATCAAAATTACATGAACAATTACATTATTAATTTACTTTGCTAAAACTCACAAACACCATAAGACCCTGAAGTCTACCACTTATCAAGCACCAGCTACTTAGGATATTGTTATTAATCCTCATAATTTTCCAAGGATATTATTAGACCTCTTTACAGATGAGGACACTGAGATCCAGTTGTTTCAGATTAGAAGGGAGTTAGCTCCTAAATTTACCTAGCTGATAAGGAAAGGAATTCAGACTCAAGTCTTTCTGGCTCAAAAGCACCCACTATCATTCACTATATCGCTTATTCTCCCCAGACTTTTCTTGAAAGCTAGGATGATGCTTGTAGTTTGCTCTTTATAAAACTACCTGGAAAAGTCGAGGTGGAGGTGAGTTGATGCTGTTGAGATATTGTTCTCAAAAAGCCAACTCTATCTATACACTTTTGATATACCATATCCCACATCCTGATTTACAAAGAAATGAAAGGAGGGTGAGGTGATTCATTGTGTTAAAAATGTGTTAAAAGATGGTTAACTTCTAAATTTCTTCCAAAGAACTATTAACACATCATTGGATTTCTCTAAGCTCAATTAGCACACAGTTTCAGAGGGACAACCTGTTGTACAAAGAGAGGCAACCTGTGCCAGCCAAGGAGTTGTTAATTTGCCAAGACCTCAGAGACTTGTTTTCAATTAGTTTAATCCCTGACATGATTTGATTTCCTGGGTGTGAGCCCACCCCTTGAGAGGACTAATAACACTTCCCTGAAAGGGGTTCCAGGAATTTCTACCTCCAAGGCAATGGAGGAGAGTGGAAAGTGGGAGAATTGGAAGTCAGGAAATTAACTGGCTCAGTCCTAAGATCCCATAGCCAACCAGTTTTAGGAATAGCAACAGACACTGAGACCCAGGCTGTCCCAGTCAAGAATATGACATTCTATGCCAGGACACATTTTTATATCAGGGTCAATCGTCTTTCCAAGGGATGTGTCTGAAGTCAGTTTCTTCTGAGTTCTGGGGTGCTAACAGGCTAATTCTCAAAGCCAGTTAAAGTACAGAAGTGCAGTTGCTCACATCCCAGTGCACCAACACATATAACTTTGAATATTTCCATAGTCTGCTGACTTTTGATTCTGAGCCCCATAACCAGAGTTCACTCTTCCCTCCCCACTTTATATAATGTAACCACTAATCAAGTTGAATTATTTAAAAATTATTATAAAAAATGTCAAGCACACACAAAAGTAGAAGACTCATATAATAAATCTTAATGTAGCTAACTTCTAGGTTTAACAATTATCATCTTCTGACCAATCTTATCTCATCAATATTCCCCATCATTTATCTCACCCCCACTGGGTTATTGTGAAACAAATCCCAGACATATTATTTAATAAAGCAATATTTCAGGGTGCACGTATAAATGTAAAGACTTTTCCTTAAAGATGAATTATAATACTATTGTCATGCCTAATAAAATTTTTAAATTATTTCTTAATATAATTGAACATCCAGTCCATGTTCAAAGTTAACCAATTGTCCCAAAGAGCAAATCTACAATTATTTGTTCAAATCAGGATTCACATAAACTATGAATGATTGCTGTGTCCTTTAAGTTACTTTTAACTTATAGTTTCCCTCTTCTTTTTTCTCTTCTTTTTTCTTTGTGAAGAACCTAGGTTATGGGTGCTATAAATCAATGTGGTATCATTTAACATGTTCCTTTTTCTCCTCTAATTTCCTTCCAAATTGATCATTGAATCTAGAGACTCAGCCAAAATTAGGGTTGATATTTTGTCAAGAATAATTCACAGGCCAAGTGAATTTCCATTCGAAGACACATATTATAGGCTGTCTTCCTTTTTGTAATGTTAGAAGCCATCGATGATCATTGTCTATATCTATTATTTCATCTGAGGTTGCAAAATGGTAGTATTCTAATACAATTCCTTCTTCATTTATTAGCTAGAATGCTAAATAAAAATCACTATTCAGTACCTATTGGTTTTTCTCTTATATAGTTCCTAAAGAAAAATGAGGATAGCTGCTTAATTATTTTCTCAAATTTATCAGTTTTCAAAATAATTATTTGGCTCCTAGAATCATCCAAAGAATATCAGTGAGATTTTAATTTACAGTATCATTATGAATTCATGGATGTAAATGTATTTGATTTGTACAGTCTATTTCTGTGATTCTTACTAATGCTTAAGTTATCTTAAATTTAGCCAGTAGGAGCCTCTTCAACTTGGTTCCTGAATCCTTTTGATGCAGCTCTAGAAGTCTTCAATAGCTTTATTATTCTTTATACAAGATGCATTTTTAAATGTAATATTTAATTTTTAAATTTTAAATATAACTGACATATCAAATTATGTAAAGTTAAGGTGTACAACATGATGATATATTTTTATATATTACAATATGATTACCTGCATAGTGTTAGCTAACACCTTTATTGTGTCACATAATTATCATTTCTTTGTGTGTGTGGTGAGAACATTCAAGAGTTAAATGAAAGACAAGAGATAACAAGTGGAGAGGATATGAAGAAAACGGAACCCTTGTGCACTGTTGGTGAGAACGTAAATTGGTTAAGCCACTAGGGAAAGCAGTATGGAGGTTCCTTAAAAAATTAAATAGACCTACCATATGATCCAGCAATCTTATTCCTGTGTATATATTCAAAGGAAATGAAAACAGGACATCTGAAAGATATCTGCATTCCCATATTCCCATATTTATTGCAGCATTATTCATAATAGCTAAGATATGGAAACAACCTATGTGTCTGTTAATGGATGAAGAGATTAAGAAGATGTACTATATATATACAATGGAACATCATTTAGCCATGAGAAAGGAAATCCCACCATTTACAACAACATGGATGGAACTTAAGAGCATTATGCTAAATGAAACAAGCTACACAGAGAAAGACAAATATTACATGGTAACACTTGATATGTGGAATATAAAAAAAAAAGCTAAAAATTCATAGAACAAACAAACAAAAGGTTAAAAACTCATAGAAACAGAGAGTAGAAAAGTGGCTGCCAAAGGCTAGGAGATGGGGAAAGTAGGGAGAGGTTGGTAAAAGGTTATAAACCTTCAGTTAAAAGATGAATAAGTCTCACGGATCTAAGGCACAGCATTGTAATTATAGCTAACTGTACTATATGACATACTTGAAAGTTGCTAAGACACAAAATGCATTTTAACAATTTTTAAAATTATTTACAAATATTATACGCTCATTTTGGGAAAATTGAAAAACTAAAAAAAATTAGGACAAAAAATTTAAAATTGTCCCTATGTCACCTGTCAGAGGTTAACTGTGGTTGTTTTATTTCATTTTATTTTTTTCACATGTACGCAGATATTTCACAAAGATTACAAAATATGTTTTACCATCCCTTATTAACAGGTTCATTTATGACAGTAGAAAATAGGAAACAACCCAACAGTACAATAATGGGATATGTGATTTTAAGAAACCATGGTGCGTCTACATAATAGAATACAATCTAGCCATTAGAAATAATATTTTAGTGAATAAAATGATATATGGACATGCCAATGATAATATAGTGAAAAATAAGCAGCCCTTGAACAATACTGCCAAATTATGCTCCAGGAAAGTATTAATTGTTACTCATGTCAGCAATATATGAGTGTCCATTTCCATGAATACTCACTAGGATTAAATATCATTAATTTTTAATAAGTGTGAGTTTTCCATACTTCATTTTAAAGTATTACTTGAACTTCTGGATACCCACTTTGGGGGCAAGTCCTACAATCAGCACAGGTCTTCTATTCCAATGGATCATGCCCCCCTCTCCCTGGCTCACCCCCACATTTTGTCACGTCTCAGAACCAAGTCTGGCTGTGATACTGGGCATCCTGCAGCTCCTGGCTTCAGGTCCAGAGTTAATTCCACTACACTGTGACCTTCTTTATAATCATCCCTAACCTCACTGAATTTTTAAACAGCTAAGCATTACCAGTTTTTTAATACCTACTTCCAACTCATATTAGAAGCACATTTTGCTGCTTAATTTTGGGTCACTTTTTATGTTGGATGAAAAGGGGAGAAGGGCAAACCTGAGTCACTGCAAATACACACACAGCCGCCAACATCAGACTCAGAACATGTGACAGAGGATACTAATATGTGATATGGTTTTAGAATCTGTGGTAATAAACAGTGAATAAACAGTTTCTTACAGTGAAGTGACCATGTGATGGCATGACAAATATTAAACTTGAATGTGTGGATGTCTGAACTTTAGTTATCAGGCTGTGTCCACACCAGAACAAATCATATAGATTGTGAATTGTATTTTCTACCCCTCCCCCTCCATTGCCAGTGTTCATACATCAACTTGAAGTCATCAGCGCTGGATTTTGTGAGAGCCGAGATGGGAATTGGTTTTTCTCCCCTCACCATGGCATATGATGGACCAAAAGGGGAGTATAAATAAATTCCACCAGAGGATGAAAGAAATAAGAGACTTATTTCCATGTAGGATATTATAAAAAAGAGATTGTAGTTACCATCTTCTCTTTGATTAGGGTAATTCAAGACGAAATGTGGCTTGGTTTGAGAAGACAAATCACCACAATCTTCTCAGATTTCCATGATGCAATTAAATTATTTGACTAATCTAGGTAGCAGCTATTTTTCATATACTGCTTCCCAGGCACAAAAGAATCAAATCTCTGACAGCATAATGGTAAGAACACTACCTCTGGAGTCAGACAGGTTCAGGCTCTGCCATATTAGCTGGATGATTGCAAAGTGCATACTATACTTCAGTTTCACCATCTATAAAATGGGGATAATGATATCTCATCTCATAAGAAACCTCATCATGTTGTGGAGGATTCAATTAGATAGTGTTATTCAAAACATGTGAACCTTATCTATAGTTACTGAAGAAGAGAGAGTCACCATGTATTCAGGACTTCAGGATTTGTTTGGCAAGTTATTATAGCAATTTTATTTTATGGCTAGGAAAGCCTGATAATAGGATAGGAATGAGTTATTATAACAGATTTTTACTAAAATTTTCAATGTGGCTAATGTTTGATTCTCTAACATAGCAGGGAGTTGCTGAGCCCAATGCTGTAACATCAAGAAGACTAAGACATAATGACGGAAAAAATGAGATTCAAAACTAAACCCACCCTCTACTCTCAGCCCTGTTCCCACTTCACGATGCTCCAGCACCCTTCTTCCACTCTTTCCCATGATCCTGTATCATTGGGTCAAATAAGTACTAAGGTTTATAAATGTAAAGCCCTATGGAAGTAGGAATCATTTAAGATATCTACCCATATAGTTTATCTTATTCCCTTTTTTTGAAAGTTTGCTTGGGCATTCAGCATTTCATTCTCTGTCAATTTCTGGCTCTTGGTACCAATTCTGCTCACTTACTTCACACCATTATGCCCTGAAAGAAGAATGTGATATAAAGATACTCTACTGATAATGGGACCAAAACCATAGAACAGAAAAGAAGAAATTATTATTTTCATCAAAGTGAATAAAAACACCAAGGATGTGTTTTGCTAGTACATTGTGTGTGTGTGTGTGTGTGTGTGTGTGTACGCATCTATCTTTCTTCCTGTGGAAAAGATGAGAAAAATATTGAAAGATGAACTGTTTCCTCCCTATATTTTTTCTGATAACTTTAAGCAGTCCTCAACAAAATATAAGCAAACTAAGTCCAGGAACATATAAAAATGACTGCACAGTGACCAAGTGGGATTTATACCAGAATGCAAGGTTGTTTTAACATCTGAAAATCAACTAATGTGATAAACTGTATTAATAGAATATAGGACAAAATGCATGTAATCATCTCAATAAATGCAGAAAAAGCATTTGCCAAATTCTACACCTATTCATGATAAAAACATTAGTAATCTAGGAATAGAGAACACTTCTACAGTTGAATAAAAGGCATTTACGGAAAAGCCACAACTAGCATCACATTTGATAGTGAAATACTGAATAATTTCTCCCTAAGATCAGGACCAAGACAAGGATGTCTGTTCTTACCATTTCTATTCAACACGGTACTGGAGGTTCTAGTTAGGACAATCAGGAAAGACAATGACATAAAAGGCATCCAGATTGGAAAGAAAGAAGTAAAGCTATCCCTACTTGCAAACAGCATGTTTCTGCATATAGAGAATCCTAAGAAATCTACTAAAAATCTATTAGAACTAATTTAAAAATGCAGCACGGTGGCAGGGTACAAGATCAATACATAAAAATCAATGGTATTCACTAGCAATGAATAATCCCAAATGAAATTAAGGAAACAATTCCATTTATAATAACATCAAAAAGAATCATATACTTAGCAATAAACTTAACAAAAGAAGTACAAAATTTATATTATGAAAACTCCAAAACACTGCTGAAAGAAATTAAAGACTTAAGTAAATAGGAAGACGTCTACATTCATGAATCCAAAGTCTTAATATTAAGATGGCAGTACTCCTCATATCGATCTACCAATTCAATTCAATCTACCAAATCTCAGCTGACATTTTTCAGAAATTGAGAAGCTGACCCTCAATTCTATAGACATGCAAAAGACCAGAGTACTCATAATAATTCTGAAAAAAAAATGTTGGGTCTCACAATTCCCAATTTCAAAACTTGTTTTAAGTCTACAGTAATCAAGACAATGTGATACTAGCATAAGGGTAGATAATTACATCATTGGAGTAGAACTGACAGTCCAGAAATAAACCATTACAACGATCCTCAATTGATTTTTGACAAAGGTATCAAGACAATTCAATGGTAAAGAAAGTCTTTTCAAGAAATGGTGCTGGGACAACTATTTACCCATATGAAAAAGAATAAAGCTAGACCTCAACTTTTACAAAAATTAACTCAAAACAGATGAGAGACCTACCAGTAAGAGCTAAAACTATAAAATTCTTAGAAGGAAATAAATATAGGAGTAAATCTTCGTGACCTTGGTCTTCATAGAGATGATACTAAAAATACGAGTGTGAAAGAAAAAATAAGTAGATTGGACTCTATCAAAATAAACTTTTGTGCTTCAAAGGACACCTCCAATAAATGCATAAAATATAAAGTAAAAAGATAACCCAGAAAATGGGAGAAAATATTTGCAAATCATACATCTGCTAAGGAATTTGTATCTAGAATGCATAAGGAACTCTTATAATCCAACAATAAAAGACAAATAACCTAATTTTAAAATGAGCAAAATATCTAAATGAACATTTCTGCAAAGAAGATACATAAATTGTCAATAAACACATGAAAAGATGCTCAGCAGCATTAGCTGTTGGGGAAATGTAAATAAAAAGACATATCAATTCAATCCCACTAGGATGGCTATAATCAAGAAGATAAATGGTAACAAGCGTTAATGAGGATACAGAGAAATTTGAACACTCATACACTGGTATTGGTACTGTGAAATGGTGCAGCCACTTCGGAAAAGTCTAGCAGTTCCTCAAAAGATTAAACATAAGAGTTGCCACATGACCCATCAATTCAACTCCTAAGTATATATCTAACTTAAATGAAAGCATATGTCCACACTAAAACTTGTACAGAAATGTCCACAGCAGCATTATTCACCGTAGCCAAAACTTAGAAAAACCAATGTTCCCAAACTGACGAATGGATAAATAAAACATGGTCTATCCATACAATAATATACTATTTAGCAATAAAAAAATGAAGCCTTAGTACATGTTACAACATGGATAAACCTTGAAAACAGTATTCAAAGAGAATAAAGGTAGTCATCACGTATTGTATGATTCAATTTATATGAAATGTCCAAAATAGGCAAATATATAAAGATAGAAGGTAGATTAATGGTTGCCTACATTTGGGGAAAGGGAAGAAAATAGAAATGACGCTAATGGATAAGAGGTTTTTTTGGCGGGTGATGAAAATATTCTAAAATTGATTGTAGTGGTGTCTGCATAATTCTGTGAATACAGTAAAAAGCCATTCAACTGTATGGTACGTGAATACCTGAATAAAGGGAAAAAAAAGAATTCAGGCATGAGTCTTTGACTTATAAACCTCCAAGTCAAGACAATGGACCATTTTCTCACTTACATTATTTTACATTTGTTTCAGAAATCTGAAGACAGAGTGATTATTTCCCAGTGGGGAAATATATTTCTTCCAGAAATTATCCACCTAATATGGAAACAATATCCTTAACTGTCTTATTCTTCAGATAAGAATGAGGCTAAAAAATATGTTAAATCAAACACTTTGCTACAGAAAATGGAGGAGGGAGAAATAATACACAATAGCTATTTTATTTTACAGAAGTTTTTTTTCCCCTGCTGTTCTACTATATCACAGTAAATACATCAGGATACGAAAGTTCCAACTATTTTCTGACATAAAAACTACAAAGTTATACTTGTCTATGATACATTACAGAAAGTCATTAGACACATTCTGTTAAAGAAGGCCACCTTCTCCAGGAAAGGATGAAAATAATCCCTTCTCTCAGAAAACAGGAAGGTAATTAGGTATCCATTTTATTTATTTCAAAACTGACCGTGGAGTTAAGGGGAAACATTTATTCCAGGGTAGATAGTTTGAGCTTGGAAATGATTCAAGCTCAGACCCTTGTTGGTTGGCCGTTAAAGGCTACTGTGAAAGGGAAAGAGAGAATGTGTTTGTATAACAGACTGAGAGAATATCAGGGAGAATTCTTGGTGTGGAGGAATAAAGGAAGTATAGATTGGAAGCTGTAAGAGTTTGAAAGAGGCAGGCATTAAAAAAATTCTAGGATACCAGAGCTGGAAAAGTCATCCAAGAGGGGAAAATCTGATATGAGTATGTTGGTGGGTGGACAAGACAGGGTTTATTGTGAGTTCCTCAGCACTACTTAGTGTCCTTGATGGCCAACCCGATAGGACTGCACCTGTGTCCAGACATCACACGGACAGGACCTCCCCTCTGTCCACACCAATCCCTCACTGAGAATAAGAGCAAGGCAAGAAATAACTCTGCCACTACCTGGATGCACCCTGAGGATGTCCCTTCCAGAAGCACTCCAAGGACAATTTTAAGACTGAAGAGTATTCTAAGAGAGGTGCTATGGGACAAGGTGGGGTCAAAGGGGAAAGCTTCAAACCCATACTTGAAAGGGCTGCAGTCAACAACCTTGTCTGCTAAGTGGATTCTCTGTTACATACAGAGAAGTGTCACACTCATCAGGTGCTCATGACACATACTTTTTAATATGATTGCTTGTAAGACAAATCTTTGAAAAGAGAATTCTATTTTATTGAAAATATTGCTTATGACTTACAACCGAGTCTGGTGCTTCAGGTAGGATTGAGAATAAATAAAAATTTTAAGGGGGAATCATACCATGTATTAAAATGTCTGTGGAGTCCAAAACACTGTTAGTCTACATCATGGGAGGTAAATGTTGTTTCCATTTTATAAGTAACCTGAGTCTCTGAAAGAATAAATATCTAATTTAGAGTCACACTGCTACTACCAGCAGAGAAAAACCTCACGCCTTCATCTCCAAACTTATAATACTGGGCTTGCGAAAACACCTTGTGATATTATTCTTACTTGGTTGATACATTGCTTCAGAAGAGTGAATGAACAGTAGATGCATCATTAGGAAAAAGTGTGTAGTGACCCCTTTGTAGGTAGCAAGGTAATATTGCTCACAATAGGTGCAAAATATGTATTTTTAATTATTTTATTTTATTTTTTATTGAGATATAATTGTATTGACTGAAGGAACAGAAAAGGACACAGTGTTGTTTAGGAAACTTCTGACCAGCCTGAATGTTATAATCAGAAGCTTTTTGCAGCTCCACTACTACTTTGGACTTCCCATCCTTTTGCTAATAATATGATTACATGCTTCTGCCTTGGTGTCTGATCCCAGCAACACCCCCAGAGATAACCCACTTCCAGAGAACACCAAGGTGAACTTCTATCTCTAGTTTCACTAATAATAAAAACCATACATCATAGCTGCAAATTGCCAGGGACCCTGGGGTAGGCTAAGAAGAGATATTTTAATGGCCTTAGGTAATTACAAAGCACAGACATTTGCTATAATAGGAAATGGAAGAAGCTGTATCTCAGGGATAATCCAGACAGTAAGAAGGCTGACCCTTCTTTTCTATAGGCATCTCCCAGCAATTTAGACAGTATCACAGGAAGAATTATAAGATCAAATCAGCTTTGTTGAAATATCCCAAGCTGTAGAGCGGAATGAATAAGCAGAATAAACTGAAGTTTAAGATTGCCCCTGAGGAAAAATGAATGACTACAGTTTTCCCCACTCACTAATTCATTTAATAAACATAATTACCAGGAGACCTTCAAGATGGCAGAGGAGTAAGACATAGAGATCACCTTCCTCCCCACAAATACATCAAAAATACATCTACATGTGGAACAACTCCTGTAGAACACCTACTGAATGCTGGCAGAAGACCTCAGACTTCCCAAAAGGCAAGAAAATCCCCACGTACCTGGGTAGGGCAAAAGAAAAAAGAAAAAACAGAGGCAAAAGAATAGGGACGGGACCTACACCTCTGGGAGGGAGCTTTGAAGGAGGAAAAGTTTCCACACACTAGGAAGCCCCTTCACTGGCGGGGATGGTGGAGTAGCGGGGGGTGGCGGGGGAAGCTTTTAGAGCCATGGGGGAGAATGCAGCAACAGGGGTGCAGAGGGCAAAGTGAAGAGATTCCGCACAGAAGATCGGTGCCGACCAGCACTCACCAACCTGAGATGCTTGCCTGCTCACCTGCAGGAGTAGGTGGGGGCTGGGAGCTGAGGCTCAGGCTTCAGAGGTCAGACGCCAGGTAGAGGACTGGGGTTGGCTGCGCGAACACAGACTGAAGGGGGCTAGTGCACCACAGGTAGCCGGCAGGGAGTCCGGGAGAAAGTCAGGACCTGCCAAAGAGGCAAGAGACCATTGTTTCGGGGTGTGTGAGGAGAGGGGATTCAGAGCACCGCCTAAACGAGCTCCAGAGATGGGCGCGAGCTGCAGCTAACAGCTTGGACCCCAGAGACGGGCAAGAAATGCTAACACTGCCGCTGCTGCCACCAAGAATCCTGTGTGCAAGCACAGGTCATACCCACAACCCACCCACCCTGGGAGCCTGTGCAGCCCACCACTGCCAGGGCCCCAAGATCCAGGGACAACTTCCCCAGGAGAACACACAGTGTGCTTCAGGCTGCCGTCATGTCAGCCTCTGCCACCACAGGCTCACCTCGCATTCCAATCATGACTACCGTACCCCTCCCTCTCACCAGCCTGAGTGAGCAAGAGCACCATAATCAGCCTCTGCTTTAACCCCCTCCTGGCTGGGTGGGAACAGATGCCTGAGGGTGACCTACATGCAGACGTGGGGCCAAAACCAAAGCTGAACCCCGGGAGCTGTGCGAACAAAGAAGAGAAAAGGAAATTTCTCCATGCAGCCTCAGAAGCAGCGGATTAAACACCCACAATCAACTTGATGTACCTCCATCTGTGGGATACCTGAATAGACAACAAATGTTCCCAAAATTGAGGAAGTGGACTTTGGGAGCAACTGTAGACTTGGGGTTTGCTTTCTGAGTCTGATTTGTTTCTGGTTTTTATGTTTATCTTCATCTACTTTTTAGTGCTTGTTATCATTGGTGGATTTGTTTATTGGTTTGGTTGCTCTCTTTTTTTAATTTTATTATTTTTATTTTTTTCCTTTTTTCTCTTTTTGTGAGCGTGTATGTGTATATTTCTTTGAGTGATTTTTTTCTGTTGAGGTTTGCTTTGACCACTTGTCCTAGTGTTCTATTCATTTTCTGTTTGTTTCTTTGTTTTCTTTTTATGAGTGTGTGTGTGTTTATTTGTGTGATTTTGTCCGTTTAGTTTTGCTTTTACCATTTGGTTTGGGGTTCTATCTGTTCAGTTAGTTTTAGTTTCTTTTTCCTTTTTTTTCCTACCTTTTCTTCCGATGGTGTGGCTGTCAGGGTCTTGGTGCTACAGCCGGATGTCCGTCCTGAGCCTCCAAGGTGGGAGAGCCGAGTCCAGGACATTGGACCATCAGAGACCTCCTGGCCCCACATAATATCAATAGGCAAGAGCTCTCTCAGAGATCTCTGTCTCAACGCTAAGACCCAGCTCCACACAATGGCCAACATGCTCCAGTGCTGGATGCCCCATGCCAAACAACTAGCAAGACAGGAACACAACCCCACCCATTAGCAGAGAGGCTGCCGAAAGTCATACTAAGTTCACAAACACCCCAAAACACACCACCAGACATGAGCCTGCCCAATAGAATGACAAGATCCAGCCCCACCCACCAGAACACTGGCACCAGTCCCCTCCACCAGGAAGCCTACACAAGCCCCTGAACCAACCTCATCCACAGGGGGCAGACAGCAAAAACAACAGGAACTACGAATCTGCAGTCTACAAAAAGGAGGCCCCAAACACAGTAAGTTAAGCAAAATGAGAAGACAGAGAAATATGCAGCAGATGAAGAAGCAGAGTAAAAACCCACCAGACCTAACAAATGAAGAGGAAACAGGCAGTCTACCTGAACAAGAATTCAGAGTAATGATAGTAAAGATGATCCAGAATCTTGGAAATAGGATGGAGAAAATACAAGAAACATTTAAAAAGGACCTAGAAAAACAAAAGCGCAAACAAACAATGATGAACAACACAATAAAAGAAATTAAAAATTCTCTAGAAGGAATCAATAGCAGAAAAACTGAGGCAGTTATTATGACCTGGAAGATAAAAGAGTGGACCTAACTACCACAGAACAGAATAAAGAAAAAAGAATGAAAAGAATTTGAGGACAGTCTCAGAGACCTCTGGAACAACATTAAACATACCACCATTCGAATTATAGGGGTCCCAGAAGAAGAAGAGAAAAAGAAAGGGACTGAAAAAATATTTGAATAGATTATAGCTGCAAACTTCCCTAATATGGGAAAGGAAATAGTCAATCAACTCCAGGAAGTGCAGAGAGACCCATACAGGATAAATCCAAAGAGAAACATGCCAAGACACATATTAACCAAACTATAAAAAATTAAATACAAAGAAAAAATATTAAAAGCAGCAAGGAAAAAGCAACAAATAACATACAAGGGAACCCCCATAAAGTTAACAGCTTATCTTTCAGCAGAAACTCTGCAAGCCAGAAGGGAGTGGCAGGACATATTGAAAGTGATGAAAGGGAAAAACCTACAACCAAGATAACTTTACCCAGCAAGGATCTCATTCAGATTCAATGGAGAAATTAAAACTTTTACAAACAAGCAAAAGCTAAGAGAATTCAGCACCACCAAACTAGCTTTACAACAAATACTAACAGAACTTCTAGGCAGGAAACAGAAGAGAAGGAAAAGACCTACAATAACAAACCCCAAATAATTAAGAAAACGGTAATAAGAACATACATATCGATAATTACCTTAAATGTAAATGCATTAACCAAAAGACATAGACTGGCTGAATGGATACAAAAACAAGACCTGTCTATATGCTGTCTACAAGAGACCCACTTAAGACATAGGACACATACAGACTGAAAGTGAGGGGATGGAGAAAGATATTCCATGAAAATGGAAATCAAAAGAAAGCTGGAGTAGCAATTCTCATATCAGACAAAATAGACTTAAAATAAAGACTATTACAAGAGACAAAGAAGGACACTATATAATGATCAAGGGATCAATCCAAGAAGAATACATAACAATTGTAAGTATTTATGCACCAAACATAGGAGTACCTCATTACGTAAGGCAAATGCTAACAGCCATAAAAGGGGAAATCGACAGTAACATGATAATCATAGGAGACTTTAACACCACACTTTCACCAATGGACAGATCATCCAAAATGAAAATAAATAAGGAAACACAAGTTTTAAATGACACATTAAACAAGATGGACTTAATTGATATTTATAGGACATTCCATCCAAAAACAATAGAATACACTTTCTCCTCAAATGCTCATGGAACATTCTCCAGGATAGATCATATCTTGGGTCAAGTATCTTTTTTGACTACAGCAGTATGAGACTATATATCAATTACAGGAAAAAACTGTAAAAAATACAAACACATGGAGGCTAAATGATATTACTAAATAACCAAGAGATCACTGAAGAAATCAAAAAATACCTAGAAACAAATGACAATGAATACACGACAACCAAAAACCTATAGAATGAAGCAAAAGCAGTTCTAAGAGGGAAGTTTATAGCAATACAATCCTACCTCAAAACACGAAAAATCTCAAATAAACAATCTAACCTTACACCTAAAGCAATTAAAGAAAGAAGAACAAAAAAGAAACCCAAAATTAGCAGAAGGAAAGAAATCATAAAGATCAGATCAGAAATAAATGAAAAAGAAATGAAGGAAGCAATAGCAAAGTTCAAAAAAACTAAAAGCTGATTCTCCGAGAAGATAAACAAAATTGATAAAGCATTAGCCAGACTCATCAAGAAAATAGAGAGAAGACTCAAATCAACAGAATTAGCAATGAAAAAGAAGTAACAACTGACACCGCACAAATACAAAGGATCATGAGAGATTACTACAAGCATCTATATGCCATATAATGGACAACATGGAAGAAATGGACAAATTCTCAATAAGCCACAACCTTCCAAGACTAAACCAGAAAGAAATAGAAAATATGAGCAGATCAATCACAAGCACTGAAATTGAAACTGTGACTAAAAATCTTCTGAGAAACAAAAGCCCAGGACAGGACAGCTTCACATGCAAATTCTATCAAACATAGAGAGAAGAGTTAACACCTACCCTTCTCAAACTCTTCCAAAATAGATCAGAGGGAAGAACACCCACAGACTCATTCTACGAGGCCAACATCACCCTGATACCAAAACCAGACAAAGATGTCATTAAAAAAAGCAAACTACAGGCCAATATCACTGATGAACATAGATGCAAAAATCCTCAACAAAATACTAGCAAACAGAATCCAACGGCACATTAAAAGTATCATACACCATGATCAAGTGGAGTTTATCCCAGGAATGCACGGATTCATCAATATATGTGAATAATCAATGTGACACACCATATTAACAAACTGAAGGATAAAAACCATATGATAACCTCAATAGATGCAGAAAAAGCTTTTGACAAACTTCAATACATATTTATGACAAAAACTCTCCACAAAGTGGGCATAGAGGGAGCTTACTTCAACATAATAAAGCCCATATATGACAAACCCACAGCCAACATCATTCTCAATGGTGAAAAACTGAAACCCTTTCCACTAAGATCAGGAACAAGACAAGGCTGCCCAATCTCACCACTACTATTCAACATAGTTTTGGAAGTTTTATCCACAGAAATTAGAGAAGAAAAAAACAAAAGGAATTCAAATTGGAAAAGCAGAAGTAAAACTGTCACTCTTTGCAGATGACATGATATACACAGAGAATCCTAAAGATGCTACCAGAAAACTACTAGAGCTAATCAATGAATTTGGTAAAGTTGCAGGATACAAAATTAATGCACAGAAATCTCTTGCATTCCTATACACTAAGGATGAAAAATCTGAAAGAGAAATTAAGGAAACACTCCCATTTACCATTGCAACAAAAGGAATAAAATACCTAGGAATAAACCTACCTAAAGAGACAAAAGAACTGTATGCAAAAAACTATAAGACACTTACGAAAGAAATTAAAGATGCTACAGACATATGGAGACATATACCATGTTCTTAGATTGGAAGAATCAACATTGTGAAAAAGACTATACTACCCAAAGCCATCTACAGATTCAGTGCAATCCCTATCAAACTACCAGTGGCATTTTTCACAGAACTAGAACAAAACATTTCACAATTTGTATGGAAACACAAAACACCCCGAATAGTCAAAGCAAACTTGAGAAAGAAAAACGGAGCTGAAAGAATCAGGCTCCGTGACTTCAGGCTATGTTAGAAAGCTACAATAATCAAGAAAGTATGGTACTAGCACAAAAACAGAAATATAGATCAATGGAACAGGAGAGAAAGTCCAGAGATAAACCCATGCACATATGGTCATCTTATCTCTGAAAAAGGAGGCAAGAATATACAATGGAGAAAAGACAGCCTCTTCAATAAAAGGTACTAGGAAAACTGGACAGCTATGTGTAAAAGAATGAAATGAGAACAATCCCTAACACCATACACAAAAATAAACTCACAATGGATTAAAGACCTAAATGTAAGGCCAGACACTATAAAACTCTTAGAGGAAAACATGCAGAACACTCTATGACATATATCACAGCAAGATCCTTTTGGACCCACCTCCCAGAGAAATGGAAATAAAAGCAAAAATAAACAAGTGGGACCTAATGAAATTTAAAAGCTTTTGCACAGCAGGAAACCATAACCAAGATGAAAAGACAACCCTCAGAATGGGAGAAAATATTTGCAAATGAAGCAACTGACAAAGGATTAATCTCCAAAATATACAAGCAACTCATGCAGCTCAATATCAAAAAACAAACAACCCAATCCAAAAATGGGCAGAAGACGTAAATAGACATTTCTCCAAAGAAGACATAAGGATTGCCAACAAACACATTAAAGGATGCTCAGCAACACTAATCATTAGATAAATGCAAATCAAAACCACAGTGAGGTATCTCTTCACACCGGTCAGAATGGCCATCATCAAAAAATCTACAAACAATAAACGCTGGTGAGGGTGTGGAGAAAAGGGAACCCTCTTGCACTGTTGGTGGGGATGTAAATTGATACAGCCACTATGGAGAACAGTATGGAAGTTCCTCTAAAAACTAAAAATAGAGTTACCATATGACACATCAATCCCACTACTGGGCATATACCCTGAGAAAAACATAATTCAAAAAGAGACATGTACCACAATGTTCATTGCAGCACTATTTACAATAACCAGGACATGGAAGCAACCTAAGTGTCCATCGACAAATGAATGGATAAAGAAGATGTGGCACATATATACAATGGAATATTACCTAGCCATATAATGAAACAAAATTGAGTTTTTTGTAGTGAGGTGGATGGACCTAGAATCTGTCGTACATTGTGAAATAAGTCAGAAAGAGAAAAATAAATACTGTATGCTAACACATATATATGGAATCCAAAAACAAAAAAAGTTTCTGATGAACCTAGGGGCAGGACAGGAATAACGACGCAGACAGAGAGAATGGACTTGAGGACACAGGGAGGGGGAAGTATAAGCTGGGATGAAGTGAGAGAGTGGCATTGACATATATACACTACCAAATGTAAAATAGATAGCTAGTGGGAAGCAGCTGCATAGCACAGGGAGATCAGCTCCATGCTTTATGACCACCTAGAGAGGTGGGATAGGGAGGGTGGGAGGGAGGCGCAAGAAGAAGAGGATATGAGGAAATATTTACACATATAGCTGATTCACTTTGTTATACAGCAGAAACTAACACAACATTGTAGAACAATTATACTCCGATAATGATGTTAAGAAAAAAACCCATAATTACCAAGATGGTGGTTTGATGCTATGAGTTCTAAAAGGAAGTGCTCTGAGAAGACATAAGGGACACTTAAAGACCTTAATTGAGACTCAAAAGCATCCTATATAGAATTACACACATACCTTTAAATTTTAAAAATGAAGTTAATTTTTTAAAATTCCTCAGTATAAGTGGGAAGTGAGCTTATTTTTAGCTGTCATTGTCTCACCAGGATGTGATATGGATGCAATATGAGGTCCGCAGTTCTCTTAGCTCCTGTTCATCAGTGAGCTCCCCTGGGCAAATTTCTCATTACTTTACCCAATATGGCTGGTGCATCTTCATATGCCATGTCCTATTTCTGTCTGCATCCAAACCTTTAGTTCAGTGTTTCCACCTGGAGTTCTAATAATGAACAGGGGCAAGTTCAGCTTAATTTCCAAATCATATCAGCTTTCTATTCATTTAGTGTCAAGATCACCAATGACTTTCATGTTGTTAAATCTAATGGACAGTTCCTGGTCCTTAAAACCCATTTTTCACTTGACATCGAGGATCCCTAACTCCCTTGGTTTTCCCCCTACCCCTCTGGCTCCCAGAATTCTTTACTGATTCCTCCTCTTCAATCTTCACTCTAAATTTTGGAGTGTTTTAGGTCTCATGTACTGAGCTTCGTATCTTTTCTATCTGCATTCACTCCATTGGTGATCTTACCTAATCTCATAGTTTTAAATGCCATTTCAATACATTCACAAATGTATTTCTCCAGGCTTGATCTACTAACTCCTGAGCTCCAGACTCAGTGAGCCTACTGCCTACTCAACATCTTTACTTAGATGGCATCTGAAATTTAATATGTATATTAAAATTTTATACCATTTCTCTATGCCTACTATCTGTATCTGCAAACATGTTATCTTACACTCTTCATCTAGTTCTCTTCCTATCCCCCTCACAGTAAACGGCAACACACCCTCAGGAGCTCCAGCAAAAACCTTGGAATCACCCTAGTTTCATCACTTTCTCTTACACTCCAAATCCAACCCAGCAACAAATATTGATGGTTTACCCTTTAAAGTACATCCAGAAACGTATCACTTTTTCCACATCCATCACTACCACCCAGATCCAGGCAACTCACCTGCTTACCTGCATTAGCTTAACACATCTATTTTTGGCTTTGTTTCCCTATACTCTATTCTCAGTACAAGTAAAGTGATACCTTTAAAAAGTAAGTCAAATTATGTTATTCTTCTATTCAAAACCTACTAATGGTCTTCACTCTCACTCAGAGTAAAAGCCAAAGTCCTTAATGGCTCAGAAGGCTTTAAATAATTTTTCCCCCTCCCAACCCACCTCTTGGATCCTTTCCGAGATCCAGAGGTTCTGTCACTAGCTCACTCAACTCTAGCACAATAGCCCCTTCTTGCTTTTCGCTAAGCACAACAGTCAGGTCCAATTTCAGAACGTTGCATTTGCCCTTTCCTCTGCCCAGAATGTTCTTTCCTGCATCCCTCACCTCGTTCAGTTCTTTGATTAAAATGTCACCTTCTCTGTGAGAACTTCTCCGACCTTCCTATTTTAAATTACAACACCCACCCAGAATTACCTGTCGCTCTTCTATGCTTTTTCATTTTTCTTCCTAACATTTTTTGGCATTTGACACACCATACATTTTATCTTTTTTGATATATTGTCTGTCTCCTCCTATGTATGCAAATTCCATGGAGTCAGGTTTTATCTTCTTAATTCAAGGCTGTGCCCCAGTTCCTAAAACAATGCATGTCAGATCCAGAATAGGCACCCAATAAATGGATTTTGTATAAATTAATGAATTCCTTCCACACTTACCCCCTTCAAATTTAATAGCATGACATATTTACTTAAAGACCAAGGATAAAACAACTATAGTACACCATGATCTCCAAAATCATCCTGTTCAAAGTGTCTCTCTCCATACCTCTGGGTGCTTCCCGAGAATTGGTCTATATGGACTGACCCTCCAGGGCTGTTTCATAACCTGCAGCCACATCAGAGGTACAGGGATCTCCCATTTCCTTCAAGAGTTTTCCTGCTACTTGTGTCAAATGTGATGATGACAATGATGATGATAATGTCATAGCACTAGCTAACATTTTTTTAAGTGTTTACCATTCATCGGCCTTCATACTAAGAACTTCTCTTTGCACTATCTCATTTAATTCCCACAACAAATCTGTTTGGCAGCTACTATTATTAATCATTTTTTACAGATGAACACAATACTTAGCAAAATTAAGCAATATGAGAGTTTATACAGCTAATTAGTTGCAGAGCTGTGTTAGGAGCTGAGATCTGCCCAACTCCAGAACCCAAGATCTTAGCCTCTACCCTACACTGCCTCCCTCAAGTCTCTGCTTCATTTGTACTCAGCTCCATCCAGAGATGGAATCTTCTTGGTGGTCCTGATGGTGACCACCATGACGAAGAGGCATTATTGAAAGATCCAGATAATGAATGTTTTGACATCCTTTGGGTTGTAAGGGCAAGGCTCCTCTCTATAAATGACAAGAACAAAAATAACTGCAATTGCTCATTTAAAGTCACTCATCTGGGTATAAACATAGGAAAATTACATGTTATGAAACTTTCAACAGCAGCCTCTATTTCAGTTCCAACACTGGCCAAGACATTAGAAAGAAAATTTGGATTTATTGAAACTCTTGAAGTAAATGTATATTGTATTCTGGGTCATAAACAAAAGATAAATACATCTAATCCTTTAAAAGTCCTTGCTAGCTGGAATTGGCTAAATTAATGATCTTAAAAAGCAATTTTGAAAAATTACATAATGAATTAAATTCCTCATTTATTATATTATTAAAAGGTTTATCAGTTTATTCACATGGACAAAAGATGTACTCATATCCCATGAAGCAAAATCGGGTAGACTCAGTTTAAATCCTGGTAATAGACACTTATTAGATGTAGGCCTTAGGGATGGATTTTAGCCATGGAAGGACTCAAATTAATTCATTTTTAAATGGGATTATTGCCACCCATCTCTCATGTGTTTTGAAGACTAGATGATATTATATATACAAGTGCCTTGCACAGTAGCTGACATATAATAAGTTCTCAACAAAGGTTAGCTTGAAATTAGGGTCTCTAAAAAAGTTTTAACTGGCAAAGTGCAGTGGCATGTTATCATGTGTTAAAGGAGTTTCAAGAGAATTTCCGAAAATGTTTTACTAACCTTGTCATTTCTGAGGCAGCAAGGCTTACTATTATGGGCCCACAGACCTTTTGGGTTTTGTAAATGTAAAGCTTAGAAGAAAGATAGTGAAGTGGGACAGTGAAGCCACCTACACATCATTATGAGAAACTGAAAACAATTCTCCATGTGTTGATCCTGAGCATGCATGTGGCTGCCAACACCAGCATGTGGTCTTGGAGCAAATGATGGAGTTAGAGTGTCTCATAAAGATGAACAGGTGCTCCAAAAGAAAGAAACACCTGGCTATATTCTTTATCATAAATATATAACTATTCTTTATAGCAAATAAAGAGATGTATTATAAGGAATAGGCTCAAGTGATTATGGAGGTTGAAAAGTCCCTAGGTCTGCAGTTGGCAAGCTAGAGACCCAGGAGACCAATGTTTATATATATTTCTGCTCATGGTTCTGCTTCTCTGATTGAAGTCTGCATGATGTGTATTATTATCAACACGAAGCCTAGACAGTGAGAAACCCCCATAGCGCCTTTTTTGTAGAAACTCCATTAGAAAACCTGAGGTCATACAAGACCATAGAAAGCAAATTTGTCTGCCAATACATAACAGCTTTATATATGTCCATCTGTGTCAAAAGCCATATGAGACTGAGGCGTATCCAGATTTCATGATGATAGTATTTCATCAGAAGAACAAGGGATGTTCAAATCCTACTCTTAGACACAACCACCTTTTCAAAGAGAGATAAAGTAATATTTCATGGATTATGGACTTTCACAACTCTATTAAGATGGTGTATAGACGGGTAAATGTGTGGTGCATCGTGAGAGGTGGTATAAAAGATAATTTAATCTCATTTTCTATAGTGTAACTTCAACAGACCGTGCTGAAATTTGAAAATTAACATGTGCCAAAATAAGTACATTAATTAGAAATACAGAAGTAAATACCAAAAGGAAAAGCTACAATAATAGAAAGTGGTTGCCTCTAGGGAGAGAAAGCTTGTGGTGATGAGGGAGGGGGTATAGAACAGTGGGTTTTTTTGTTTTTTGGTTTTTTTAATATGCCTTATACAAGTACCTGATTCTTCAAAATATATTCATGCATAACCTTGATTAAAATTTTAAAATGAATGCAAAAGATTTATACACAAAGATGGTCATCACAGAGTTCTTTATAAAAGTTTTTTAAATTAACATTATCTAATATCCATATTCACAAAATGAAGAGCTAAGTTACTATTTGCTATATAAAGGAATGTACTATTAATGAAATAATCTTTAGAGCGAGTTTTAGTAAATATATGCTTAAAAGTTAATAGAGAGCAGCAGGCTTCAAAAGTATACAATCAGCATCATCTTAAATAGGAGAAAATTAACTGAAGTAGAAGAGAAATTAACTGAATAATGGAAATTTCTGGATTATAAATGGTGAAATATGAGTTTTTTCCCCTGCTGCTTTTCGTGTGTATATTCGTGTTTTCTAAAATTGTTAAAATATAAAAGGGAGGAAGGTTAGAAGAACAGGAGGGGGCAAAAGAGAAAGGGGAAAGACAAGGGTGGGAGAAGTGGGACCGGGGAACAGAGGAGGAGGGGCAGGACAAGGTGGAAATCACTGTCTGTCCAGGAGAGGCAAGTCTTCCCCTCAACCCCACTTGAGTCCTTGTGGCTGAACTAATAATAAAATTGACACAAGACAGATTAACAGGAGAAAAAGAAACAAATTTTAATTTGTGCACACAGATGTTGCATAGAAATAGCACATAAGAAGCAGCCAAAGCAGGCAGCTTTTATACTTTTTAGACAGAGAAATAATACATTTGTGAGGAATTGACAAGACAAAGAAACTTAGGTTTGGGGCGCTCAATTAGTGGAGAATCTAAACAGAGTTTGGGCTTAGTGTAGTAAATTAAATTAACAAGGTTTGTTTACATAGCCTTATTGCCCAAATTCCCTATCTCTGTTGATAAGGGAGTTCTACCTTCAGATGTAGGAGGGCACCTTTCCCATGGGAGACTTATTTCCTGCTTTCAGGGAGACAGAAAGGAGGGTCAGAGTGTCCCTCTTGCACTGGCCATCTTAAGTAACTTTAATCCAAAATAATCAATATTCCATTGCGGCATACTTTGGGGTGGCCTGCCTCGAGCCCCAGTATCAACCATGACCCCATGAGCAGAAGCAGGAGCCTGACTGGTCCGAGCTATGGACCCTTCTCTCCGTACCTCCTCCAAGTAGACAGCAGTGTGGATTACAGGAACTTTGTGCCTTGGGAGCTAAAGACTATATCAGGCCATTCTGAACAAACTGAATGTTATTTTCTTAAGGGATTGCCCTGATAACTGTGTAATTACACATACTCCTCTGCATTCCATTTTCTCTACCTTTAAAGTACAATTTACAAACAATAAAATGCACCCATTAAGTTAACACTTTGATGTGTTTTGATCAATGCATATGCTGGAGTAATCATCGCCCCAATCAGGACATGGAGCATTTCCATCACCCAGCAAGTTCCGTTATATTCCTTTCAGGCAATCCATCACTGCCCTAGGAAATCACTGCAGTTAACATCTATCATCACAGTTTATTTCTGCCTGTTAAAGACCTTTATATAAATGCAAATGCACAGTACGCCTTCTTTCCTTGACTGGATTCTTTTGCTCAGTATAATATTTTCGATATTTATCCATCTTGTTGCCTGCATTACTAACAGCTTGTTCTTCTTTTTATTGCTGATTAGTATTACATTACTGGAATATACCACAATTTGCTGATGGCTACTTGGATACTTTCCAGTTTGACCTATTATGAAAAAAACCACTGCTATGAAAATGTTGTACATGTCCTTTTGTGGGTGTTATGTCTTCATTTCTTTTCATTAAATATTTAGAAATGAAATTGCTGTGCAGTAGGGTAGGTGGATGTTGAGCTTTTTAAGAAATTGCCAAAGTGTCTTCCACAGGTTATACTATGTTATAGTCCTCCTAGAAATGTAAAAAAAAAAAAAAAATCCAGTTGCAATTTTCTGATTCTTTCTATTTATTGCCTTACTTAGAATTTTGTGTACTTTTGCCTTTGTGTTTCTGGTAGAAGAGCTTCTTTCAGCAGTATGGTGATGGATGGAAACTAGGTGGTGAGCACTCTGCAGTGCATACAGAAGTAAAAGTATGTTGTACACATGAAACGTACATAATGTTATAAACCAATGTTACCTCAATAAAAAATAAATTTTAAATACATTAATTAATTTTTAAAAATATCAGTTGCTCTATATCTTCACAAACATTTCATATTGTCAGTCTTCTTAGTTTTAGCCATTATACTAGGCAAAAAGTGATATCTTACGATATTGAATATATTTGCTTCTTGGCCATTTGTATATCTTCTGTGAAATGTCCATTCTACTTTTATTGGGTTGTTTGTTTCTTGAGGAATTGACTTTTGGTTTTCATTTGTTTGTATTCTAGATACAAACCATTTGTCAGAAACATGCATTGCAAATATTTTCTCCAGACAGTGGCTTGCCATTTTTTAATGGTGTCTTGTGATAAGCAGAGATTTTTATTTTGATGAGATCAAACATATCATATCTTTCTTTTTTATTTAGTGCTTTTTGAGTTCTAAGAAATTTCTGTCTACCTCAATGTTGTAAACTATATTTTCCTTTACGTATACTATTCATCTCAAATTAATTATTGTGTACGGTGTGAGAAACGAATTGAGTTTAAAGTTTGATTTTGTTTTTCTATATGGCTATCCAGTGGTTTCAGCAGGTGTGTTGAAAATATTTTACTTTTTCCATTGAATTATCTTTTTGCTTTCGTAAAAATTAAATTTGCTTTTTATTAGGGTCCTACAGGCACAGCCTCCTTCCAGAAGAGAGGTGGTTGAGATTTTCTATGTTCATCACTTGCAAGAACAAACAAGAGTAGTGCCAAAATCATTTTGAAATACCACCCTTTTCCTGAGGTGTTCCCTGATGACCACGAAGCACTTGTCTAAGAAAGGAAGCATTTCAAAGAAGAAGCTAGATGACGTACTACAGAAATCTGTATTTCCATCCATGCCTCAGATTTGCTTTGGTGCTTCCAAAAGTTAAGCAGAGGAACTGACACTTACTGAGTATTTATGTTTGCCAGGTACTTCAGTGAGCAGTTTACAAACACTGTCTCAACTGATGCTCTTATTGATAACGGGGAGTATCTATTTGGATTCTACTGTATGGATAAGAAAACAGACCTTGTCACAGTCACTTGGCCAGTTGGTGGTAGAAGCAGGATTTGAATCTGTGTCTGCCTAAGTCCAAAACCACAGTTCTTTCTCATATCTCATGTGACCATATCACAGAAGATATCTGAAGGACACCCCATTAGGAGCTAAGGAAACAAATGAAGAGTATTTTCAGTTATTCTTGACCTACCAGATCACTGATTCTCTTTCAGTCTCCTTAAGTTGTTACAGTTTTCTTCTCTCTTTCTAAAATGACCATCTCAATTTTGCTCCTTGAACTATGTTTCAAATAATATAGTATACTGCAAGTCACTGTATTGTGAGCAGAGCCCGTGAATGGTCCTAGGGATGCGTGCTGGTAAACTCAATTACAAGAGAAAATATAGCTTTGATATATTTCCCATGGAATTTTTAAAAATAAATAATTTACCCTAAAACAAATTTCTTGGATGACAACCTGCAAATTTACTCATAATTACTTCCTTCCCATTCATGTGCACATAAACCTTTGAAACTAATAATTACAGGATTCTCTTGACAGCAGTTTACTTTCCCATGCAGTAAATAATCATTGTCAGCTGTAAATAATAATAAAAAAACAACAACCGCAAGTTTTCCATTGTAAAAGAGAGTTAAGGTCGTTTGTTCTAATGTAAAAGAAGTAAAGCAGACATTTGTCCTAACAACCATGGGAACGTGGAGTGTTTAAGTAGAGTTCTCTTCTGTTAATTTGACAGTATCAGTTATCATTCCTATGTTTTTCTTGCTACATCTTGGAGCACTGCTGAATTTTATTTGGGGAGTGTGGTATGCAGCCAGACATGTATTTATTAAAAGGCATGTGTGTTTTCAAGGAGACTGAAAGTATACAGCAATAAAAGCTATTAGCATATTTATTAAATTATACCTCTTTTATCATAATCTGAAGGGCTAGGTATAGGGACCATGTAATAATTGTTATCTGCCCACCAGGTCTTTGAGTTTCTATCACCCACCAGCTCCAGAAGTGAAAACAAAACCAATCACTGATATCATAGTTGTTAGCTGAGCTTTGGTTATTACCTCCCCTTCATGATATTTGCTGGTAGTGTGAGTAAAACAAGCACTCCCCTTTTAAAACGATGACAGTGCAAAAACGTAAGCTTGTTGCTGCCATGAGCCTTCTTTGCTACCTTGAGACAAGAGCTTACCAATGTTTCAATCCAATGAAGAAAAACAACAGGTCTCAGAAATAAAGGGTGAGACTGAATGCTGATATAATTTGAATTTTGGATTCATCCACACCTAAATCAGATTAGGTTTCTAGCAACAAAACTATCTCTGACCAATATTCAAGATAAGTCCACGGGACAAAACGCCAAGCATGTTGCCAACGTGATTGACGCACAAGCATCAGAAATTTCAAGCAAAGTGGGCATGTGAACAAGCTTGAAGGGCCAGAAAAAGGAAACATGATTCTCAAACCAGCTTCTACTAACAAGATATTTTCTAAAGATGGTCTTTTGGGGGTGGACCTAACACCAAGGGCAGATAGAACAGAATACAACAGAACTGGTTGGTAGGAGGCATCAGGCAGAAGAGAGACAGGAACATCCTGACATACACCTGTCCCACTTACTTGGCACGTAATCATATACTGCCTGGTGACATTGTTTATATCATGTCTTGTGTTGTTAGGTAAATTTTCATGCGAACGTGCCCTGAATCTCCTACTACATTCTAAGCTCCTAAAAGAAAGTACTGACTATGCATGATGCTCTTTTAAAATTCCTAACAGTGCCTAGCATAGGACTATATATATAGTGGATTCTCAATGAATACTTAATGAATAAATGGAGGAATGGAAGTGGAATGAAAGAACAAATACCATCTAATTATTAAGATCATTGTATAAATAACACTTTATCAAATCCCACTTATCTTTTGGCTTGATCCTGTTTTTCCCTTCCTTGTCCTTATTTAAAATAACTCTCTAATACTTTTGAGTCTCCAAAGTAATACCTATGTAAGAAGTTTATTTTTCTGTCTGAATCTGTTTAAAACTCAAGCACCTTCTCCAGCTCCGTTCTCTTGACTTCCATTTTCATCTTTTAAGAATCAAATGATTTTTCTTACTCCAGTAACATCTGTAGGATATATGTCCATGGCTTCTCAAAACAAGGCAACCGGCGTGTAGACTTACTGTCTGGAGGAAATTCAGAGGAAAAGTGTAGCCCTATTCTAACCCACAAGCCATATTCATTGACAAGAGAGAATGAGAACTGCGTCCCTCGGAGTGAAACGTGCATAGGGTTGCTGTTAAAATGCTGACTCCTTAGCCATGTACCAGAACTATGTCCACGGACTCAGATCTCTGGCAGTGTCAGAAATTCTCTCTCTTGCTCCCTCCCTTTTTTTTTTCAGTTATCCCCAGGTGAATTTTGTGTTCATTAAGAATGAGGATTGCTGTGAATTTCTTTGACTGGAGGGACAAAGGGAAGCATGGCAACACCCTAATTTCAAAGGACTCATTATGGTAGCAGATATAATGTTAATTGTTAACAAGCACCTCCTTCTCCTAGAAGAGGCAAATTCCTAAACAAGAAAGATTATTTTGGATAATCAAAGGCATTACATAGAAACACTCTACACTAGAGCTGAAGTTGGAAGCCATTTACTGTCCCAACTTCAGGTCTGGCAATCCCTTCCAAAAACATTTCCAGCATAATAAAGGAATCTCAGTTTAAATTAGAGGCTCAGCACACAGGGTTATCTTTGGACATCTGCTCCCTCTTTGTTTAGGATAGATCCACCAGCATATAGTTTATATTTAATAACTCACTTGGATCTTGCTGAGACTATTCTGACAGAAGTGTGGATAGGAAATTTTCCTTTATGGGACCCCTGGAGTTAGCAGATAATGATTTTTCCTCCTCCCAAGAGTAGATGTCTTGTATAACTGTAGTTATTTTTTCTATATAACATATACTATGTTCTCTGGACTCTTTCTAAAATATAAGCTACATATCTGTGATACTTAGAAAAACATGTGTGATCTAAAAATTTCCTCCCTCATAGTTTTCCTGTGTTAAGAAGCCATGTATGCCTGACTTGTGTGTTTCTATAAAAGAGTAGGGAAATTTCTGCCTCATGGTATTGTAAATAAGGTAGAGCGTATCATGATTAGAATGCATTTTGGCCCATAGTTTCTGCTCTAGGAGAGAAAATTAAAAGGGGTCAGAAGACCTCTTGATTCCATAACAATCCCTCAGTGTAGTCCACAGAGTACGGTACAAAGAGCAGGTGACCCTCTATCATCACCCTGTTACCAGGGAGCCATGGGAGTTCAGGGGTCCAGTCCCCATACAGTTAAATAAAACCATCTCTGGAAGAAGGTAGGCACAATGGAGGTAACAATTGGACATCTTTTGGTATTACAGTAATTTGATTCTACATTTGCTAAAGTGGGGTGGGAGGGAAGCATATTTCTGGCTAATGTCTACCTCACTGTGATTTTGAAAAATAAATAATCAAAATTTGGTCTAGAAAAGGGAGCCAGCTCCTCAAATATCCTACCTGGAGAAGATACAGATAATATGGGGCACAACACCTTTTGATAACTTTAAATAATAATATAGACTCATGAAATTTTGATGATAGAAAATCCTTGGAGATAATTTAGTTCATTGGTTCCCAAAACTGGTTGACCATACAAATTACCCTAGACTTACTGAATCTGAATTTTCAGGGGGAGAAGCCAGAAATATGTATTAATTTTTAAGTCTCCAAATGCATCTGAGATCTTCCAAATAGATAAGGGAACTGAAGAATTAAATGATTTGTTGAAAGATGCATATCTTGTCAATAGCACAAGCAGTTCAGAACCTAAACCACAAATTCCCAGAATTGAAAAGTATCTTTGAACATCATCCTAGCATAACTATCTAAGAGTGGTCCTTAAACTATAAAAGATTTTCTGAGGGAACTCAGATTCTAGCCCCTGAAGACATTTTCAAATGCTGAGTCTGAGGTGAAGCCCAGAAACAGACATTTTTAAGAGGTCATTTAGTTGATTCTGAAGGAGGTCAACTACTACAGGGTACAATTAAGGACATTTGGCCTATTATCAGTTGTTGGAGTCCCCTCACTTTTGTTGAAACTCGTTGCATTTATAAGAAGCTTAATATCATTATAATACCCTTCCTTTATTGTACTTCTGTTAGAAACATTAAACAAGATGGACTTAATTGATATTTATAGGACATTCCATCCAAAAACAATACAATACACTTTCTTCTCAAGTGCTCATGGAACATTCTTGAGGATAGATCATATCTTGGGTCACAAATAAAGCCTTGGTAAATTGAACAAAATTGAAATCATACCAAGTATCTTTTTTGACTACAACACTATGACACTATATATCAATTACAGAAAAAACTGTAAAAAATACAACACATGGAGGCTAAACGATATGCTACTAAATAACCAACAGATTACTGAAGGAATCAAAAAATACCTAGAAACAAATGAAAATGAACACACGATGACCACAAACCTATGGGATGAAGCAAAAGCAGTTCTAAAAGGAAAGTTTATAGCAATACAATCCTACCACAAAACACGAAAAATATCAAATAAACAACCTAACTTTACACCTAAAGCAATTAAAGAAAGAAAAAAAAAACCCCAAAGTTAGCAGAAGGAAAGAAATCATAAAGATCAGATCAGAAATAAATGAAAAAGAAATGAAGGAAACAATACCAAAGTTCAAAAAAACTAAAAGCTGATTCTCTGAGATTAACAGAATTTATAAACCATTAGCCAGACTCATGAAGAAAACAGAAAGAAGTCTCAAATCAACAGAATTAGATATGAAAAAGGAGAAGTAACAACTGACACTGCACAAAACAAAGGATCATGAGATTACAAGCTTCTATATGCCAATATAATGGACAACCTGGAAGAAATGGACAAATTCTTAACAAAGCACAAACTTTCGAGACTCAACCAGAAAGAAATAGATAATATGAACAGACAAATCACAAGCACTGAAATTGAAACTGTGATTAAAAATCTTCCAAGAAACAAAAGCCAAGGACCAGATGGCTTCACAGGCAAATTCTATCAAAGAATTAGAGAAGAGCTAACATCTACCCTTCTCAAACTCTTCCAAAATACAGCAGAGGGAAGAACACTCCTAAACTCATTCTACGAGGCCAACAGCACCCTGATACCAAAACCAGACAAAGATGTCACAAAAAAAGAAAACTACAGGTCAGTATCACTGATGAACACAGATGCAAAAATCCTCAACAAAATACTAGCAAACAGAATCCAATGGCACATTAAAAGGATCATACACCATGGTCAAGTGGGGTTTATCCCAGGAAAGCAAGTATTCTTCAATATATGCAAATCAATCAATGTGATACACAATATTAACAAACTGAAGGATAAAAAACATATGATAATCTCAATAGATGCAGAAAAAGCTTTTGAGAAAATTCAATACATATTTACGATAAAAACTCTCCACAAAGTAGGCATAGAGGGAACTTACTTCAACATAATAAAGGCCATATATGACAAACCCACAGCCAACATCATTCTCAATGGTGAAAAACTGAAACCATTCCCACTAAGATCAGCAATAAGAAAAGATTGCCCATTCTCACCACTACTACTCAACATAGTTTTAGCAGCTTTAGCCACAGCAATCAGAGAAGAAAAAGAAATAAAAGGAATCCAAATCAGAGAAGCAGAAGTGAAACTGTCACTGTCTGCAGATGACATGATACTATATATAGAGAATCCTAAAGATGGTACCAGAAAACTATTAGAGCTAATCAATGAATTTGGTAAAGTAGCAAGATACAAAATTAATGCACAGAAATCTCTTGCATTCCTATACACTAATGATGAAAAATCTGAAAGAGAAATTAAGGAAATACTCCCATTTACCACTGCAACAAAAAGAATAAAATACCTAGGAATAAACCTACCTAAAGAGACAAAAGAACTGTATGCAGAAAACTATAAGACACTGATGAAAGAAATTAAAGATGATACAAACAGATGGAGAGATATACCATCTTCTTGGATTGGAAGAACCAACATTGTGAAAATGACTATACTACCCAAAGCAACCTATAGATTCAGTGCAATCCCTATCAAACTACCAATGGCATTTTTCACAGAACTAGAACAAAACATTTCACAATTTGTATGGAAACACAAAAGACCCCAAATAGCCAAAGCAATCTTGAGAAAGAAAAATGGAGCTGGAGGAATCAGGCTCCCTGACTTCAGGCTATACTACAAAGCTACAGTAATCAAGACAGTATGGTACTGGCACAAAAACAGAATTACAGATCAATGGAACAGGATCGAAAGCCCATAGGTAAACCCATGCACATATGGCCGTCTTATCTTTGATAAAGGAGGCAAGAATATACAGTGGAGAAAAGACAGCCTCTTCAATAAGTGGTGCTGGGAAAACTGGACAGGTACATGTAAAAGAATGAAATTAGAACACTCCATAACACCACACACAAAAATAAACTCCAAATGGATTAAAGACCTAAATGTTAAACCAGACACTATAAAACTCTTAGAGGAAAACATAGGCAGAACACTCCATGACATAAATCACAGTAATATCCTTTTGGATCCACCTCCTAGATAAATGGAAATAAAAACAAAAATAAACAAATAGGACCTAATGAAACTTCAAACCTTTTGCAGAGCAAAGGAAACCATAAACAAGACGAAAAGACAACTCTCAGAATAGGAGAAAATATTTGCAAATGAAGCAACTGACAAAGGATTAATCTCCAAAATATACAAGCAGCTCATGCAGCTCAATATCAAAAAAACAAACAGCCCAATCCAAAAATGGGCAGAAGACTTAAGTAGGCACTTCCACAAAGGAGACATACAGATTGCCAACAAACACATGAAAGGATGCTCAACATCACTAATCATTACAGAAATTAAAATCAAAACCACAGTGAGGTATTACTTCACACCAGTCAAAATGGCCATCGTCAAAAAATCTACAAACAATAAATGCTCGAGAGGGTGTGGAGAAATGGGAACCCTCTTGCACTGTTAGTGGGGATGTAAATTGATACAGCCACTATGGAGAACAGTATGGAGGTTCCTTAAAAAACTGAAAATAGAACTACCATACGACCCAGCAATCCCACTACTGGGCATATACCCTGAGAAAACCATAATTCAAAAAGAGTCAGGTACCACCATGTTCACTGCAGCATTATTTACAATAGCCAGACGTGGAAGCAACCTAAGTGTCCACTGACAGATGAATGGATAAAGAAGATGTGGCACATATATACAATGACATATTACTCAGCCATAAAAGGAAATGAAATTGAGTTATTTGTAGTGAGTTGGATGGACCTAGACTCTGTCCATCTCTGTCCAGAGTGAAGTAAGTCAGAAAGAGAAAAACAAATATCGTATGCTAACACATATATATGGAATCTAAAAAAAAAAAAGAAAATGGTTCTGAAGAACCTAGGGGCAGGACAGGAATAAGGACACAGACATAGAGAATGGACTTGAGAATATGGGGAGGGGGAAGGGTAAGCTGGGATGAAGTGAGAGAGTGGCATTGACATATGTACACTACATTGACATATATACATTATTTTACAAATGTAAAATAGATAGCTAGTGGGAAGCAGCTGCATAGCATGGGGAGATCAGCTCGATGCTTTGTGTCCACCTAGAGGGGTAGGATAGGGAGGGTGGGAGGGATACGCAAGAGGGAGGGGATATGGGGATATATGTATATGTATAGCTGATTCACTTTGTTATACAGCAGAAACTAACACAACAATGTAAAGCAATTATACTCTAATAAAGATGTTAAAAAAATTAAAAGATCAGTCTTAATCTGAGGAACAGCTATAAGCAAACCATAACAATACAATGACTAAGGGCTATAAGAGATATGCAGGGAAGAGTTCAGGATTAAATAAATTGCTGCCAGGCCCAGGAAAGGAAGTGAGTCACTCTGCCTAAAGGAGTCAGAGACAATGTCACAGAGGAGGAGGCAATTGATCTGACTCTTAAAGGATGAGTAAGAGCTTTTGAAACGAACCAGGAGGACGGAACACCTGAAAATGAGTTTCTTCCCACATTAGCTAGCACAGTTCTATGCTTTCCATTGTAACTCAATATTACTGACTTATGAATAAGACTAAAATGACTAGCCAGTAACTTAGTTGAAAGGAAGTGAATCTCAACTCTACCTTTCCTCCTCTGATTCAGTTAATTTGAGGACCTCCACAGATCTCCCTCCACATTTGAGGACATATTTCATGAGGTGACATCTTTGTGAAGCATAAAAGCTGCCGCTTGCATGCTTTGCTTGGTCCTAACATTTTTGGTTTTGTTTAATTCCACTGTAATCTTCCAAGCTGAGATTTCTTTGTAATGATCCGACAGTCTGTAGCTGCTGTTGCCTTAAGAGTAGGTTTGATTTCATTGATTTTCTTATAATGCTTGCAATTGTTCTGGTTTGTTGGAGCTTTTCTCTTTCCTTTCTTTTGTATTTCCTAGTTGCTTTATCTGTCCCAGAAAAGATCTTTTGTAGCTTGTTGTAGCTTTGTATTCTTTCATTAAGAATGTTGCAAGGCAGGCTTGGTGAAGAAAAGCAAAACTCCATTATCAAAAATTTCATTATGCCCCCTGATTTATGTTTCTCTTTCTCTAAAAAATACTATAAAATGTCTTTGTCCTTTACTTCATGAATAATTAATTGGACTCTCTGGAGGAGGGGGAAAATCTCTTATGTTCAGTACTTTCATTACAATGTTGTGTTATTAGTGTTTGGAATAAAACATTTTAGCTTGGTTATTTGATCCTCTTTGTCCTCCTTAGTGCCTCTGCATTATCATCTGTGTTTTAACAAATGAAATGAGAAGCCATCTAAGGTCAGTGCAAAAACCCTGAGGAGGAGCATCCCTTCCTACCCACACATTCATCCAGCAAACATTTATTGAACAGAAACTAAATGCCAAATAAGGTTGTCAATTACTGGGAATAAAGAGAGAACAAAATCCAGGTATCCTAATGCTAAAGCTGGGTGAAATTGCAGAGGGCAATCAGGCCTAACAAAGCCTTCGGTTGTGATGTAGCACAGCATTTAGGTTCAGACCAGGGATGCTAAAATCATGTAAGTGTGAGTTCAAGTCCCAGTTTTGCTATAAGGTGAGTGACCTCAGGCAAATTACCTGACCTATTCGAGTCTCATTTCTCCTATCTACAACATATGGGCACTAGCAATACCTGCCTCAAGATTTTTGTGAACTTTAAATGAAATACTGCAGGTAAAGTGCTAATCAGATGTCAGAGACATAGTATAAGTGCTCAATAAATTTTAGGTCTAGATATATGCTGATCTTGCCTCAGTTATGCTAACTTACTAGATTAAAAACATAGAAGTTTCCCAATAAATGTTTGTTGACTAAAGCCAGTCCAAATATTCCACTATATTCCAATGTAGTCAGTCGATGCAACACCAGACATTAAAGTGAGGATTCTCAACCTAAGCTGGGAAGTTCAAAGAGTATTTGAGGGTAGGTAGGTGAGGGGATGAGTATGTAACTTGCGTATTGACGTCCAAATTCTCACATTAACACCAACCTCAAATTACAGTTGACCCTTGAACAACACGGGTTTGAACTGCATGGGTTCACTTATGCACGGATTTTTTTCAATAAATATGTACTACAGCACTACACCATCCACGGATGGTTGAATCCATGCATGTGGAACTTCAGACATGGAGGAACTGTGGATAGGGAGGGCTGACATAAGGTATAGGCAGATTTTCAACTGTGCCAAAAATTAGCACCCCAAACCAACCCCCGTATTCTTCAAGTGTCAACTGTATTTCTATTCATATAAAGTTAAGATGACAATAAACAAGCAGTCTGTAAGTCCACAATTTCAATTTCTGGTTAAAGAAAATACAACTTGAATGACGAATCAGAATATAGTTCTTGGTAATCAAATTGCATCCTCCATTATTTAGACCCAGTCTAAATATTTAGACACAGTCTCAGTCCTTGCAATTACAGTAAAATGAGCAGACGTTTAGGGATATAATACAAAATGCACAGGGTGCATGTCCACCAGAGGTCTCCTCCGCGATGTAAGAAACTGTAAAAACAGTAACAGTTCCAGAAGGGTGAATCACGTAAATCTACAATGAAGACTTCACAGAAAATTAGTAACATCTTAAAAATCATCATTTGAAAAAATAAGTCAAGAGTTCTTGAGGGGGGCGTACAGCCAGTTCCAACAAGCAATCAGTAGTTAATTACTGAGTACCTTCTATGCAATAAGCATTTTCCAAAAGATTATCTGAGAATAACCTTGGAAATTCTCTGTACCTGAGGGTAACAACCTGAACAGGTATCAGGTATAATAAATGGAATAAACTGAACTCTGCTAAACTAATAAAATCAATCAAATCACCAAAAAATGTAGTTAATGTTACATAGCAATATGTCTTCAACATAAGACACAAAGAAGAGTAGTGGGCAAAATCTCTATAGAAGTCTAGAATAAATTTGTTTAAGGAGATAAGCTTAAGGCAGATCCTGCCAAAAGTAGCACATAAAAAACTTAGGTACTGACTGTGGTTTATAGAATTCCCCTTTTTTGAAGGTTGCTATTTACCATCATCCTGATAAATGCCTCTTTATAGTCTATTCATTCCTTTTTGGCCCATATCTCCCACCTCTAGTATTTATTGCATAAAGGAATGTTTCCCAGACTATTCAGAGATAAATCTCTACACTGATGGAGGGTTTTCCCACTGCCTATTATATGACTATCTAGCCTCAGCCAACAATTTATTACTAGTTGAAAAAGGAGGCAATGAAGTAAAAGGCTGAATTGTTTTTATGGCCATGTTTGTATTTCTTAAAGAGTAAGAACCTTTATAAAAGAAATTCATCCTGGAACCACATAAACCACCATTCATTTGGAGTAAAGTGAACTTGTTATAAAATACTGAAAACAGAATCACATTCTATGAGGCTGTCACTCTTTTTATTACAAGGAACTATTAAAATCCCCACCCAGTTACTTTCTGCCTCGTACCAACTCAAATAACACTGTGAGCCTGCAAACATGAGTCCCTTTGAATACCACAGATATTGGCTAAAATCAACACATATCATTAGAATATAGGGTCCTGGCATCACTTCTTGTTTAGGGAAAGTCTCCTCTACTGAATGTGGTATTTGAATCCTTATCAGCTTTGAAGCATACAGCATGTATAGTGGTAATATAGAGTAAGAGTCAGAAAACATTAGTTTTAGCCCCAGGTCAATCACTAGCATACTTTGTTACCTTGAACAAATTAAATTTTCCACACCTAATTTTCCTAAGGTATTGGGTTGGCCAAAAAGTTCGTTCGGGTTTTTCTGTAATGTTGCAGAAACCCCGAACGAACTTTTTGGCCAGCCCAATATATACTGTAAGTTTGGATTAAATGACCTCCAAAAGCCTTTTATTTAGGTTCTATATTAGTTGACTCTGTATTTACCAATCAATACAAACTACTAGGTACCAGCCTGTCTTCTCAACACCACATCCACTATGGAGAAACATATTTTAGGTATTGCCTGTGCATGTACTTTAGTGAGCATTCTCCAAAGTAAGATATATCAATTGAGCAACACCTATTTGGGAACACAGTTTGAACTGTGGCAAAATGTGACTTTACAAATAGACATTTAAATTCAGTCAAATGAGCAATTCGTAATGGGTAAATCTCCAATTGCTAGATAAAATAACCAGACCTTTGGCAAAAATCAACAGATTGCTCCTTTCTTCCTGTTCACAGTATGTGTTAGGATGTAGTCCCTACCCTGAATCTCAAAGTACAGATTCTAATATGGTCGGCACTGCCAAACCAAACCACAGGTAAGCAGACAAGTATCAAGGAGATTTTGTGCCAAAAACCCAATAGAGATATACAATCTTATCAATAGGTAAGTATGTTTCCCCTTGACACAGAAAGAAAAGAAAAGGCAAGGACTGGCAAGGTAAGGCAAAGCAAGTCAAGAATGTATCATTTTTCCTACAGCCCTGGCCAGCATAATCCCTGGGCTCTTTGGTTTTCTGAGAGACCCATCCACAACACTAGATAACACCAGAGGATTGCAGTCCATTTTGATATATTTTCTTATAAGACATATGTGACCCAAACACAGGCCCTGAGTGGGAGGCAGAAGGTCCTGATAAATACAGATCTCTTTGGGGAACAGGAAGCTTGTAGGCCCACATGACCACGGGGATGTCCATTAACATCATTAGGCCCACTTTCGGAAGTTTAGGAACAAGGATATCATAACAGCAATATTTCCTGGTACACTGAGGTCTGGAAGAAGGCATATAAAGGACTATGGATCCTCTGGCCCCATGGCAGAAAACAAGTTTATAAATTTAAAAATATTATTCAGGTTTACTGAAGCGTAAGCCATACAGTTTGCTAATTGTAAGTATTGATGAGTGTTGACAAATATCCACGACAGTGCCACCACCACCACCATCAAGTCTGGAACACTTCTATCACCCCCCAAATTCCCTTATATCCCTTTGTAGACAATCCCTATCCTCACCCCCAGAAAACCAGTGATCCACTGTCACTATGATTTTGCCCTTTCTAGAATTTCCTATAAATGGAATAATCATCCAGTATTTAATTTTAGTTCAATCATCTTTCATGTAGCATGCTTTTTAAGATTAATCCATACTATATTATGAGTAATATTATTTTGCTTTCTTTTACTACCAAACAAAATTCCACAGTATGACTATGACAAAATTTATTTATTCATTTGCTAGTTGGTGAATATTTGGTCTGGTTCCAATTTGGGGCTCTTATGAATAATGTTGCTGTGAACAAATCTTGTCTTTATGTGGACATATGTTTTCAGTTTTCATAGGTAGACATCAAAAAGTGATGTGGCTAGGTCATTTGATAAGTTCAAGTTTAACTTTGTAAGAAACGGTCAAACTGCTTTCCAAAGTGGCCACAGTATTTTTTATTCCCACCAACAGTATGTGAAAGTTTCAGTTGTTCTACATCCCTGAAAATACTTATAATTTTCAATCTTCTTAATTTCAGCTTTTCTAGTGAGTGTCTAATAGTAACTCATGGTGCTTTTAGTTTGAATTCCCCTAATGACCAATGATGCTGAACATCTTTTCATATGCTGCTTGTAATTTGTATTCCTTTTGTGTGTGTGTGAAGTGTCTGTTAAAATCTTTTGTTCTTTTCTAAAATGGTGTTCTATGACTTATTATTGAGCCATAGAATTTCTGTATACATTCTTGACACAATTTCTTGGTCTGGTATGTTTTGTTTTACAAATGTTTTCTCCAAACCTGTGGCTTACTTTTTCATTTTCTTAACAGTAGCTTTCGACAATCAAGTTTTAATTTTGATGAAGTCCATTTCATCCTTCTTCTGCTTTTATGGTTTGTGCTTTTTGGGTCCAAACTAAGAAACCTTTGTCTAACTCAAGGAAACAAAGATTTTATCCTGATTTCTTCTAGAAAAATTTTAAATTTAGAATTTTTATGGTTTTAACTATTATGTTTAATCTATGACCCACTTTTAATTTTTCTGTAAGGTGTAATAAAAGAATGAAGGGTCTTCTTTTCCATATGGATATACAGTTATTCCAGCATCATTTACCAAAAATATAATCTTTTTTCAACATATGCAAATCAATCAATGTGATACACCACATAAACAAAAGAAAAGACAAAAAACACATGATCATTTCAATAGATGCAGAAAAAGTGTTTGATAAAATTCAACACCCATTCATGATAACAACTCTTAACAAAGTGGGTACAGAGGGAACATACCTCAACATAATAAAAGCTGTTTATGATATACAGCATGGTATTAACCCTCCCTAATATAATTAATATGATATAATATACATTATAATGTATATTATATTATATTAGCCAATATAATACTCAACAGTGAAAAGTTGAAAGCCTTCCCGCTACAATTTGGATCAAGACAAGAATGCCCACTCTCACCATTTCTATTCAACATAGTATTGGAAGTCCTAGCCACAGCAATCAGACAACAAAAGAAATAAAAGGTATCCAAATTGGAAGGGAAGAGGTAAAATTGTCACTATATCCAGTGACATGATATTACATATAGAAAACCCTAAAGACTCCACACAAAAACCACTAGAACTGATAAACGAATTCAGCAAAATAGCAAAATGGAAGATTAACATATAGAAGACAGTTGCATTTTTTTATACGAAAAATGAAATATCAGAAAGGGAATGTGAAAAAACAATCCCTTTTAAAATTGCATCCAAAATAATAAAATATTTAGGAGTAAACATGACCAAGGAGGTGAAAGACCTATATGCTGAGAACTATAAAACATTAATAAAGGAAACTGAAGATGATTCAAAGAACTGGTAAGATATCCCATGCTCTTGGACTGGAAAGATTAATATTGCTAAAATGGCTATACTACCCAAAGCATTCTACAGATTTAATGTGATACCTATCATTTAGGTAATACCTAAATTACCCATGACATTTTTTACAGAACTAGGACAAAAAATCCTGAACCTTATATGGAACCATAAAAGACCCAGAACTGCCAAAGCAATCCTGAGGAAAAAGAACAAAGCAGGAGGCAAAACCCTCCCAGACTTTACACAGTACCACAAAGTTACAATAGTCAAAAGAGCATGGTATTGGCACAAAAACAGACATATGGTTCAATGGAACAGAACAGAGAGCCTAGAAATAAACCCACACATCTACAGTCAATTAATCTTCAACAAATGAGACAAGAATATACAATGGAAAAAAGACAGTCTCTTCAGCAAGTGGTATTAGGAAAGTTGAACAGCCACATGTAAATCAATGAAGTTAGAATTTACCCTCACACGATACACAAAAATAAGCTAAAGATGGCTTAAAGACTTAAACGTAAGACATGACACCATAAAATTCCTAGAAGAAAACGTACACAAAACTTTCTCTGACATAAATTGTACCAATGTTTTCTTAGGTCAATCTCCTAAGGCAATAGAAACAAAAGCAAAAATAAACAAATGGGACCTAATCAAACTTACAAGATTTGTACAGAAAACGAAACCGTAAACAAAACAAAAAGACAACCTACAGACTGGGAGAAAATATTTGCGAATAATGTGACTGACAAGGGCTAAATTTCCAAAATACATACAACTCAACAAAAAAACAAAACAAACCACTCGAAAAATGGGTGGAAGATCTAAACAGACATTTCTCCAAAGAAGACATACAAATGGACAACAGGCACATGAAAATATGTTCAACATTGCTAATTATTAGAAAAATGCAAATCAATACCACAATGCGGTACCACCTCACACCATTCAGAAAGGCCATCATTAAAAAGTCTACAAATAACAAATGCTGGAGAGGGTGTGGAGAAAAGGGAACCCTCCTACAGTGTTGGTGGGAATGTAAGTAAGTTGGTGCAGCCTCTAGGAAAACAGTATTGGAAGTTCCTCAGAAAACTAAAAATAGAATTACCATATGATCCAGCAATCCCACTCCTGGGCATATATCTGGACAAAACTGTAATTCAAAAAGATACATAGGGCTTCCCTGGTGGCGCAGTGGTTGAGAGTCCGCCTGCCGATGCAGGGGACACGGGTTTGTGCCCCGGTCTGGGAAGACCCCGCATGCTGCGGAGTGGCTGGGCCCATGAGCCGTGGCCGCTGAGCCTGCGTGTCCGGAGCCTGTGCTCCGCAACGGGAGAGGCCACAACAGTGAGAGGCCTGCATACCACCAAAAAAAAAAAAAAAAAAAGATACATACACCCCTATGTTCATAGCAGCACCATTCACAATAGCCAAGACATGGAAACAACCTAAATGTCCATCAACAGATGAATGGATATAGATGTGTTACATATATACAATGGAATATTGCATATATTCCATTGTATATATGTAAAGAACATAAAAAAGAACAAAATAATGCCTTTTGCAGTAACTTGGATGCAGCTAGATTATCATACTAAGTGAAGTCAGAAAGAGAAAGACAAATACCATATGATATCACTTATATGTGGAATCTAAAATATGGCACAAATGAACTTATCTATGAAACAGAAACAGACTCACAGACATAGAGAACAGACTTGTGCTTGTCAAGGGGTAGGGTGGGTTGCAGAGGGATGGACTGGGAGTTTGGGGTTAGTAGATGCAAACTATTACATATAAAATGGATAAACAACAAGGTCCTATTATATAGCACTGAGAACTACATTCAATACCCTGAGATAAACCATAATGGAAAAGAATATAAAAAATAATATATATATGTGTAGAACTGAGTCAGTTTGCTGTACAGCAGAAATTAACACAACGTTATAAATCAACTATACTTCAAAAAAATACAAAATCAAACATTAAAAAAAACCTTATGGTGTTGATTACAGTAGCTTTATTAGTTTTAAAATCAGATAGTGTTAGTTCTCCAACTTTCTTATTTTTTCCCAGTTGTTTTGTGTATTCCAGGTGTTTTGCAATTCCATATAAATTTTAGGATCAATTTGTCAATTTATGAAAAAATGCTGGGATTTTAGTATGGATTATATTAAATCTAAAGACAAAGTTTGAGGAAATTGCTATCTTAATGATAATATCGAAGTCTGTCATTCCAAGAACATCAGGTAACTCTCCATCTATTTAGGTCTTCTTTAATTAACCTTAGTAGTATCTTGTAGTATGAAGTGATGAGAGCTTACACATCAAAATTTATTTCTAAGTGTTTCATGTTTACTTTTGTTTTCAAATTTTTAGTTGCTAGTATCCACAAATACAATAGATTTTTGTATATTAATCTGGTACCCTATGACCTTGCTAAATCCACTTATTAATTATAATATTTTAGTAAATTCCTTAAGATTTTCTATAAATTTGACCCTGTCATCCTAAAACAACACAGGTTTGCTTCTTCCTTTCCAATATTATTCCTTTTTTCCCCTTACCTTATTGCATGGCACTGTTAAATAAAAGCAGTGAGAGTGAATTTCCTTGCCCTGTTCCTGTTATTAGGTAGGAAGCATTCAGTCTTTTATCTTTAGGCATAGTAGATTTATTGTATTCCTTGCCTGATTCTTCACACTTCCCTCTATCTACAACCTTTTCTATATAATCTTATAGTACCCGACTAATTTGTCTGGACCTGGCTATGAGACTTACATTGGCCAATGGGGTTTCAATAGATATGATTCAAGAAGAGGTTGGAAAAAGTGTTTCTACATTTCTACTTGCTCTCTTGCCCTCTCTTATTTCAATAAAAACATATCTGAGCTAGCCTTTCAGAAATGAAAGATATGTGGTTCAGAGTCAAGTTGACCCAATCATCCTAGCCAAGTCTATCACAGATCAACCCCATCGTTTAGAGACCTCCAGACTTATAAGCAAGCCCAGCCCCAAACAGCCAAACCACCCAGTCGAGTTGCAGCTGACTGCAGGTTCATGAACCAGGCTATCTGAGATTACCTGAGCCTGGTCAGAGCAGCTATAGCTTGCAAACACATTTATTGCTCTATGCCACTGAAATTTTATGACTGTTTGTTATGCAGGATTGTTATGGCACTAGAAAACTGATATAAATTAGAATCAGCCTGTGTAAATCCCATTTTGTTCAATCTAAGAATACCAATTAGTCATCTGAAATTCTTCCATACTCTTGAAGCATAAAACATAGCCCTAGTCTTTCTGCAACTGTTTCAGAGAAAAGGGCATGAGCTGTTAATATCTCATTTTAAATGAATTTTTCATATTCAGATGCTCCTGCAATAACATTTACAGTGTCCTTGAAAACAGCATTTATATGTGTGTGGTAGGGGGAGGGAGTATGTGGTTGGAGAGAACCAGGATTTAATACCAAATAAATTTGGCCTACTGTTACATGCCAAGAGTGCTTGTCACCTGCCATGTTTTTCTCCAGCTCCAAAAGCAGCCCTCCTTTCTTTGTGCTACATGATGGGAGGAATCTTGGCGATGAAAACTCAACATTCCTCTTGTGATTCCAATTTCACAGCTGAATAAGGAACAAGCATGAGCAGACAGTAGCCTAAGAAAGGCATGACAAGCATGGCCGATCAGGGAGTCTAGTCATTCTTCTGCATCCCTTCTACTTCCTATGACCCTTTCACTCTGTACAAGAAAAAAATTGAGAGTGGGCTTCAAGTCCTGATGAAGTACCAGATGAAGGCTTTAACCTCCCTAAATGACTAGATTCCAATCAGCAGAAACATGAACTGGCGTCTCTCCATTAATCTCTGATTGTGTTTCTGCTTTAAGGTTTATTTAAAGAATAAGCTTCTCCAGGTCTGTGCAACTGGAGGAGACAGGGAAGAGAGGGCAGTGAAAGTGACATCTGTCAGCTAGCAGTAATTAGCAGAGATGTGTGGAGTTTCAGTGCTCTAAATGGTCCCGTTAGAATGTTGATGAGCAGTGAAATGTCTGATTAAATTTTAAGCAGGGATAAATGGGCCAGCCCCATCATAGGGTAAAGCTAATGGAGTAGTAGACTGAGCAGATTAAACGAACAATGTGTCAGTGCTAGTGAAGAAACAAGCTGGCACAAATATGCCTCTTCTACAGTCTGAACATAGCTTCCTCTGCATGACTGCAAAGGAAAGATCTTCTTCACGTACCCCCTGAGCTTCAGAGTAGGTCATGAGCTATTCCATCAATTTGGATATTAGGAGACGAGAGAGGAACAGGAAAATCTGAAAAGGACACAGGAATCAGAATAGAAGAACAGAGCAGTGATTTGTGCACTGATGGAATCTTAGAGAGCAACCCATTTCCTCTATCCATTGTCAGGAAGACCACAGGCAGAGTGTTTCCTGGCTTCTAACAACAAGACTTCAGAATTTGCAAAGGTGCATGAGATTACGGGGTAGGGGAAATTCTGAAGATGCTTGCTTCAGCTCTTGTTGATCAGAAAAACACTCAACATATCCAATGGACCAGTAAAATAATTACAAAGGTCTAAAAGTCAACAAGACCCTAAGGATCACCAAATCAGGGTCTTGTATTTTTCTTCCTCTTTTATCTGCAAATATGATTTCATATCTTCTAAATTCTCTTCACACTCTCACCTCCTTCTATCCTCTCTTTCATATTAATGACCTTACATCATACTTCATGAGAAAGAGGAGCTGTTAACCATGAACTCTCACAGGTCTCACTACTGAATCTATAAACATGTCAGTACCTTCACCTTACCTTTTGTTTTTAACAAGAGAAATCACCCAACCTCCTATCAGAAGCATTGGCTCCCCTTCTTCCTTGACTCCTCAGTAATCTCAGTTCTTAAATTATTCTCTCTCTTTCTTATCTCTTAAGTCTCTCTACTGAATCATTTATTCCCATTAGCAATCAAACATGCTCTACTATTTCTTACTTTAAAAAAAAAAAACTATCCATTTGTCCAGTCCACATTGCCCTCTACAGGGTACTGATTTCTTTCTATTAAGCTTCTTAAAAGAGTTTGTGGGCACACCCCCACACACATACCCTACTACTTCAATTACCATTCAGACAGACAGACAGATAGATAGATAGATAGATAAAGACAGATAGCTGTACTTTTGTTTCTCTCTTACATTATGGCATTTCCTTCATTGTTTTAAAAGTTAGACTTTGCTTTTGGAAGGATTCCTATTATTAAAGCAAAAAAATCCAGAGAAAGAAAGAAAATATTGCTTGTATCAATTCTCAAGGCTGACATTTTTAGAGCATATAAACATATATTAGTTTTAAAGGGCATAATTGGTCAAGAAAGAAACTGAATTTTCAAATTCTAGAAATTACCTCTATAGAAAACAAAGCTTATCATGGCCTGAAAGTGGAGTCTTACCAGGAATCATGGATTGGAGAGATGGAGGATATTATGTGAGCAAGTGTTTATCTCCCCACCCGTTAGGAACTAGAAGACAAAAGCCAGTCTAGCAGGTTCTGGATAGGAAACAGATAGCAGTGAGGGACAGTGAAGCAGTGAAAGATACATGTCCTAGCTCTCCATTCTGAGTCAAAACCGAGTAGATAAAACTGTTTAAAATAATCATAAAGTTTGGGCTAAGAGTAAATTAGAGCTTGTTTCTTACTTTTCTGGCCACATATTGGGGAAATTTCTATTTCCTTTGGAGAAGTACTGATTTCAATAAGATGCTACCTAGGTGGCAGGCTAACAGACAGCTGAGGGATAAAGCTAAGAGAAAGAATCAAAGATAGTGCCACTAGAGTCTGCCTCATTATCCATGGACACGGATGGCATCAAGAAATTCCTATCTACTCAATGGGGGAAGCAAAAGGTAGCTGAGTCAGCAGTGTAGAGGTCTGTCATGGGACTATCGTAGAAAAGTATCCTATAATGGAAGTTGAAGGGTGATAGCTCTGTCCATGCATGGGATGAAAGGTATTGCCACGGTTTAGATTATCTGCTATACCAGCCAGAGATGGAGGCAAGAGGAGTGGTATGAGCCCTGACAATGCCATAATAAGAGACTTTTTGCTTCATTAGCAGCATGTCTCAGTACCAGATGCCATTAGGATGCCCAATAATCAGGTGGACTAAAATTCCATCTCCACTGAATTTACCAAGGACCCCCAAGACTGCATAATAAATTACACATGGCTCTGCTCACCTTTTCCCACACTTGGTCATGAGAATACACATGTATGCAACTACACTAAGCCAGCAGCTTATCTAGAAGAAAAATAAATCAGAGTTGGAGAGTTGGAAATGCAGTAGGCCTCTCTGTTGTGCTCCATTTTCATATAACCACCTGCCAACTTGACATCTTTACTTGTATGTCCCAGAGGCGTGTCAGACTTAACACATCCAAATACAGATTTTTCATCTTCTCCGCCTACTCTGCTCCTCCTTCAGATTTCATCTTCTCCTTAAATGACAAATGGCACTTTGTGAACCCATCCATTCAGACACTTGGGAGACATTCTTGAAACTCCATTCCTATTTTTATAAATCTCACAAGTGAATCTACTTCTCTCCATCTCTACTGCCACCTGTCTGATCCAAGGCAACACCATCTCTTGCCTGGGCTGCTGTCTTCAGCAATGAACTCAGGGAGTTTTCTATTTAAATGTGGGATTTCTGGATATGTGTGGTGGGATTAAAAAAATATATTTGTTGCTTCCCTCTATTCAAATCTGTCTTAACCAAGAGTCGAAAGATAAAGATGTATGACTAAGAAATCACAAACTTCTACAAGAGGGGAAGACATTGAAAAAGTAAGCAGATTGGAGAAAGCCAATTAGCCAGTGCTGGCAGAGAAGAATACTGACCAGAAACCAGTTGATTCAGCAATTTTCACTGTAAAGCACCCCCACCCCGCCCAAAAGGCTTATAAGTAACAGGTAGCAGCACTGGCATGCTGGTAAATGTTTAGCAACAGCCTTTCCTGGAAAATCAATCAAACAAACAAAGCACTGATTTATAGTGTTTGCTGATTTCCATGAAGCAAATATACTATGGTCAATTTCAAATCACTAATGTAATGTCATTGGATGCAGACTTAAGAAAAAATGTATACAATCTGTCAACAGAGATGATGCAACCCCTAAATGATAACCATGGAGCACAAAATTTACAGCTCATGCATTTTTCCACAGGAAGATCCTCAGACATTTGCTTCACTAAGATGAGGAAGCAAATCATGACAGAGGATCGTGAAAAAACAGTGGCCCTAACCCTGGCTGGAAGTGACAGGAAGTCCCAGGAAAAGGGCAGGAAGTTGGGGGATCCCAGAAGGTAGTGCTTGAAGAAAAAATGAAAAGGAACCAACATATTCTTCATGCATTTAGTAGAAATTATACAACTTGAGGAAAAACAGGGCTTGGGCGAAAAGCATTAGTGATAGAAACAGAAAATTAAGAGAATGAATAAAAGAAAGAATTATTAACACCAACTAATGAATAGCTATGCACAAAAAAGAAGTGAAGTCAGTGAAAAATACTCATTTAGTAATAATAATACTGTAAACAATGAATAGTGATTTCTGCCACAGGTGATATAACTACACTAGGAGGAAAATATTGAGGAGAGTGGTGATGGCAATATCATCCTCCATAGCTAAAACACAATATATAACATCTAAAATTGTAAAACAAAGAATATTACTTACAATAAGAATGTAAGTACCAGAAGAAACAATTGAAGTAATTGAAGAGCTTGTCTCATAGGGGAGTAGAGGATTGCTATGTTTCTTTCATGAAAGCCTTGTAGGCTGAGTATTGCTGGTATTAAGAGCGTGGGGTCTGGCATCAGACTGCTTGGATTTAACTTATCATTCTGAGCCCTAGTAGCTGTGTGACCCGGACGAGTTATTTAACCACTCTCATCCTCAATTTCTTCATCTTTATAATGAGCATAACAAGAGTCCTGTTGCAAGGGTAATTGTGAGGATTAAATAAGATAATATATGTAAAATACCCGGAACAATATTTGGCTCATAGTAAATAATAAATATTAACTTTTATAATTACTATTTTGCTTGTTAAAATTATGTAACCAAGTTATTATGATAAATATTAAAAAGTAAGTTAAATGAATAATAAATGTGATGGGTTATAAGGCTTTGAATGAAGTAAAGCCTTTATTCAAAGTTTATGTATGGCAGGGTTTATTTGAGGTTGTAGTTTGGATACATTTTTTTTTTTTTTGCACGAGAAAAACTGTAAATATGCAGTTTTATTTCTTAGGAAGAAAATGGAAAACTCTGTAAGGAAACCAAGGTATTCTTCCAGAGGAAAAGATTAAGACCCTAAGTCATTGTTCCCAAGATTCAAAGTCATTAAAACTTATCCAGGTGTATTGGCTTGACCATGATATAGACCCAGGGACACTTCTATCAGTCTCCTAATATGAAATCAGTATGAAGGAAGAAGGTGGCACGATGGGCAGGTTGGTACTCGAACATGGAAGATAATGGTAGTTCTGGCTTCATGAGGACTCAGACACCAGAACCTATTCTGACGTAGCCATCCTAGTTATCAGCTTCTTCACTCCAGAAATCATCCTATTAGTTCATAGTACCAGCTTTATCATTGAGAATCCAAGATAATTTCGGGATGGGGCACACTTGGCTAAGTTGGACAAGATAAGGACTTTCTCTTAGGCCTTAAATTACCAATGAAGCATGCACAGTGTTAAAAGTGGGTGGAGAAGGAGGCTGATCATTTTGCTTCGGATGTGACAGGTGATAAGATCAAGTAGAGGTATGTCTTCTGGGACCTCTGTTGCTCTGTGCAGGCCTCTGCTGGGACTCCACACATCTGGATTTGGCAACAGAAATAAGGATGTGGCACATTATTCTTGAGGTACCAGCTTCATACCACAGCTATAAAGTTCTCTGGTCTCATGATCATATCAGAGATTAAGGAACAATAATGGTTTTTTTGCACATGAGTGAGCCTCTGAAAGGTTCTTTTGGTAGTAGAAAGACAGAATCCATGGAAAGAAACTAAACTTCATGTTAACTGAGTGCGTAGGTTTCAAGTTTTGTGTTTGAGATACTACTCTGAGATAGTATTCTTATTGCAAATTTTAAGATGGTACATCCTGGTTCCATGTACTTATCCCTGATATGAGAAAAATAAATCTGTTGGCTTTTGAATGTACCCTGGTCCCTGCCCTGGTTGATATATGTAGAGAAGCTAGAGCTGTATACAGCTGACCCTTGAACAACACAGAGATTAGGAGTGCTGACCCTCCATGCAGTGGAAGATCCGCATGTAACTTTACAGTCAGCCCTCCATATCTGCAGTGCCACATTTGAGGATTCAACCAACCACAGATCCTGCGGTACTGTAGTAGGCATTTAGTGAAAAAAATCCTCGTATAAGTGGACCCACACAGTTCAAACCTGTGTTGTTCAAGGGTCAACTGTATTCACGTTTTCAGTGTTTTTTACCTGGCTTGGTGATGACACTGAACTAGTGCATCCAAGCCTAGGGATTCCATTTCCCCATCTGCAAAGGAAACATAATGAATGGTTACCCCTTTCCATCTCACAAGAACATTGAAAGAACCAAGGAGTGCATTACATCAAACAGCATAAGTAAGATAATTTTCCAAGCACTTATTAGAAAACACTGTGCTAAGTATTTAACATATATTATTCCACTTCATCCATTATTTACAAAAAACCTTGTGAAAGAGACAACATTATCTCCAGGTCACAGAGAGGAGAACCAAGGCTCAAAGAAGTTATGCAATTTCTCCAGAGGCCAGAGCTACGATTTAAGTCTACTCCTCTCCGAATCCAAAGACAATTACCCAAACCCCTACCTATCTGGAGCTCACCAGCAAAGGAAACCACATAAATCCACCATTACTATTTTTTGTCTTTTAAATGTCAAAACACTGTCTTTGTTCAGGATCCTCTGATTTTCCTGGATCACACCCACCAAAGATAAGTTATATGTATTTCCTTTCTGAAATGTCAGTGTTTGAGGTAATTAGAAACCTTCTTTAAACAATTTTAAACATGTGAGATATTTAATCCCTAAATTTGGAAATTAGATGTAAGAAAAATATTTATCCAAAGACCACTATCCTCACACAATTATTTTTATGGGCTTTTCTTCGCATACACATAGTTATATGGTTATAATAACCATGTACATGTAATAACTTTGCTCAGTAGTCATACTATACTTTTTAAAACATGACTTCATGATATTGCTTTGGATTGGCACGCCAGAGGTTTTTAGCCAACCCCATGATGAAAGGTATTTTGTTTATGTCAAACTGTTTATTGTTATAAATAATTCTGTAATGAACATCTTATATATATATTTTAAATACATTTTCAATTATATGCTTGGCATGCTAACCATTTTCAATTCATTATGATGCAAAAATGAATATACAGTCCACAAAATGTTCATTTTTAATCAGTCAGCATTTATGTATTAATACCTACTATCATAAAGTCTTGATTCTAGTTTCATAGTGTCAGGTTCTATGCCAGGAACTAGAGCATATATTCTTTCCATTTGGTTATGTGATTAGCCCTGTTTCACCAATACCACACAGGCAATTAGCCTCAGGGTTTCCCTAATCATGAATTACCATGAAAATCATAGAAAAAAGGGATACAAAATAAAAAGCACGACTTTTAGTCCTGCCATCTAATCTCCTTTATCTACCTAGAGTTTAACGAGCACTAGGCACATGGATTGGTACACATATCCATGGCTAGCAATACATCCCAGGAACTTTGAAGTGTGTGCTATGAATAGACCAATTTCCAGGTCCTGTCTTCACATCTCTGCTTTCAGCTATTTGGTCAGGGAACCCGGGCAAGTGTGCTAGAAACTGTGTTAACCCTGTCATGTGGTGACAAGCAGTGCCATGAGTAACGAATGAGCCCATTACTGCTTTACAGTAGAGGAGACAGGTTAATCCTGTCAAATCCTTGTGCACAGTGTCCTCTTCCTTGTTCCAATTACCCAGGAAGTGATGGCACTTTCTCACCCACAGCCTTTCAACACTTGCTGACATGTATTTAGGACATTGCTGGAATTGTAAGTCTTAACCAAACTGTCTTCAGAAATTCTCATGGAACATAAAAGTGACAAAGGCATAAAGGAGACTGAGATCCAATACTTTCTAGACTCAGGCCACACCCATTTACAAACCAGAGGAAGAACTGAGACAGGCAGAAAGAGAAAGATTGTTTTTCAATCAAAATATTTATCTAAATCCAGAATAAAAATACTTGCTGAAACAGAACTGGTCATAGAACATAGAATATCGTCATTAACCAACATCCTAATTTTACTGAGGAAGACAATTCCCTTGAAAATGCAGCAACTTGCCTAAGCTAGTTTGTGGCCAATCCCTAAAATATGCCCTAAAACACTGTTTGTTTGTTTTTTCATCATTAGCAATTTAGATTCCCTGATTTTTTGGAGTAGCTTTTTATTCATTCAACAAATAACTTTCTAGTGTCTTCAATAAAATTACTACTCTAGGCACTAGGGATTCAGCCAAGGTTGATATGTAGTGGTGCCGGGAATACAAAATCAAAAGTCACAGTCTGACAAGGAGACAGGCTTGCAGAGTGATAATTTAAATGTAATGTGATGAGCGGAATCAAAACAAATGGAACCATAAGAAGTGTGCTCCAAAGTCTACCTCAGGGGCTCAGGGGGAACTTTCGAAAAAAGGTGGCCTCCTTGAAGGAGGAACAGTTTACAAGGAATGAAATGGGGAAGAGCATAGGAGGCAGACAGAATATCACACAAATGGGACAGGAGACTTGAGAAGCTACAGAGAGTTGGCCCCACTTTTTGACCTTTGATGACACCTTAGCTTATTTACAATCTCCTTATTTTTGGTTTCCGCAGCACCTTGTTACTGCCCCTTTCTCTGCTTAGCACTTGGTGCTCTTATCGGCTCTGTGGTCAGCCCTCTGTTCTTTCTCTACAACACTTTGCCTTGGTTTGCACTGCCTTCTCTTTATCTCCCAGATCTCTCTCAAGCTCCAAATCAATAAATATGACTGTACAAACACTAAATGTTTGAAAGTATTTTCAACATTTTGTCTTCAAAAACCCTGTTCTTACCATGTGTTACCTCAATAGACGGCGCCCCCATCACCAAAATAGCTACCCATGTTGTCACTCCTGACTGTTTTCTTCCTTCACTCCTCACATTGTCTGCCACCAAATCAGACTAAAAGTAACTTCCCAAAATAATCCTTTTATGACCCTGTCCAAACTTTCCTTTTTATATCATATTATTCATTAGATTTGCTGTTACGAAGTTTCAAATGTCTACAGACTGATTTCTGCCCTATTTCCAGGCCACCAATGGTTTGCTTTCTCTCAGTATAGACTAGTATGCATTTTCTAGAACTTTATATAAATGGAATCAAAGAGTAGGTACTCTTTTTATTCTGGCTTCTTTCACTCAGCATAATTATTTTGAGATTTTTTTCCACGCAGTTTTCTATCATCCATGTATTCACACCAAAAGACAAGATCAGGAGAAAAACACACAATAAAAACAAACTCTCAGATGATCCAAAATTGAAGCTAATCAGAAATTGACTTTAAAAAAGTTTTTAATTAATAAATTGTTACTTGAGAAAACAAAGAGAATTTTCCCAGAAAAGAATTATTTTTAAAAAATCAAATGGAATTCATAGAACTGAAAAATACCATAATTATAATTAAGAGTTCTGAATAGCTTGGCACAGCTGAAGTGTGGCTTAATTAAATTTTTAAAAGGTCCATAGATAATGTCCAAATTAAAACACAGAGAGAAACAAGTGTAGAAAGGAGAAAAAGAGACAAATGGGTATAGTGAAAAAACTTAACATACATGTAAATTGGAGTTTGATAAAGAGTCGATTATAAGAGAGGGCAAGAAACAATTTTTGGAGAGATGATGGCCAAGAATCTTATAAAATTTACAAAAGATATCAACTCACAGATTAAAGAACAACTATGAAACCCCAGCAGGATAAATATAAATAAATATAAATAGGGTTTCCCTGGTGGCACAGTGGTTAAGAATCTGCCTGCCAATGCAGGTGACATGGGTTCAAGCCCTGGTGTGGCAAGATCCCACATGCCACAGAGCAACTAAGCCTGTGTGCCACAACTACCAAGCCTGTGCTCTAGAACCTGCGAGCCACAACTACTGAGCCCACGTGCCACAATTACTGAAGCCCGTACGCCTAGAGCCCGTGCTCTGCAACAAGAGAAGCCACCACAATGAGAAGTCCATGCACCACAATGAAGAGTAGCCCCCACTCGCCACAAGTAAAGAAAGCTTGTGTGCAGCAATGAAGACCCAATGCAGTGAAAAATAAATAAATAAAATTTTTAAAATAAATAAATAAATATAAATAAAATCACAACCAGATACATCATAATTGCTGAAAATTCAAAAGAAAAAAGAAAAATTTAAAGATCATTAGACGTGAAAGACATTACCTACACAGAAGCAACAATAAGAATTACAAATTGACCTCTAGACCAAAATTATGATATGAGGAAGACAGTAACATTTTTAACATATTGAAGGTAAGTGTCAATTTAGAATTCCACATCCATTGAAAATATATTTCAAAAGTAATAGCAAAATTAAAACTTTCCCAGAAAAACAAAGACTGAGGGAATTAATCACTAGCTATCTCTCACTAACAGAAATACTAAGAAAACTAATTTTTCAGAAAGAAGGAAAATGACCTCAGACAAAAGTAAGAGGTCTAAGAAGGAATTAAAAATAACAACAGTGCTAATATATAGATAAATATATGTGATATATAAGTGTCATGTGGGATTTTTAAATATACATAGAAGTAAAATGTAGGATAGCACATAAAGCAGCAGAGTAAATGTAATTGAAAATTTGTAACATCCAGCCAGTCTGTGTAGTAGTAAAAGAACTAATTTTAATGAGTCAAGAATGTGTGCTGTAATGTCTCTAAAGCAAATACTACAAGCATAACAAAAGAATACATAATTAATAAAACAATAGAGGGACAATTTTTAAACAAAATAATGTATACATCTAACAGAAGAAAGGTAGAGGAAAATGATTATAAAAATCATGGGACAAATGGTAAAATGATATCTATGAACACAAATATGTCAATAATTGCACAGCATGTAAATGGACAAACATTCCAATTAAAAGACTAGTTTAAAACACCATTTGACTATGAGATTTTATTTAAAAGGAAAAAAACCCACTTTTTGTTGCTTATAAGAGACCCTCTTTAAAAATTAACAGAAAGGTAAAGGAATGAGCCACATAAACATTAACCAAAAGAAAGCTATTATAGTCCCACTAGCATAAGACGAAGTAGATGTTAAAAAAAGAAAACTGGGACTTCCCTGGTGGTCCAGTGGTTGGGATTTCACCTTCTAATGTGGGGGGTGTGGGTTCGATCCCTGGTCGGGGAGCTGGGATCCCACATGCCTCATGGCCAAAAGATCAAATCATGGAGCAGGAGCAATATTGTAACAAATTCAATAAAGTCTTTAAAGATGGTCCACATCAAAAAAAAAGAGAAAATTATTAGAGATAAAGAGGAACATTTCATAACAAAAGAATAAATCAATGAGAAACATACAACTGTTCTTATATGTATGTACCTAATAATATAACTTTAATATCTATAAGGCAAAACTTGACAGAACCTAAAGCATAATAAAGTTACAATCATATTGAGAAATTTTAATACCTTCTTCAATAACTGACAAGAAATCAGTAATAATATAGAAAATCTAAACATTGCTTTAAAAACTGACTTAACAGACATAGAAAACACTGCAAACAAAAATGACAAAACTTTATTTTCAGACACACACAAAACTTATAACAAAATAGCAACTTCCATGAAATTTTAAGTAGTCATATCATTTAAATATGTTCTTTCACCACAGTAAAAGCTAAGCTAAAAACAAAACCCAGAAAATATCCAAATATTTGGGAACTAAGCAACATACTTCTAAATAGCACATGGAATTGAAAAAGGAATCACAAGGAGAATTAGACAATTTAACTGAATGATAATATAAATATGACATGTGCAAATTGTGGGATGCAGCTGAAGCAGTGCTTTGAAGGAATTTCATAGCATTTTATGCATATATTAGGAAAGGAGAAGAGATATAAATCAATGATCTACTAATTATATGAAAAAGAAGATATAACAGTAGATTCTGCAGATATTTAAATATGAATAACTCTATGCCAATAAATGTTTAAAGTCAGTTGACAGAATAAATTGCTTTAAAAAACATAATCTATCTAAACTAATACGAGAAGTATTAGATATTGAATGTCTCATACCTATTAAAGAAATAAATCTGTAATATTTAAAATCTTCAATTTTATGTTTAAATAGCTTCACTGGTGAATTTTTCAACAAAATAATACAATAGGAGGTACAGGGGATTCTCCAGATTTTAGCTAATTGAGGGTACAGAGAGTTGCTTATTAGTAGTGAGTTCAAATTGGAAATCATGACAGGCCTCATACTCTCTCCAAAACTTTAAGCAGTGAAATTAACCACCTAGTTGTAGTCTGAGAAATTGAAAAAACCATGTTCCTGATGAAACACAGCTTAATCTGCTTTTCACATGGAGGAAGACACCAATAAAGATTCCTCCACACTTTTTACCAGTTCATGTGGCAGACAGCTACAAAAGACACAGTGATATGCTAAGGGCAAGAATAAAAACAAGAGCAGCGGAGCCTCAGGCACTCCAGGATCCTGACAGAGTTGCGGCGGGGATAGGGGACGATGGGGGTGTTGGCTGCTTCTTCTAGATGCTAGGGAAGGCAGCTGGACCTGGATCCAAAGCAGGCTCTCCCTATTGACAAGGCCCGAAGGACGGCTCCCGGCTGGATGACTGAGCAGAGTACAGAAGGCCGGCCACCCTGTGCCTTTGGATTGGAGAATTTAACACATCTACGTGTAAGCCATGTGGCTAACAGGGTCTTGGTGCTCCGGCCAGGTGTCAAGTACGAGCCTCTGAGGTGGGACAGCCGAGTTCAGAACATTGGACCACCACAGACTAGAGGCCCGACATAATAAAGATCAGTGAGAGCTCTCCCAGAGATCTCCATCTCAACGCTAAGATCAAGCTCCACACAGGACCAGCAAACTCCAGTGCTGCACACCCCATGCCAAATAACTAGCAAGACAGGAACACAACTGCACCCATTAGCAGAGAGGCTGCTAAAATCATCATAAGTTCACAGACACACTAAAACACACCACCAGACGTGGTGCTGCTCACCAGAAACAAAAGACCCAGCCTCATCCACCAGAACACAGGCACCAGTCCCCTCCACAAGGAAGCATACACAACCCACTGAACCAACCTTACTCACAACTAGGGGCAGACACCAAAAACAATGGGAAATACAAACCTGCAGCCTGCGAAAAGGAGACCCCAAACACAGTAAGTTAAGCAAAATGAGAAGACAGAGAAATATGCAGCAGGTGAAGGAGCAAAGTAAAAATCCACCAGATCAAACAAATGAAGAGGAAATAGGCAGTCTACCTGAAAAAGAATTCAGAGCAATGATAATAAAGATGATCCAAAATCTTGGAAATAGAATGGAGAAAACAGAAGAAATGTTTAACAAGGACCTAGAAGTACTAAAGAGCAAACAAACAATGATGAACAACACAATAAAAGAAATTAAAAATTCTCTAGAAGGAATCAATAGCAGAATAACTGAGGCAAAAGAACGGATAAGTGACCTGGAAGATAAAAGAGTGGAACTAACTACCACAGAGCAGAATAAATAAAAAAGAATGAAAAGAATTAAGGACAGTCTCAGACCTCTGGGACAACATTAAGCACACCAACATTTGAATTATAGGGGTCCCAGAAGCAGAAGAGAAAAAGAAAGGGACTGAGAAAATATTTTGAGAGATTATAGTTGAAAACTTCCCTAAGATGGGAAAGAAAATAGTCAATCAACTCCAGGAAGCACAGAGAGTCCGATACAGGATAAATCCAAGGAGAAACACGCAAAGACACATATTAATCAAACTATAAAAAATTAAATACAAGGCAAAAATATTAAAAGCAGCAAGGAAAAAGCAACAAATAACATACAAGGGAATCCCCATAATGTTAACAGCTGATCTTTCAGCAGAAACTCTGCAAGCCAAAAGGGAGTGGCAGGACATACTTAAAGTGATGAAAGGGAAAAAACTACAACCAAGATTACTATACCCAGCAAGGGTCTCATTCAGATTCAACAGAGAAATTAAAACCTTTACAGACAAGGAAAAGCCAAGTAAATTCAGCACCACCAAACCAGCTTTACAACAAATGCTAAAGGAACTTCTCTAGGCAGGAAACAGAAAAGAAGGAAAAGACCTATAATAACAAACCCAAAATAATTAAGAAAATGGCAACAAGAACATACATATCAATAATTACCTTAAAAGTAAATGCATCAACCAAAAGACATAGACTGGCTGAATGGATACAAAAACAAGACCTGTCTATATGCTGTCTACAAGAGACCCACTTCAGACTTAGGACACATACAGACTGAAAGTGAGGGGATGGAGAAAGATATTCCATGCAAATGGAAATCAAAAGAAAGCTGGAGTAGCAATTCTCATATCAGAAAAAACAGACTTTAAAATAAATACTATTAAAAGAGACAAAGAAAGACACTACATAACGATCAAGGGATCAATCCAAGAAGATATAACAATTGTAAATACTTATGCACCCAACATAGGAGCACCTCAATACGTAAGGCAAATGCTAACAGCCATAAAAGGGGAAATGGACAGTAACACAATAATAGTAGGGGACTGTAAAACCCCACTTTCACCAATGGACAGATCATGCAAAATGAAAACAAATAAGGAAACACAAGCTTTAAATGACACATTAAACAAGATGGACTTAATTGATATTTATAGGATATTCCATCCCAAAACAACAGAATACACTGTTCTCAAGTGCTCATGGAACATTCTCCAGGATACATCATACCTTGGGTCACAAATCAAGCCTTGGTAAATTTAACAAAATTCAAATTGTATCAAGTATCTTTTCTGACTACAATGCTCTGAGACTAGATATCAATTACAGGAAAAAAACTGTAAAAAATACAAACACATGGGGGCTAAACAATACACTACTAAATAACCAAGAGATCAGTGAAGAAATCAAAGAGGAAATCAAAAATACCTAGAAACAAATGACAATGAAAACACGATGACCCCAAACCTATGACATGCAGCAAAAGCAGTTCTAAGAGGGAAGTTTAGAGCAATACAATCCTAACTCAAGAAACAAGAAAAATCTCAAATAATCAACCTAACCTTATACCTAAAGAAATTAGAGAAAGAAGAACAAAAGAACCCCGAAGTAAGCAGAAGGAAAGAAATCATAAAAATCATCAGAAATAAGTGCAAAAGAAATGAAGGAAACAATACCAAAGATCAATAAAACTAAAAGCTGGTTCTTGAGAAGATAAACAAAATTGATAAACCATTAGCCAGACTCATCAAGAAAAAAAGGGAAAATCCTCAAATCAATAGAATTAGAAATGAAAAACAGAAGAACTGACACTGCAGAAATACAAAGAATCATGAGAGATTACTACAAGCAACTATATGCCAATAAAATGGACAATCTGGAAGAAATGGACAAATTCTTAGAAAAGCACAACCTTCCAAGACTGAGCCAGGAAGAAATAGAAAATGTAAACAGACCAATTACAAGCACTGAAATTGAAACTGTGATTAAAAATCTTCCAAGATAGAAAAGCCCAGGACCAGATGGCTTCACAGGTAAATTCTATCAAGCACTTAGAGAAGAGCTAACACCTATCCTTCTCAAACTCTTCCAAAATACAGCTGAAGGAGGAACACTCCCAACTCATTCTACAAGGCCACCATCACCTTGATACCAAAACCAGACAAAGATGTCACAAAACAAGAAAACTACAGGCCAATATCACTGATGAACATAGATGCAAACGTCCTCAACAAAATAGTAGCAAATGGAATCCAACAGCACATTAAAAGGATTATACACCATGATCAAGTGGGTTTATCCCAGGAATGCAAGAATTCTTCAATATACACAAATTAATCAATGTAATACATTATATTAACAAACTGAAAGATAAAACCCATATGACCATCTCAATAGATGCAGAAAAAGCTTTCGACAAAATTCAACACCCATTTATGATAAAAACTCTCCAGAAAGTAGGCATAGAAGGAACTTACCTCAACATAATAAAGGCCATATATGACAAACGCACAGCCAACATCATTCTCAATGGTGAAAAACTGAAACCATTCCCACTAAGATCAGGAACAAGACAAGGCTGCCCACTCTCACCACTATTATTCAACATAGTTTTGGAAGTTGAGCCACAGCAATCAGAGAAGAAAAAGAAATAAAAGGAATCCAAATTAGAAAAGAAGAAGTTTGCAGATGACATGATACTATACATAGAGAATCCTAAAGATATAACCAGAAAACTACTAGAGCTAATCAAGGAATTTGGTAAAGTAGCAGGATACAAAATTAATGCACAGAAATCTCTTGCATTCCTATACACTAATGATGAAAACTCTGAAAGAGAAATTAAGGAAACACTCCCATTTACCACTGCAACAAAAAGAATAAAATACCTAGGAATAAACCTACCTAAGGAGACAAAAGGCCTGTTTGCATACAACTATAAGATACCAATGAAAGACATTAAAGATGCTAGACACAGATGCAAAGATATACCATGTTCTTGGATTGGAAGAATCAACATTATGAAAGTGACTCTACTACCCAAAGCTATCTACAGATGCAGTGCAATCCCTATCAAACTACCAATGGCATTTTTGACAGAACTAGAACAAAACATTTCACAATTTGTATGGAAACACAAAACACCCCGAATAGCCAATGCAATCTTGAGAAAGAAAAACAGAGCTGGAGGAATAAGGCTCCCTGACTTCAGACTATATTAGAAAGCTTCAGTAATCAAAACAATATGGTACTGGCACAAAACAGAAATATAAATCAATGGAACAGGATAGAAAGCCCAGAGATAAACCCATGCACATATGGTCATCTTATCTTTGATAAAGGAGACAAGAATATACTATGGAGAAAAGACAGCTTCTTCAGTAAGTGGTGCTGGGAAAACTGGACAGCTCCATGTAAAAGGATGAAATTAGAACACTCCTTAACACCATACACCCAAATAAACTCAAAATGAATTAAAGACCTAAATGTAACGCCAGACACTATAAAACTCTTAGAGGAACACAAAGGCAGAACACTCTATGACATAAATCACAGCAAGATCCTTTTAGACCCACCTCCTAGAGAAATGGAAATAAAAACAAAAATAAACAAATGGGACCTAATGAAATTAAAAGCTTTTGCACAACAAAGGAAACCATAAACAAGACGAAGACAACTCTCAGAATGGGAGAAAATATTCGCAAACGAAGCAACTGACAAAGCATTAATCTCCAAAATATTCAAGCAGCTCATGCAGTTCACTATCAAGAAAACAAACAACCCAATCCAAAAATGGGCAGAAGACCTAAGTAGACATTTCTCCAAAGGAGACATACAGATTGCCAACAAACACATGAAAGGATGCTCAGCATCACTAATTATTACAGAAATGCAAATCAAAACCACAATGAGGTATCACTACACACCAGTCAGAATGGCCATCATCAAAAATCTACAAACAATAAATGCTGGAGAGGGTGTGGAGAAAAGGGAACCCTCTTGCACTGTTGGTGGGAATGTAAACTGATACAGCCACTATGGAGAACAGTATGGAGGTTTCTTAAAAAACTAAACATAGAGCTACCATACGACCCAGCAATCCCACTACTGGGCATATATCCCGAGGAAACAATAATTCAAAAAGAGTCATGTACCACCATGTTCACTGCAGCACTATTTACAATAGCCAGGATATGGAAGCAACCTAAGTGTTCATCGACAGATGAATGGATAAAGAAGATGTGGCACATATATACAATGGAATATTACTCAGCCATAGAAGATATGAAATTGAGTTATTTGTAGTGAGGTGGATGGACCTAGAGTATGTCTTACAGAGCGAAGTAAGTCAGATAGAGAAAAATAAATACCGTATGTTAACACATATATATGGCATCAAAAAAAAAATGGTTCTGAGGAACCTAGGGGAAGGACAGGAATAAAGACGCAGACGTAGAGAATGAACTTGACACGGGGAGGGGGAAAGGTATAATGGGACAAAGTGAGAGAGTGGCATGGACATATATACACTACCAAATGTAAAATATATAGGTAGTGGGAACCAGTCGCATAGCACAAGGAGATCAGCTCGGTGCTTTGTGACCACCTAGAGGGGTGGGATAGGGAGGGTGGGAGGGAGCCGCAAAAGTGTGGGAATATGCAGATATATGTATATGTATAGCTGATTCACTTTGTTATACAGCCGAAACTAATACAACATTGTAAAGCAATTATACTCCAATAAAGACATTTAAAAAAAGAAAAATAAGAGCAAGTGAGTGAGAAAAAGAAAAAAGAGAGACTTCTAGGTCTGCCTCTTGAGTAGAGATAGTCTATTCTGTCATTAACATTGGATAATGGATGGATGAGAAACACATCTCACCAATCAGCTAAAAAAAGAAAACTCTCCTCTTACATGCAGTAGCAACTGAGATAAGGAAGACAAAATCTTTGGGTTTCCTTCTAATACTGTTTCCTCTTAAGAAGTGAAGCAGAAGCCCCCTTGTGAGAAACGTGAGCAATGAAGAAAAAGTGTTTCTCATATCTTACCATAGAAAACTAGGAATGAGATAAGAAAGCTGATGACCAAAGCAAACCATGTATTTGGCTACTGGAGTAGTAGTAATAGCGTACAGCTGCTGAATAATGTACTATGGGCTTTGGAACTATCCAAACCAGGACTAGAGTCTTTACCCTTCTCTTACCAGTTGTGAGACCTTGAAAAAGACTGTCACAGCATCTTACAAAAGTAGCTCAATGGATTTTACAAAATTTAGAGTCTGTTTATAATAGTCTGATATATAACAGTCTCACATGAAATCACATGGGGATAGTTCAAATGGGATAGTCATTTATTTTCCATGGCAACTGACAAAAGTACAGAAAAATGTTATTGTGACTGAAGACTGGAGAGAAAAAGGTTGGACAGATTGATGAGAGGAGAGAGAGTAAAAGGGGGAGATTGCCAGGGTTAGAGAAAATAAAGATTGGTTTTAAATATTAGTTCAAAGTTGAGGATAAATGCTCCAGACTCTTGACAGTGATTTGTGATTGAGTTACTTCTCACGCAGACAATCCTATGTTAGATTACTCCCTGATGAGTAGCAGCAAGAACTGATTTAATATTATTACGTTTATTACTTATTCTACAAGCTTTTATTGGCTATACACTCAGTGCCAGGTACTAGGCTAAAGATACAGTCAATATAAGAGACATGTCTCTAGCTTTCAAGCATCCAAATTAGAAGACATAACTAGCCCACAGAAAAGAAGCAGAAAATCATATTTTATGACATATTTGGAAAGAGACAGAAAATAATGCAAGGGATTTAGAAGAGTCTTCTCCGCAATGTGAATAATTCCTACACTTCAGAAAGTACTACAATTGCTTAACATTGCCCATTAATTGTGATTACGTTTAAATCAAGGAAAAGTCATAGAAAGCTCGACTGTGTGTATACACACACACACACACACACACACACACACACACACACACACACACACATATGGTACATTCTCCAAATTGGCTCTAAGTAATAAAGCTGGGATTCTATTCCCCATAATTGGATAAAATTATTTAAAGGAGTGAATAAACACAAAGAAGTTTATGGATAATGCTGAGCACAGACTAATTATACTGCTACTGATAAAAAGTATCTATCATTTATTGAACACATTATATGCCAAGATCAGTACGAAGAGTTTTATACATAGTTTGGTATACTCTACCTCTCTATCTACTTACCTATCTATCTATATGTAATATCTTCCTTGTCTTACATTAAGTTTATTCCATCCAGACACACATTCTCTAGGTCTCTGGCTGGTCATAATTTCTAGGTAAAAGTATAAGCAGAGGGGGTCAGTGGGATGAACTCCAGCCTCAGCTACTGAAGTTGGTCCTGAGGCGGTAACTAATACTCATCATCTTCTACACCCCACAGAGATGCCCCTCACCTCTGCTGGTGGCTTGCCTGGATGGAAGACCCAGACCCTCACCCCTGAGGGATCTGAACACTTGTTTTATCATGCCCTGATCAGACCAGGGTTGCTATACTTGCCATTTACAGTTAAAACTTGGCATGGTAGTGCCAAAAAAATGTCAAATATATTCTTGCCTGCTCCCATGACATAGCGGCAGCCTTATCTCCTCATGGTGATCAGGGTCAATTACCTCTTCCAGTGTAGTAACTCTGCTCTGTGCCTTCTTATCTATTGACATGGAAAGCCCAAATTGACCAGACAACAACTATAACTTTAGCTGTAGTGAGACTCTTAATAGGTCTCCTGTTGGAAGCATCTCTTCACTAAAAATAAGTACTCTAGACCCATAGAGCCTGAAGTTGTAGGAATGGGAAAAACAAATTCCCCCAGTGGGTCACTGGGAGTGATAATAAATAGGACATTCCTTCTTCCATTTCTTGGTTCCTACACTCAATACTCTACCTCTTGTGGACACCCCCGTACAGCGGCTGTTGGTTTGAGGAGATCCATTACGTGCTGAAGGGTGCAGCATCCTCACAGGATGCTCTCTCCCAGCTGGCACCACAGTTGTTCCTTCAAGTGGCCGTTCCACTGCTCTATGAAGCCAATAGTTTCTAGATGGTGTGTCATAAAACAGGTCCAGTGGGTCTGGATCCATGGTCATATGCCCAATGTCGTACCTTCATTGCTATAAAGTGGGTCCCTTAGTTCAAGAAGAAGTTATACAGAATCCATGTTGGAAGTGCTCTCAGTGATGCTGACTGAGCCCTGTAGCCAGAAAAGGAAAACCATCCCTGGAATACATGTCAGTCCAAACCTGGGTGAACTGCTACCTTTTCCAGAACGGTAAGTGGTCTTTTTACAACTTTACACCAAGTGTATGGTCTCCTCCAGAGAAGGTACATTATTGAAGACTCAGTGTTGGTCTCTGTTCCTGGAAAGTTGACATTCAGCAATGGCGGTAACTAGGTGAGCCTTGGTAAGAGGAAGCCCAGGCTATCACCCGTGCATAGTCTCCATCACTGTAACGGTGGCTTTTTCTTTCATTAGTCCATTGTTCAATCAAGGGGTGACTGAGGACAAAGACTGGCTAACACCTACTGGCCAAGTCATCCTATATACTCAATTTTAGGTGCTTCTGCAATAGATAGCCTGTGGTAAGTATTTATTATGTGATATAAAAATCTTCATACTTTGTATCTGTTCCCTCAATAAGTCCTTCATCATGACCCTCCCCCAGACCTCCCTGTCATAGATCTTCCAATCTTGCTCCTTTCAGGCTCCTAACCAACCAGTAAAGCAATTCATCACTGCACCTGTGTTTGTATAACTCAAGCCACTTAGTTTTCCATACAGAATAGATGACCAAGAAAACCCATTAAAGCTCCTCCACTCTTCCCACCGGGAGGATTTCCACACACCACCGTTTTAGAGGGCCACTCATAAGCAGGGCTGTCCTGAAACCACACTCTATTTTTGGTTTGTACCAGTATATTAGAGCTGCTTTCTGCATAGACCAAGCAGAGTTTGTCTGTTTGTTCTCTCTTCTTGTCAGTCCATCATAAGGAACTCTCCATAAGGCCACAGGTGTGAACTGAGGGAACATCATCAGTGCAATAATAGTGAGTGACATGGGAGTCAGGGCCACTTGTTTACGTGGCTACTCTGTGACCTTTGAACCTAATTGGAGAATTACTATACCATCTTGCAACAGATTGCTGCTGGGTCCACTAAACCGTAGACTTGGTGGGTGTAACAGCATGTAGTTCATAATGAACACTGCTGGCTGCACGCTCACTTGATGCCCCATGGTCACATGACCAGTGTCTACCAGGGCCCAGTATCTTTCTAGAGGCTACTTTTTGAATAATGTATAGTTCTTTTCTGCAGATGGTGTGGCCTTTCCCCAGAATCTTAGAGGTCTGTGCTGTGACTCTCCTGCCGGGGCTTGGCAGAGACACCACATGGCATCTCTGCTCAGTACAAATACCTCTAGTAACATGGGATCAGCCGAGTCATGTGGTTCAAGTGACAAAGCAATGGCCTGCACCTGCTGCAGAGGATTTTCTTTCTCTGAACGTCACTCAAAATAAGGAGCCTTTGACATCACCCAGTAACTGGATGAAAGCAGTATTCACATTTACAGAACATGCTCTTCTAAAACCTAAAGAATTCTAGTCATCAGCTCAGACTGCCCTCCGTGTTTCAGGAGATTATATCTCTTTAACAGTGGCCAAGGAGGCCCTCTGAATTTCACACTTTGCTTCAAATTGGTGATTAATAGATAAAAACTTGTAATCTTCTCTCTTCAATGCATTAAATGCTGCTTTGCACTGGCACCCAATTCGAAAAGCCCTATAATTATTATTCCAATAAAATTCCAGTGAGATTGCAAAAGCTAATATGTCCCCTCCACCTGTTTCCTGTCCCAGTTCCTCGCAGGTAAAAACCTAAGCAATTTCACTGCTGCAGCACTATGCTAGGAATCATTAATACTTCACCTACCACCAGTAATGGGGTCCTCATTGGCATTCAGTCAGGAGATGATCCCACTTCAGAATCCCATTCTTTACGTCCAGCTTTCTCGGATCACTCCTGGTCTTCTGGCAGATTCCCTAAAAGCAGAGTCTGAGATGGGATTTTTGTGCAAGTGCTTTATTGAGAGAATGTTCTCAAAAGAAAATTGTAAAAAGATAAGAAAGCAGGATAGAGCAGAGCAAAAATCTAAGCAAAGTTGTGATTTTGATGAAATCTATCGTTAGATTGATCTCTCAGAGAGCTCTAGAGTATATGTAGACCTACAAGTTGTCCCATTTTCAGGAAAGTGGTCAGACTTTTGAACCCCCAGATTTGTCAGGCATTGGCAAAGGACCACCCCAGGAGGGTGGGCACAATCTCCCAAACATTTCTGTGTGAAGAGCCTCATGTCAGCCAAGGAAAATTCTTAGGAGATGAATATAGGTGTGGGTGTGGGATGGGTGCACCACTGTAGTAAAGGATATCTGGATGGGCCACCAAAAGAGGTTACTGCAGAAAACATGAGTTCCAAGATACCTATCACAGTACTCTACCCAGGAGTCAAGTAATCAACTATCCTGCTGGCTACCTGCCTGAACTGCCACATGTGACCTTCACCATCTTCCCAAACATCAGCCACTGTCTGTTGTTGAGTACTGCCTGGTGTCAACATCTTTAGCACCTGCCGCAATCAGAGAACGTGTCTCATCAGCCAGTATGGTGTACAAATGTGAGTCATGGGAGGTAACAGAAGTTATTTTACTTCGTAACCCTTTCCCTTCTAAACGTGCTCAGTGGGGAGAACTTTCCAACTAAGTGCAAACTCAGGTGAACCCTATGATTTTCCTCACTCTTCTTAGGCAGACTAGAAATTAAAATACCCAACCCAACAGTCAAAATTACAAACTTGCTATAAAGTTCAAGACTCTCCTCTTCCTTTGTTTGGCTCCCTACATTTGGGGAAAACGAAAGTGTGGTTGGTTTCTCTTCCCAGGTTGGTGCTGAGGATGGAAGAGGAGTTAAGAAGGTAAGGCAGGAGCATTCTTACTTGGCTGGTACTAGTATGGGTTACTTTGTATTCACTGGGCTGAGTGTATAGAAGAGCTGACTCTTTCTCTGGGAGGTACTTTCATGGGTTTTTCAAAAACACATCTTTCACCACTGAAATGCTCTTATCTGCAATTTTCTTGATCTTGACAAATAAACCTCACTTCAGTTAGTCACTTACTCCTTTGTCAGTCCCTAGGAAGCTGGTGATAATGTCAGTTCCTGTTGCCTGAAGAATGTTCAGCCTTCTAGATAGCTCTAATGTGAACCAAATGCCAGCTCTCTCTCCTGCATTTGGCCCAGGGGAAACACTCCCTCACTGTTTTCCCCAAATGCTGGGAATGTAAGATATCCCTTTGCTACAATAAACTCCTTTGCTCCACCCCAAGCCAGGCAGTTGATCAGGCTCTTGCCATTTAAATTTCTCAAGCAGATTTTAGAAACAGGCCTCTCTGTCCTCCAGACCACAGAGGACACCTATTAAGTATTGACCATTGAAGCCAGTCATTAGGTTTGAGGTACAAGGCAGGGACGTTCTGCATCTCAGTTGGGTTGAGTGATGAGATTCACAGCACACCAAAAGCTTCTCCAGAATTCCTCTTTACCAAGCTTAGCTCCCCTTTCACTTTTTCTGACTTGTTTTATAAATTCTAATGTGGGTAAACGGTCCAAGAGTTTTATAATCAGTTTTGGTTAAATCTTTTAAAAGTACACCTGTAATTTGCACTTCACTTTGAATATGGTGTCCTCTGTATCTCAGCATTTGTGTAACACTTTTAGTTTAACATATTGTCACATCCAGATTTTAGTTCCAGGTCTGACCTCTTCAGCTCTCTCTCAAAATTGATATTCTAAAATCATGCCCTTTCCTCAGTTCTCTACATAACTTTTTCATCCAATCATTTCACCTCTCTTAAACCCAGTTCTAAGTAGACTTATTAAATAACTAGCTATATTCAGAAACTAATGTATTTGCCCACATTGAGACCAGAGTGACCTAAGATCAATTCCAGGCTCTGTCAAGTTATGTGATCTTAGGTAAGCTACTTAGCCTCATTGACCCTCATCTGTAAAACACCTGCCTTAGAGAATTATTGTGATGATTAAATGATATAATAGTTATAAAATACAGGTACATAGTAGAGGCTCAACAGATATTAGGGTCCTTTCTTAACTTTACCCACAATTTTCCTTCAGGTTGTTTTTGCCATGTAGATTCCAGTCAAATCCTAGTATCTTTTTCCTTGCCATCTCCCACACAGCAATTGGAAACCAATAACCTATTTTCAAGAGTGATGTCACCAAGACAGGGAGGTAGGAGACGCCAGCTTCCATACCCCCACAAAGATCAACCATATGACAGCTATCTACAAACACGACCAGCTCTGAGAGAGCTCAGGATCCCATTTAATAAACTTCTGCAACACAGTGGAACAAAAAGCCTTAGCATAACTGCACAAAAACTGAAGAAAGAACAGCTTCATTTTACCTGCATCACCTCATCCCCCAGGTTGGCACCGCTCAGTGCCAAGAGGAAACTCCCCAGCTAGAAAGAGTTCCCCTCATGGGAAAGGGAGAAAGGGGTATGAGACTAGCTTCCTTGGCCTTTTGGGGCACTGCACAAGAACCCACTTTAGTTTCAACCCACCCAGAGATCAGCAAAGCTGAGATGTATAGAGATGGTTAGGAATAAGGAAACAGGGCAAGAGCAACCAGTATCAGCCACAGAGTGGAAGCAATCACAGTTCCCAGTGACTTATCAGGAAAAAAAGAGAGAGGACTCAAATAAATAAAATTACAAATGAAAGAGAAGATGTTGAAACTGATACCAAAGAAATACAAAGGTTTATAACAGACTACCATGAGCAATGATACACCCCAAAAATTGTGCAACCTAGAGGAAATGGATAAATTCCCAGAAACATACAACCTATCAAGACTGAATCACGAAGAAACAGAAAATCTGAAGAGACCAATTAAAGTAAGGAGATCGAATCAGTAATCAAAAACCTCCCAACAAAGAAAAGCCCAGGACCATATGGTTTCACTGGTGAATTATACCAAACATTTAAAGAAGAATTAATGCCAATCCTTCTCAAACTCTTCCCAAAAAATTAAAGAGGAGGAGGAAACACTTCCAAACATATTTATGAGGGCAGCATTACCCTGATACCAAAGCCACATAAGGATACTACAAGAAACAAAACTACAGGTCAATATCCCTGATGAATACAGATGTAAAAATCCTCAACAAAATATTAGCAAACCAAATTCAACAGCACATTAAAAGGATCATTCACCATGATCAAGTGGGATTTTGCCAAAGCAATCTTTTGAAAGAACAAAGCTGTAGGCACCACATTTTCTGATTTCAAACTACATTACAAAGCTAGAGTAATAAAAACTATATTACTATATTATGCCAGTATGGTACTGGCATAAAACCATACATATAGACCAATAGAATAAAATTGAGAGCACAGAAATAAACCCACACATATATAGTCAACTAATGTTTGACAAAGGAGTCATGAACACTCAGTTGGGAAAGAATTGATCCTCTAATAAATGATGTTGGAAAAATTGAATACTCGCATAGAAAAGAATGAAATTGGATCCCTAGCTTACACCTACACACAAAAATTAAGCAGAAATGGATTAAATAATAAATGTAAGACCTGAAACCTTTAAACTACTGGAAGAAAATGTAAGGGGAAAAGCTCCTTGACATCAGTCTTGGCAATGATTTTTTTGGATATGACACCAAGAGCACAAGTAACAAAAGCAAAAACAAACGAGTGGGAATATATCAAATTTAAAAATTTGTACACTGCAAAAAAAAAAAAAAAGTCAACCAAATGTAAAGGTAACCTATGGAATGAGAGAAAACATTTCCAAACGATGTATCTAACAAGAGGTTAATATCCAAAATATATAAGGAACTCATAAAACTCAACAGCAAAACACACACACACAATAATCTAATTTACAAAATAAGCAAACAAGCTGAATAGACATTTTCCAAAGAAGTCATACAAATAGCCAACAAGCACATGAAAAAATGTTCAACATCACTAATCATCAGGGAAATACAAATCAAAACCACAATGAGATATCACCTCCCACCTGTTAGAACAGCTACTGCTGAAGACAAAAGATAAAAAACTGTTGGAGAGGCCATGGAGAAAAGGGAATCCTTGTACACTGTTAGTAGAAATGTAACTTGGCATAGCCACTATGGAAAACAGTATGGAAGTTCCTCAAAAAATTAAAAATAGAAATACCATATGATCCAGCAATCCCACTGCTGGGTATATGTCCAAAGAAAATCTCAATGAGGTATCTGCACTCTCATGTTTATTGCAGCATTATTAACAATAGCCAAGAAATGGAAACTAAGTGTCCATCAATGGATGAATGGATATTGCAAACGTCGTATATATACAATGGAAAATTACTCAGCCATGAAAAAGTAGGAAATCCTGCCACCTGGCACAACATGGATGGACCTTGAGAACATTATGCTTAGTGAAATTATTCAGACAAAGACAAATACCGTATGATCTCACATACGTGTGGAATCTAAAAAAGCCAAACTCATAAAAGCAGAGAGTAAAATGGTGGTTGCCAGGGCCTGAGAAGTGGGGAAAAGAAGGAAATATTGATTAAAGGGTATAAACTTCCAGTTATAAGAGGAATGAATAAGTTTTGGTGATGTAATGTACAGCATGGTGACTATACATAACAATATTATATCGTATACTTCAAAGTTGCTATGAGAGTAGATACTAAATGTTCTCACCACCACCACCACCACCACAACAAAGGTAACTGAGAGATGAATGATGCACAAATAATCTTGCTGTTGTAAACATTCCACAAATCATATGTGTATCAAATCATCACACTGTACACCCTAAACTTGCACATTATATGTTAATTGTATCTTAATAAAGCAGGAAGAAAAAAAAACTATCATATTTTCAAGGACAGAGTGATATCCCTAGGGTTTGACATGCAAAAAACTCTGAATCTAGGGTGAATGAATGATTCAGGGTTACTAAAACAGCTACATAATTTGCAGGGCTTAGTGTGAGCTGAAAATGTGGGGCTCTTTGTTCAAGTATCATTAAGAATTATAAGATGTCAACAGAGGAGTATGAAACCAAGCACAGGACCCTTAGTGGCAGGCCCTGTAAAGCCAGCCTTTCACAGAGGTCTGAACTCTGTGATTGGACCCTGGCCTCCTCTTTCTGCTCTCTGCTGTACTAGAAAAACTTACACAGACAAGTGAAATAGACTTGTTCCAACTTCAAGCTAATTAAAGCTGATCAGGCAAAACCTTAATGAGCAAGACAATGACCCTTCCCTACCCTCTTTTGTAAATAGAGGGAGTTTTACATGTTTACCTGCCATGTTCAGCTGACAGGCAGTGTCAAGAGGCAATTTCTCTCCATTTCTTTGCATACCTTGTTACTGTTTAAATGTCTCTATCAATTCCAGGCAGCTTACTGCTAAAGCAAGTTGAGGTCTAAGAAAGGAAGAGGAAGGGAGGGAGGGAGAAAGGAAGGGAGGAAGGAAGGGAGGAGGAAGAAAGAAAGGAAGGAAGGAAGAAAGGAAGGAAGGAAGGAAGAAAGAAAGAGGTAGGAAGGAAGGAAGAAAAGAAAAGAAAGAGAGGGAGGAAGGGAGGAAGGAAAGAAAGAAGGAAGAAAGGAAGAAAGGAAGGGAAAGAGAGGGAGGAAGGGAAGAAAGGAGGAAGGGGAAAAGAAAAGAAGGAAAGGAAGAAAGAAAGGGAGGAGAAAGAAAGAGAGAAGGAGGAAGGAGGCAGACAGCTGTAGGTCTCACCAAAACACAAGCTGGGGTCCCTAAAAGATTCATGTTCTATCTATAGAAGAAATTCCTGACTTTCATTAGCTAGGTTTCAAAACATTAGAAGACTCCTAGATCCTTCCAACTTGGCCACTGCCCATAGATCATGTGACATCAATTAATGATGATTCATAGTTTATTCTCTCTGTATTATAAAGGCAAGAAAGTATGACAAACACTGAGACCCCATGCTTTCAATTTGTACTTAATATTAGCAGTTTTTTTTTAAGTGTGGTATAGAATATATTATAGACTGCAATCCTACAACAGAAAGAAAACAGGCCACCAGATTTTGAATTTCCAAACTAGATGAGATCTTTGAAGTCCTCTAGTGTGAGGTTAATCTTTTGGTGGTCATGAACCATACACACATTATTTTGTAGAGTCCCCAAGAGTTTTATGAACTTTGCAGAAACCCCTGAGTCCCCAAAGATCCTCACAGGAAAAGGGCCACAGACTCAGAATTCCTTCATATAGTACAACCTCCCTAAGTGTTCTTGTTAGCAAAATAGAGATAATAATAGTATGGCACGGATGAACCTTGAAAATGTTATGCTAAGTGAAATAAGCCAGTCACAGAAAGACAAATACTGCATGATTCCACTTATATGAAGTATCTAAAATGGTCAAATTTATAGATTAAAGAGTGGAATGATGAACGATGGGTGTCAGGGGCTTGGGGGAGTGGGAAATGGGGAGTTATTAATCAATGAGCTTAAATTTCCAGTTAAGCAAGATCAATAAGCTCTAGAGAGATCTGTTGTGCAACACTGTACCTACAGTCAACAAAAATGTACACTTAAAAATTTGTCAGGAGGGTAGATCTCATGTTCAGTGTTCTTATTACAATAAAATAAAATTAAAATAATAATAACGATACCTACTTTACAGGATCATTGCCAGTACGGAATGAGATAACCTAAGAAAAGTGCTTAAAATATGTGCAATGGGCACCCCCCCCCCCATCTAATCTCAGGCCTTCAGTCTGCACTGTGCTCTACTGGACCTCCCTTCAGGACTCATTCTCCAGCTGCTCAGTGTTGTCAGCCGACAGCAATCAGAAGAGTCTGTCCTCTGAAGAGAGTCCTCCTCCCCAAGATCATACATCCTCCTCCCTGGGGACAGCCTCAGTCCAATGACCGAAAAATGCAAACATATAAAGCCTTGGCCCCAGTGCCTCCTTTCAGCGAAACTCTGAAGAGCACTCCCAGCATCAGAGCTTCTGTGGAATGAGCTGAGGCCTTTGTTGAGAATGGACCACAATTTAACTGTGTCTGATCCTGCTTCCTTCATGCCCCAACAAGGGCTTCTCTAGTAAACTTCTTGCATACAAGTCTCCAAACTAGACTATGCTCTGGAAAACTTGATCTGTGACTGTATTGCCTCCAGAGACACATAAAGCCAAGATGTGTGAGTCAATGGCCAACAGATGAATTCTTAAGAAAGCGGTTGGAGAATCACAATAAGGAGAAATGGCAAGTAAGTGCAGGTTCACGAGAGGCCTCAAGTTCAGCAGGTAATAGAGGACTAGACGGAAAAACTGTCTTTCAACAGTAAGATCTCAATCCCTGAGAGAAATGAAGGGGCAAGTGATTGCCTCAGGCATGAGTGACCTGACATCCTAGGCAAGTCCAATGACTTAGCTGTTGGAGAACAAGAAAAAGAAAAAGAACAAGCTGCTACATCATGAGGTCGCTTTCCTCATGCAAGAAGCTGATTGTTGGGAAAGGAAAGCAAGGCAGAATGGACTAAGCAAAATGGCTAAAGAAACTGAGCCCCTGAGCTTTGGATCTACCACCATTCACTTTGGGAGGGGGGTTCCACTGAGTTTAGGCAGAGCCTGAAAGTGAGACTTCCACAACAGTGACTGGTGAAGTTTAGGAACAAGTTGCTGAGAAGATCGTGAAACTCAGGGACTAAGGAATTCATGGCAGCAACTGGGCTTTAAACTCCAACAGGACTTGACATTTGTGAAGACAGATGTCCCTTAGATGTATGATGTGGTTCTTCTCTGTGCACACTCCCTCCTCTGCTCAGACAAGATCTTATCACATGCCTTGTCATTCCACTGCTCTTTCCTCTGACCTGATACAAAATTATCATCATTTTGTTACTGATGTGAAGTCTTCCTTTTCTGTAGCTCTTTTTCTATGGCTCTTTTATACGCTGACATAACATAAAAAATGCCTAATACTTTATTAATATAATTTAATAAATACAAATATCAATGTGATTAACAGAGCCGTAGGAGGTGGTATGGATAGCACACTATTCCACTCACCTCTTAAATGGACATTCTGGACAAATCCTATTTTTAGAAATAAAAACTTCCTTCCCACACCTTGCCCCTCTGAGCTCCACCCGAATTTGGAGATGTTTGTGTTGGGAGATCTTCTCCCAGGTTCTCTTTGTGAGCAGCTCTCAGTATCCTGTTACATTCATCTTTCCATCTTAGTGCTTGGAAATGTCTCCAGTGATTAGCATCAAAAACTGAGAACGAAAAAGCAGATGCTACAAATCAACCAAAGGAAAAGCAAGACAAGGTATTCTATGATGAAAGGTACTAGAGTTTTCCATCAGTGACTGTAATAAAGAAATATAATGTCTAAAGAACATAAGACAGAAATATTAAACTTTGAATCCAAGCCACGGCTATCTAAGGGACAAATATATTGCTAACTCCAACTGAAGCCATCCATAATATATTATGGTGACTCTTTGAGACACAACTAAAGGCAGAGATAGCATTTCCCGAAAGCTATTATTTTGTTAAAGTTATTCAAAGGGAGTGTAAGCCCTCGATAACCATGTATTTCTCTCTTGGTCGTCTCCAACTTGATCAGTAGCACACACTAAATTTATCATATTAATTTACTGTCATTTTATAAGGAGAAGATTTTGCTCTAGGATGTGTATAAGGATTAGGAGATGTTAAAAGAAAACCACAGCAGGTACTTTGAAGTTATAAGGTTTAGCCAGGTTTGAAATAACACATTCTATTATCAGACAATATATTCTGACTTGGGGTTTGATTGTTATCTTATGTGCTGGGAAGAGAGAGGAGGTATGCAGGGGGATAATTATTCCTCAATCCTCTGGTTTCCATGAAAATGATTTTCCCTAAATTTTCTTGGCTTCTTTTCCAATTCCCTTGCTCTTCCTTAGAGGTACAGACATGCTTGATGAGAGTTCCAGAGTAAGGACAGGGATTCAATATTAGAAAGGTCCATGTTGCCTCACACCTAAACCTCATTATTCAATATCAGCTCTATTATTATCAAATTGATAGTGGTCTCCATTTGCCTCTTATTTCGTCTTACCTCTCAGTTGGCTTAATATTCAGGTGGGAAAGAAAAGTACTATTTAACCAGCCCCCTCAAAATCTATCATTAAATATAGGATACTGGCTCTGGGGAGGTGGGGAGGTGAAAGAAAATGTTTGGAACATTTTGGGACTGTAGGCAAAGAGTGGCATCTCAGCAGAGTCCATGTGGGGTACTTCTAAAAACAAACAAACAAACAAACAAAAAACTCTAGACCAGGAGCCAGAAAACCTGAGTTTTAAACAAGCTCAGTGTTGCCTTTATCAATTTTGCCCCTACCCAGAGCGAATGAGAACAAATGAGATAAATTTATTTCAGTCTCTGAACTAGATGATTTCCATGTGTCTTGTTGAGCTCCAATAATTCAGGATCCCAAGGTTAGCTGCCATTTGACCTGCTTATTAATTTTGATAATTACTGGATTCTCCTTTCCTCCTTTTTCTAATACTTCTCAAAATCTAGGTAAACAAGTTTCCCACCCAGGGACCCCATGCCCATCGCTGAGAAAGACCTCTAGCTTTGGATTCATAAGTTTCTTTATTCTATCTTCATTCTTTCTCTTCAACTCTGACTATAACCTCTCAGTCTTAGCTATGAAAGGGAATGCAGCCTTTCATAAGGCTGGGCCTGGGCATTCCTATAGTCTGAAAGTTGTCATACTATGGCTGTCTTAAATAAAATTTCAAAATATTTCTAAAAAGATTCTCAATGCTTCCTGGGAAGGTATGTCAAAGCTCTAAAACCAAGGAAAAATACATATTTGAAAATGCCCAATCACATATCAAATATAGCTCAGACTATGATGAAGTCTCTTCTCAGCTACTCAGTGCTCTCTAGTAAATACGAATGGCTCAGGAAGCAAGGAAAGTGAGAGGGAAGAAGAAAAAGAAGGAAGGAAAAAGAGGGAGGGAGGGAGGGAGGGAGGGAGGGAGGAAGGAAGGAAGGGAGGAAGGAAGGAAGGGAGGGAGGGAGGAAGGAAGAAGGAAGGGAGGCAGGCAACATTTATACCATTACATTTACAGGTATTAAGCTAGGCACATTCACATACTTTGTTTCATTTAATTAAGATTAAGCCTGGAGTGTAGCATCAGAATTGCCAGCACCCTGTTGTACATATAGTAACTAATATTTCAAATGGTCCATGAACACACTCCACCAGCTAATTGATTTCTGATTTTCTATTTGAAATGATGCTTCCTAGAGCATGGGTCCAGTACGTCCTGTAAGGGACGACCCATGTCTTCTTAGCAGCTAAATCTGGCTTTACTGTTTCATTGAGTTTTCGTTCAAGTGCTCAGTCAGTCTTCCCAGTTAGTTGGAGCAAAACTGAGCCGGAACAAAGACTCGTCGTTCCGTAGTCCCAGAACTAACTCCTAATGGCCTCATGACTTTCGTGTAATTCATATCTGATGGAGGCAGAGAGAGGAATGGAGGAGAGTGAGAAAGAGGAGGGAGAAGTGCCCCTACAGATAACCTTGGAGCAGTGTGAATGATGTCTAATGTTCAGCAGTTATAGGCTATCAGCCACTAATATACTCTCTGGGCTGAACAGAGTAGGCCCATTACTCTCAACTGCAATTTGCCATCTGTGAAGTGAGCTGGTGGCTTCAAACAAGACCACAAATTGCACCTGATACCAAAAAAGACAGGGAGGGGATTATGATGTAAAGCCAAGGGAAGAACAGACAGAGACATAGAGTGACCAAAGACTATAAAAGGATAAGAAGAAATAAACTTCAGTCTTCAGAACAGCCCCAAAATGACCCCAACCACTCACAAGATTGAATTCCTGGATCCTAACAGACTGCATGGAAATTCCTGGGAGCAAAAGTTTGGTATTGTTAGGAGAGATGTGCACAGCTGGAGCTGACAAAACCCTCCCACTATCAGGCAGCCCCTTTCAGTCTGTTGTCACAATTCATTAGCTCCTTCTGACATTCATTTGACATCATTTCAGGAAAGGGACCTAATCACAGCCCAAAGAAAAGAAAGAGACTTTGAAAAGAATGATGGTTGCAGATACAGAGCAGTTTATAAGTTTTAAATAATGACGACGAGGATGATAATGACAACCCATGATGCTGACCAAATGGCTTGTTTTTCTTCTCATTATAAGCAATGCCAGTTGACAGATGTGGCTTTAAAACTGTACATGAAATTGTGTTTAGATCCTGACTCTGCCCCTTAGGAGCTATTATGGACTAAACTGTGTTTCCCCAAGATTCATATGTTCAAGACCTAACCCCCAGTGTGACTGTATTTAGAGACAGAACCTTTTAGGAGAAAATTAAGGTTAAATGAGGTCCTAAGAGTATGGCCCTAATCTGACAGGACCAGTGTCATTATGAGAAAAGGAAGATGTGATGGAGATCTCTCTCTCTCTCTTCACACACACAAAGAGGAAAGGCCATGTGAGGACACACAGGGATGATGGTCATCTGCAACCCAGGAAGACAGGCATCTCTAGAACTCAACTCTACCAGCACCTTGATCGTGGACTTCCAGCCTCCAGAACTGTAAGAAAATAAGTGTCCGTTACTTAAGACACCCAGTCTATGGTATCTTGTTATGGCAGCCTGAGCAGACCAATACAGGAGTAATGTTATCTTAGGCAAGGTATAATGATACCTTGGACAGTTTGGGGGTATATTTAATATTTATTGACTATTGAGGGCTTAGCATGGTGACTGGCACAGAGTTAGTAACCGTTATCTCTCAGCACCTTCCCACTGACATCCTAAGCAACTATTATGTTGAGGATGCATACGCCCAGGTACCAGGAATCTACTGAAGCTAGGCCACCTGGGAAATAGCAGAGGCCTTTTCAGTCAAAAGTAAGAAGTGGGTGAGAGAACCCTCATTAATCAAGCACCTTCTACATACAGGATACTGCAATGAGAACTCCCAAGCTCATCGTCTCATTCTTAAAACAACTCTGTGAAGATTATTGCCACTCAGAAAAGTAAAGGGGCTTGACTAAGAACACACAACAGTTACGCAGTGGAACCCAGATCTCATGGACTACAGAGTCATCATTTAGCATGATCCACATGACGCCTAGGAGGTAAGCCTATGTGCGTAGGACGTGCAGCCTGGCACAGTGAGCTGCTCACCTGAAACACACACAGGACAAGCAAGCAAAAGAAAGTGCTCTGATCAAACAAAGTATGATCAGTCAAGTATCCTGGAGAACTTAATCACCTCTTTAGGAATACCTAATTAACATGGGGGAAGTATTATAAGTGAAAAGCAACATATGCAACTTTTTAAAAACTATGATTCCATGTATATATTCATTAAATTTATCTGACATTCACCTGACATTATTTCAGGGAAAAGATACCTCTCATGGTATGCATTTAGATATATACATATTCATACAAGTAAGAGAGGAAAGAAATACACCAAAATGTTTATTTGTAGGAAATTTCTTTGTTCCTTTTCATACTTTCAGTGTTCTCTATAACTTTAAACTAATTATATATTACTTTTTATTCCCTGAGATTCATACATTAATCAGATTCCTTCAGTTTAAACTTAAATGTCTTTTTTTCTCTGTTCTAGGATTCCATCCAGGGTATCACATTACATTTAGTGACCATGTGTCTCTAGGCTCCTCCTGACTGACAGACTCCCAGATTTCTCTCGTTTTAGATGAGCTTAATGGCTTTGGGTATCGCTCAAGTATTTTGCAGAATGTTCCTCAACAGAAATATGTCTGGACTGTAGACTACCTGGGCTCTATGTTGGGGCTGATGGCGGACTCTGGGAGGGCTCGCACCAGTGAGTACTTCCTAGAACTTCTGCTGCCGGTGTCATGGTCCCCACAGTGAGCCAGAGCCACCCCTGCCACTGCAGGAGACCCTCCAACACTAGCAGTTCAAGAGGCGAAGAGGTGCCATTTCTCTTAATTCTTGTCGGATGTGAGCATCATGTTACAGACAGAAGAATAAAGTGTCCTTCCCTTTGGAACTAGAGCAAGGCCCTTTACAAGTAGAATTCTGCCACAACTCTGAACAATAAGGCAACATTCAACATAGGCAGAACAGAGGATAAGGAACCAGGATGGCAAAGTAGAAGGACGTGCTCTCATTCCCTCTTGTGAGAACGCCAGAGTCACGGCTAGCTGCTGGACAGTCATCAACAGGAGGACACTGGAGCTCACCACAAAGGGTACCCCACATCCAAAGACAAAGGAGAAGCCACAATGAGACGGTAGGAGGAACGCAATCACGGTAAAATTAAATCCCATAACTGGTGGGTGGGTGACTCACAGACTGGAGAACACTTACACCACAGAAGTCCACCCACTGGACTGAAGGTTCTGAGCCCCACGTCAGGCTTCACAACATGGGGGTCCGGCAACGGGAGGAGGAATTCCTAGAGAATCAGACTTTGAAGCCTAGTGGGATGTGATTGCAGAACTTCGACAGGACTGGGTAAAACAGAGACTCCACTCTTGGAGGGCACACACAAAGCAGTGTGCGCATCAGGACCCAGGGGAAGGAGCAGTGACCCACGGGGAGATGGAGCCAAACCCACCTGCTGGTGTTGGAGGGCCTCCTGCGGAGGTGGGGGGTGGCTGTGGCTCACCGTGGGGACGGGGACACTGGCGGCAGAGGTTCTGGGGGGTGCTACTTGATGTAAGCCCTCCCAAAGTCTGTCATTGGCCCCACCAAGGAGCCCAGTAGGCTCCAGTATTGGGTTGCCTCAGGCCAAACAACCAACAGGGAGGGAACCCATCCCCACCCAACAGCAGACAAGCAGTTTAAAGTTTTACTGAGATCTGCCCACCAGAGCAACAGTCACCTCTACCCACCACCAATCCCTCCCATCAGGAAACTTAAACAAGCCTCTTATATAGCCTCATCTACCAGAGGGCAGACAGCAGAAGCAAGAAGAACTACAATCCTGCAGCCTGTGAAACAAAAACCACATTCACAAAAAGACAGACAAGATAAACAGATAGAGGGCTATGTACCAGATGAAGGAACAAGACAATACCCCAGAAACACAATTAAATGAAGTGGAAATAGGCAACCTTCCAGAAAAAGAATTCAGAATAATGATAGTGAGATGATCCAGTACCTCGGAAAAAGAATGGAGGCAAAGATCGAGAAGATGCAAGATATGTTAAACAAAGACCTAGAAAAATTAAAGAACAAACAAACAGAGATGAACTATACAATAACTGAAATGAAAACTACACTAGAAAGAATCAATAGCAGAATAACTGAGGCAGAAGAACAGATAAGTGACCTGGAAGACAGAATGGTGGAATTCAGTGCTGCGCAACAGAATAAAGAAAAAAGAACGAAAAGACATGAAGACAGCCTAAGAGATCTCTGGGACAACATTAAACACAACAACATTCACATTATAGGGTCCCAGAAGGAGAAGAGAGAGAGAAAGGACCAGAGAAAATATTTGAAAAGATTATAGACGAAAACTTACCTAACATGGGAAAGGAAATAGCCACCCAAGTCCAGGAAGCACAGCAAGTCCCATACCGTATAAACCCAAGGAGAAACACGCCGAGACACATAGAAAACAAATGGGCAAAAATTAAAAACAAAGAAAAATTATTGAAAGCAGCAAGGAAAAAACGACAAATAACATACGAGGGAACTCCCATAAGGTTAACAGCTGATTTCTCAGCGGAAACTACAAGCCAGAAGGGAGTAGCATGATATACTTAAAGTGATGAAAGGGAAGAACCTACAACCAAGATTACTCTACCCCACAAGGATCTCATTCAGATTTGATGGAGAAATCAAAAGCTTTACAGACAAGCAAAAGCTAAGAGAATTCAGCACCACCAAACCAGCTCTACAACAAATGCTAAAGGAACTTCTCTAAGTGGGAAACACAAGAGAAGAAAAGGATCTACAAAAACAAACCCAAAACAATTAAGAAAATGGTCATAGGAACATAAATATCAATAATTACCTTAAACATGAATGTATTAAATGCTCCAACCAAAAGACACAGACTGGCTGAATGGATACAAAACAAGACCCATATATATGCTGTCTACAAGAGACCCACTTCAGACCTAGAGACACATACAGACTGAAAGTGAGGGGATGGAAAAAGATATTCCATGCAAATGGAAATCAAAAGAAAGCTGGAGTAGCAATACTCATAACAGATAAAATAGACTTTAAAATAAAGAATGTTACAAGAGATAAGGAAGGACACTACATAATGATCAGGGGATCAATCCAAGAAGAAGATATAACAATTATAAATAAATATGCACCCAACAGAGGAGCACCACAATACATAAGGCAACTGCTAACAGCTATAAAAGAGGAAATCGACAATAATACACAATAATAGTGGGGGACTTTAACACCTCACTTACACTAATGGACAGATCATCCAAAATGAAAATAAATAAGGAAACATAAGCTTTAAATGACACAACAGACCAGATAGATTTAATTGATATTTATAGGACATTCCATCCAAAAACAGCAGATTACACTTTCTTCTCAAGTGCGCACGGAACATTCTCCAGGATAGATCACATCTTGGGTCACCAATCAAGCCTCAGTAAATTTAAGAAAATTGAAATAATATCAAGCATCTTTTCTGACCACAACGCTATGAGATTAGAAATGAATTACAGGGAAAAAATGTAAAAAACACAAATACATGGAGGCTAAACAATATGTTACTAAATAAGCAAGAGATCACTGAAGAAATCAAAGAGGAAATCAAAAAATATCTAGAGACAAATGACAATGAAAACACAATGATCCAGAACGTATGGGATGCAGCAAAAGCAGTTCTAAGGGAAGTTTATAGCTATACAAGCCTACCTCAAGAAACAAGAAGAATCTCAAATAAACAATCTAACCTTACACCTAAAGGAACTAGAGAAAGAAGAACAAACAAAACCCAAAGTTAGCAGAAGGAAAGAAATCATAAAGATCAGAACAGAAATAAATGAAAAAGAAATGAAGGAAACAGTAGCAAAGATCAATAAAACTAAAAGTTGGTTCTTTGAGAAGATAAACAAAATTGATAAACCATTAGCCAGACTCATCAAGAAAAAGAGGGAGAGGACTCAAATCAATAAAATTAGAAACGAAAAAGGAGAAGTCACAACAGACACCGCCTAAATACAAAGCATCCTAAGACACTACTACAAGCAACTCAATGCCAATAAAACAGACAACCTGGAAGACATGGGCAAATTCTTAGAAAGGTATAACCTTGCAAGATTGAACCAGGAAGAAATAGAAAATATGAACAGACCACTCACAAGTAACGAAATTGAAACTGTGACTAAAAATCTTCCAACAAACAAAAGTCCAGGACCAGATGGCTTCACAGGTGAATTCTATGAAACATTTAGAGAAGAGCTAACACTCATCCTTCTCAAACTCTTCCAAAAAATTGCAGAGGAAGGAACACTCCCAAACACATTCTATGAGGCCACCATCACCCTGATACCAAAATCAGACAGAGATACTACCAAAAAAGAAACTTACAGACCAATATCACTGATGAATATAGATGCAAAAATCCTGAACAAAATAGTAGCAAACAGAATCCAACAACACATTAAAAGGATAATACACCATGATCAAGTGGGATTTATCCCAGGGATGCAAGGATTCTTCAATATATGCAAATCAATCAATGTGATTCACCATATTAACAAATTGAAGAATAAAAACCATATGATCATTATCTCAATAGATGCAGAAAAAGCTTCTGACAAAATTCAACACCGATTTATGATAAAAACTCTCCAGAAAGTGGGCATAGAGGGACCCTACCTCAACATAATAAAGGCCATATATGACAAACCCACAGCAAACATCATTCTCAATGATGAAAAACTGAAAGCATTTCCTCGAGATCAGGAACAAGAGAAGGATGTCCATTCTCACCACTGTTATTCAACATAGTTTTGGAAGTCCTAGCCACAGCAATCAGAGAAGAAAAAGATTTAAAAGGAATACAAATTGGAAAAGAAGAAGTAAATCTGTCACTGTTTGTAGATGACATGATACTATACATAGAGAATCCTAAAAATGTCACCAGAAAACTACTAGAGCTAATCAATGAATTTGGTAAAGTTGCAGGATACAAAATTAATGCACAGAAATCTCTTGCATTCCTATACACTAATGATGAAAAATTTGAAAGAAAAATTAAGGAAACACTCCCATTTACCACTGCAACAAAAAGAATAAAATATCTAGGAATAAACCTACCTAGGGAGACAAAAGACCTGTAGGCAGAAAACTGTAAGACACTGATGAAAGAAATTAAAGATGATACCAACAGATGGAGAGATATACCATGTTCTTTTACTGGAAGAATCAATATTGTGAAAATGACTATACTATGCAAAGCAATCTACAGATTCAATGCAATCCCTATCAAATTACCAATGGCATTTTTTTACAGAACTAGAACAAATAATCTTACAATTCGTATGGAGACACAAAAGACCCAGAATAGCCAAAGCAGTCTTGAGGGAAAAAAACGGAGCTGGAGGATTCAGACTCCCTGATTTCAGACTATACTATAAAGCTACAGTAATCAAGACAAAATGGTACTGGCACAAAAACAGAACCACAGTTCAATGGAACAAGATAGAAAGCCCATTTATAAACCTACGCACCTATGGTCAACTAATCTATGACAAAGGAGGCAAGGATATACAATGGAGAAAAGACAGTCTCTTCAATAAGTGGTGCTGGGAAAACTGGACAGCTACATGTAAAAGGATGAAATTAGAACACTCCTTAACACCAAACAGTAAAATAAACTCAAAATGGATTTGAGACCTAAATATAAGTCCGGACACTATAAAACTCTTAGAGGAAAACATAGGAAGAACACTCTTTAACATATATCACAGCAAGATCTCTTATGATCCACCTCCTAGAGTAACAGAAATAAAAACAAAAATAAACAAATGGGACCTAATGAAACTTCAAAGCTTTTGCACAGCAAAGGAAACCATAAACAAGACAAAAAGACAATCCTCAGAATGGGAGAAAATATTTGCAAATGAATCATCGGACAAAGGATTAATCTCCAAAATATACAAACAGCTCATGCAGCTCAATATTAAAAAAATAAACAACCCAATTCAAAAATGGGCAGAAGACCTAAATAGACATTTCTCCAAAGACATACAGATGGCCAAGAAGCACATGAAAAGCTGCTCAACATCACTAATTATTAGAGAAATGCAAATCAAAAGTACAATGAGGTATCACCTCACAGCAGTTAGAATGGGCAGCATCAGAAAATCTACAAACAACAAATGCTGGAGAGGGTGTGGAGAAAAGGGAACCCTCTTGCACTGTTGGTGGGAACGTAAATTGATACAGTCACTATGGAGAACAGTATGGAGGTTCCTTAAAAATCTAAAAATAGAATTACCATATGATCCAGCAATCCCATTACTGGGCATATACCCAGAGAAAACCATAATTCAAAAAGACACAGGGACCCCAATGTTCACTGCAGCACTATTTACAATAGCCAGGTCATGGAAGCTTCCTAAATGCCCATTGACAGACGAATGCATAAAGAAGATGTGGTACATATATACAATGGAATATTACTCAGCCATAAAAAGGAACGAAATTGGGTCATTTGTTGAGATGTGGATGTATCTGGAGACTGTCATAAAGAGTGAAGTAAGTCAGAAAGAGAAAAACAAATATTGTATATTAACGCATGTATGTGGAACCTAGGAAAATGGTACAGATGAACCGGTTGGCAGGGCATAAGTTGAGACATAGATGTAAAGAACAAACGTATGTACACCAAGGGGGGAAAGCTGTGGGGGGGTGGGGGTGGGGATGGATTGGGCGATTGGGATTGACATGTATACACTGATGTGTATAAAATTGATGACTAATAAGAACCTACTGTATAAAAAAGTAAAAATAAAATTTCAAAATTAAAAAGAAAACAATGCAAATTCAACAGCTATTACATATGAATTATCTAATGGTGTGCTATTTTTAATTATATACTAAGGGAAGAATCATCCTAAATACATTAAAATAATTATGTATTTATACAAAAAATAAAAAAGAAATATGTCTGATGTTCTTTCATGATTGGGTTGGCGTTATGTGTTTTGGGGAGAAAGAAAACTGAGGAAATTTGGCATTTCTATCACACCATATCTAGGGTACATACTATCATCGTGACTTTGTTGATTTTGAGGTGGCATTTGTCAGATTTTTCCACTGTAAAGTTACTCTTTTTCCCCCCTTTCCGTACTGTGCTCTTTGGAAGGAAGTCACTGTGAGTAGCTTGCACTTAGAGAGTGGGGAGTTAAGTCCCACCTTCTTGAGGGCCGAGTATCTATATAAACTATTTGGAATTCTTCATGAGAAATGTGTCTGTTTTCCACCATTTATTTATTTATTTAATCACCTACTTATATTGGTATACATTCATGGATGTTTACTTCATACTTTAGGATGTAATTCAATACTACTTTATTTTGTTGCTGAAATGGTTTCAAGCTTTAGCCACTGGGAGCTCTTCAGTTGGCTCCTGTGTCCCTTGGACATATTCCATCATTGCAGGTATTTTGTTTTGTATTTTAGAGCAATTGTTTACTTTCTGGTACTAAAAGATGCTCCAGTTTCATATATGTGCTGCCATAGTCCTAGAATCAGCCATTTTATCCATTCTGAGAGTCTCTGTCTTTTAAATGGAATATTTAGACCATTTATATTAAAGTGATTATTGATATAGTGGGTTTAATATCCACCATGTTTGTAACTATTTTCTATTCTGTTTGCTTTTCCTCCATGCCCTCTTCTTTTGCCTTCTCTTATTTTAATAAAGCATTTTATATGATTCCATTTTTACCTTTTCTCTTAGCATATCACTTATACTTCTCTCTTAAAGTTTTTGGTGGCTGCTATAGGGTTTCCAATATACATTTTGGACTAATCTAATCCTACTTTGAAATAACACTATACTACTTCACGTGTAATGCAGGTATCTCAAAACAGAATATTCCTAATTCCTCCCATTCATTTTTTATGACATTACTGTCACTTATTTCACTTATCCATATGCTATAACCACCCAACTCAATATTACTATCATTAAATGGTTATTTTTAGATCAATTAAGACCCAAAAAATTTAAATAGTTTATTTTACTCTCATTTATTAGTTCTCTGATATTCTTCCTTTCTTTATATAGATCCATATTTCTGACCTATATAATTTTCCTTCCCCCTGAAGAGCATTAATCAACAGTTCTTGCCGGGCAGATCTGCCGATGATAAAAGTGAAAGTCTTTGTTTCTCCTTTACTTTCAAAGAATCATTTAACTGGATATAGAATTCTAGATTGGTGGGTTTTATTTTCAACACTTTAAATAGTTCACTCCACTCTCTTCTTGCTTGCATATTTTCTTATAAGAAGTCCACTATAATTCTTATCCTTGTTTCTCTATAGTTAAGGTTTTTTTTTTCTCCAGCTTCTTTCAAGATATTCTCTTTCTCTTTGGTTTTCCAAAGACTGAATAGATATGCTAGCAGTAGTTTTGTTATGTTTTGATATTGATTCTACAAAGTATTCTCTGAGCTTCCTGAGTTTGTGCTTCAGTGATTTTGAAATATTTTCAGCCATTAGTCAATATTTCTTCTGCTTCCTTCTCTCTTTCTTCTCCTTTTCGCATATACACCTTTTGAATTCATCCTACAGTTCTTGGATGTTCCAGGCTGTTTTTTCTTTTCTTCCATTCTTTCTTTTTTCTCTCTCTTTCTTTCTTTGCATTTCAGTTTGCAAAGTTTCTACTGACTTATCTTCAAGCTCACGGGTTGTTTCCTCAGCAATGTCTACTCTACTGATTAGTCCATCAAAGGCCCTCATTTGTGTTATAGTTTTTCATTTCTAGCATTTCTTTTTATTATTTCTTCCATCTCTATGTCTGTATTGCCCATCTATTCTTCATGCTATCTACTTTTTCCATTAGAGCCCTTAATATATTCATGACAGTTATTGTAAATTCCTCATTTAACATGTCCAACATCCGTGTCATATCTGAGTCTGGTTCTGATGTTTGCTTTGTTTCTTATGACTGGTTTCTTCTTGCCTTATAATTTTTCGTTAAATGTTGAACACATTAGGTAATAAAAAAATTTAGGTAAACAGGCCTTTAGTGTGAGAATTTACATAAATCTGGCTAGGATTTAATGTTTTTAGAATCCATAAGTGCCAGAGGGCTTCAAATTCCTCAAATGTCCTTGCTTTTGTCTCTCCTCTTGACTTTGGCCTACCCTAAGTACTCCTCCTCGGAAAGAGTTTGTGGCTTACAGCTCTTTCAGCTGGAATATGCTGATGTTACACTAGAGCCCTACTGATGTAGGCGTAAGGTATTGGAGAAAAGAAGAATTCTATTTTCTTATGATTAAATCCTAGTCTTTAGTGGGTCTGTCTTCTTGGGTTGTCACCTTCACAAGTGTTGATCCAGTGGTATGTGTCCCCACTCCCCACCACCACCTCAGGTGAGACAAGAAGGTTAAAGGCGCTAAAGTAGGAGAAATGAACTTTTCCCAGCTGTGATGAGGCTCTTGTAAAGTCCTTCCTTCTGAAGAGTAGTCCTTTGTTTTCCTGAACATATTTCACAATGGTTACTTTATCCCTTCCCCTGTCAGAGCCCTTTTAAGGGGGTATTTCTCAGTTCTTACCATGAGATTCCGGTGGAGTTCCTGGAGGTAAAATCTACAAAACTGGTATTCCAGGAGTTTCTCATTTCACACTAGAGTATACTCAGCCTCCAGCAACTTATCAAAACTATCAGTGAAGTGTTGCTACCATGTATGGCTTTTGGTTTTCACCAGTCTCTCCAGATTCCAGGGTGATGCTTTGTCCTACTGCCTCAATTCTTTGAAGGGTCCATAAGTGTCATCATTTTCTACTTGGTAAGTTTTTTCCTGTTGAAAAGACGGGAGTGATGGCTTCGAAGCTCTTTCCATGTTGGAGTCGAAACCAAATATCTGTTTATTGCTTTTGTAATCAGGAACAATGTTAAAAGAAAGGGAAAAAAAACTTTCACTGTAAACACTGGTTTACCGAAGCCCTTATGCCCAATCTTAACTTAACTGTTAGGGATAAAAAATTAACTATTTTTATTTTTATACTAAATTTCTGTAAGTAGGGGTACTGCATTCTACGGCTTAGGTCAGACCCTATGTAAATGTTCAGTGTAGCACCATTGCTGGAGTGTGATGTTTGCCTGAAAATAGATTCAAACGATATTTATGCCTCCTACCAGCAGGGCAAAGCCACTTAACCATTCAGCTTTCTTATTTGTCAACCTAGGGTAGTATTTATATCATAGGGATGTTATAAGAATGAAACGACATAATCTACATGGAAAGCACTGTATAAACTACAGACTTCTATTCCTATACAAACAATATATTGGTCAGAAGCCTTTTACCAGTATGGATTCTCTGTGTCTCTGTGTCTCTGTCTTTCTGTCTCTCTGTCTCTCTCTCTCTCTCACACACACACACACACACACAGACACACACAAACACACATATTTCCTGGGGCTGTGACAGATCCATCTCATCAGAAATGAAAATGCTATTTACCTTTCCAACAAATCATTCCAAAATGCTAATCCAGCACCCTTTATAGACTGCCTTTTGGCCCTTCTTCGGATAGAATTTTCTTTCATGAATCCAAAGGCAACCATTTGCCATATTCCCAACTATCATATCCACGGAATCAAGAGCATGAGAGAAAAACAGACGTAAAAGACATTGTGTGGACTGAAAATGAGTCCCTGGGATGCCCACCTAATCTCACAGTGGGAACAACATAAAGGAAAAGATGACAGACCTAGAGGATTTTGTAAGTCTCCCTTTCTGGCACATTCCCCAACATCACAGAAACCCCTCTGCCATCTCTCCAAATGTTTCCTTAATGGAGCTGAAGCAACAGTGTCTGGGAATCTCTAATTCCAATTTCTCATGTACCATAAGCTGAGCTTTCCCAATAAACAAGAAGTTAAGAAGTTGCAAGTTCATTAGGAAGTCAACAGTGCATTGACAACTGTGTGAAAAGTTCAGTGGTTCAGAGGCAATTCCATGCATAAGACACGTGTTCTCTTCCCTTACAAATGGGCCTCCAGATGTTTAATTATGATCCCATGGATGAGAAAGGAAAAAGGTTCCCTCCTACTCTCTGGGTATACTTCTTGTTACATACACACTGTCTTTGTTGTGTTGGGGTGGGTGGAGGATGAGAGAGAGAGTAGAAGAATTGGAACAGTATGAAGGAGAAGGTCTCAACCCTGTAGTCAATGACTGGTAAGTTAGAATGTTAATTGCCTGGAAATGAGAGGTATCTTTTAGATTAAACTTCCAAACTGGCTGCACATTATCAGAAGAGTTTCATAAAAGTCCTCATTCTAGAGGCTCAGCATTTAGTGAACAAATCCCTGTTTTTATATTATCCTAATCTACATGATTCATGACATGATAGGTTTCACATCCGATGAACCTTATTCTTCTGAACATGAAGACAAATCTCAATCCCTAGTGTCTATTTGGCTTATTCTGTGACACTCTAGTTCCCCACAGTTTGGCAGCAGAACTGCTCTTTCTGCCCCTTTGATTCTCTAATTAATCTGCAATAAATGAAGGCTCCAAGTGTTTCATGGCACTTCAGTTTCCCATTCCCCTCTGGTATTTGGAGGGAAAACTGAACACACAGCAAGACCTTTGAACAAGAAGTAATAGCTGCTAAAGTGAAACACAATGCAAAGGTTTCCTAACCATGAGTTCGTAGTACGTGTGTTCATAAAAAGTGATGTGCTTGCTGCCTGCAGCAAAACCACATGCTCTCTGTTTTCAGCTGATCAGTGTTGCTGTGAGGTAGAGAGTACATGTCTGAACTCAAGAAAGAATTAAAGGGACAGAATGATAATTCTATCTCCAGAGGCCACACAATAATGGTGCTGAGTTAAAATGCAGTGAGTTTTAGATTCCACTCAGTAGAACTAGCATAGAATTATGGAAAAATAATTATACTTGTAAACCAAGACTGGGGATTGAATTGGATAGGGATTTGCTACTTTCCAGCTAATTGACCTCACGAAAGAAGAATAACTATCACATAGCAAAACTGTGACAAAATAATGGATATAGAGAGACACTGCCCAGTACCTGCTCAATAAAGGCTGTTTGCCTAAAATAATGTGAAACAGACATTGTAATATTTTGTTTAAATATCATATTTATGGCTTCCCTGGTGGCGCAGTGGTTGAGAATCTGCCCGCCGATGCAGGGGACACAGGTTCATGCCCCAGTCCGGGAAGATCCCACATGCCGCGGAGTGGCTGGGCCCGTGAGCCGTGGCCACTGAGCCTGCGCTCCGCAACGGGAGAGGCCACAACAGTGAGAGGCCCACATACCGCAAAAAAAAAAAAAAAAAAAAAAAAAATCATATTTATGTCTTGTATATAGAGGTTGTATTAGTCTGCTAGGGCTCGCATAACAAAATACCACAGACTGGGTGGCTTAAACAACAGAAACTTTCTTACAGTTTTTGAAGCTTGAAGTTCAAGATCAAAGTGCTGGCAAGTTTGGATTCTCTTGAGGCCTCTCTCCTTGGCTTGCAAATGGCCCTTCTTTCTGTGTCCTTGCATGACTTTTTCTCTCTGCACATGCATTCCTGATGTCTCTCTGTTCTTATAAGGGCACTAGTTTTAATTGGATTAGAGCCCCATCATTATGACCTCATTTAACCTTAGCTACCTCTTTAAAGGCCCTGTCTCCAAGTACATTTACACTGGGGATTAGGGCTTCAACATATGAATGGGGGGGGAGACACAATCGAGTTCATTAGAGAGATATTATAAATACCATCATATAATATATGAATACCATTTTAAGATTTTTTAAAAAACCTTTCTGTACCTTTTCAAGAAATTCACGAGAAAATATAAAACAGCAAATCTAGTTTTTCTCTGAACAAGAGTAAAGCATGTTTGTCCCCACCTTATCTCTGTTTCTGCAAAGTAAGCGTCATTTTTGGTTTCTAAGACACTTGAATATCTGGCTCTAACTGTGAACCATCCTAGAAATAGTTAAGTTGACTATACATCCTCCCACTGGAGGTAAGAACCTAATCATTTCCTTTTTTAAAGTCTTGCCAATAAACTAAGAATTGAAGGACAGAGAGGTACTTAGTGATAAGTTCAAATATTGGTAAAATGTGAGTAAGATTCACATAACCAGCTTCTGTAGTGACCTACTGGGTGATCTGCTGATTCTTCTAGGTTTCATTCACTATTATAATTATTCTCTCACACTCCACAAATGAAGAGAATAATTCTGTTCTCTAGAGAACATATGTATAATATGAGGTTGTTCCTACTATATTATATACACATATATATTATATATATACACATATATCATATATTAAATGTATATATATAACCCAATGAACCCCATCCTCTCCCTTATCTAATCAATTGCACTTATAGCTGCCAAAGTTAGCATTCTACAATACTATTTAGATCATTGCACTTCCTCCTACAAAAATATCAAGAACCTATTAGGGTTTCCTCTTATTTTGCCTACTAAATTTTTCTCAAATTTCTCAGGATGGCCTCTGAAATCTTTCCCCAGTGCTCCCCCCACCCAGATCACCAGCATCATTTCTAACATCCCAAGTCAAACCCGCCACTACAAGGAAAGAGTAGAGTTTTCAGGCATTCTCTCCAAAGCACTAAGTTCCAGCACGATCATGCATTAGACCAGAGGCTCTGCTTGCTCAGAGACTTTGTCTTTTCACCTTCGTTTCCCTCATTTCACAGAGGATAGGGCCTAGTACATAAAGGGTAAATAAAAGATAAATGATCAAGAGAGGGAATGTCTCCTTGTTCCTTTCTACCTATCTAAAATCTGTTTCTAAATCATCCCCCTCCAGGAACTCTTTTAAGACTAATCCGTCTGACTTATCGACCTTTGACTATGTGGTCTCCATTCTCATACTTTGATTAGAACTCAGTGACAAGCACTTATTGACAAGTTGCTTTGAGGATGTTATTTTAGTAGAAAGCCATTTAAGAAGAATGTTCCATGTCACCCAGAAGGTAGAATAAACCTTTGTGCATAGTACATTCAAATGTTAATTTTGACCAACAATTTGAACTAACACTTCATTCACCGCTTATTTCTGAAGATCTAAACAAAGTCAGTAGATAGAGTAATTCATTATTAAACAGTGTTTTAAAATGCTTACTTTTTGTCAGGAATTGGACTGACAACTGATTTTACACACGCTATTTCCCATGATCCCCACAGAAACCTTTGAAGGAAACTGAGACTAAACCAGTTGACCCACTAACTCAAGGTCACAGAGTAAGCAAGCCAGGATCAAAATGCAAAGCATTCTGACTCCAGAGCCCCACATATGTTTTGATGCCTTTAAGATTAGATTGTCTACTTACTCCTTTGTCAGAGAAAGACCTTGCAGGATGTTTCTCCTTCACGTGTTCTACAAGGAGAGAAATCAGTAGGCAGAGATTGACTTATATGCTTTCTCCCTAAACACAGATAGCTTTGAGGGAGAAAGAGAATCCTATTTAATAAAGTCAACTTGATTTGGTCTAAATCGGCAGACATGCAAAGAGGTCATCTAGGTAAGTCCCCTGCCATCAAATAAAAACACACTTTAAATATTCAGGATTAATTATTGATCATCTTTAGACATTTTGACTATGTAACCAGTGTCTGGAGAGCCACTAAAATAGTATTATGCAGGCTTCCATATCCCTTGTATGGGTCAATGTGGAACAGCCTCAGTATTTTAGCAAATTTTGCAGAATTCTCTAGCATTCCCTCAATTAAAGGAGTCATGACTATGTGTAGCTTTTTACTGTTTGGGTCTCTTTCTTTAAATCCAGCTAAATATTTTTCAAGTCATTAATTACAGATTGCTTCAATCTTTGCGCTGGTGAGAGGAAAAGATTAAAAACTGCGTGTGCATACCAAAGGAGATACTTTCAAGAAAAGGCAAAGTAAATTCTTCAGGAAAGATCTAGAGGATGAAAGGAAATGTTTTTAAAAAAGATCTGAAATCAAGAAGTTTACATATGCCTGAGTTCTGATTGAAGTCTGGTTGGATGTGATTGCAGAGAGCTCCTGATTCCACAGATGAGTTTTAATCCTGTCAGCTGAGGTTGACAGGAACACCGTTTGCTAGCTGATTTTGTAAGTAGATCATCTCACTCCTTGTGTTTTTATTCAAAAGATGCAAATTAAGATATTTCCTTCTTGGAATGAGTTGAAGTTGGAGGAAAAGGGAAGATATTCTGAGTTTTGAGACCCTTTATTAAATGCTCCAGGGATACCTAACTGCTAGAAAACTGAAATGGCATTGCAAGGAAAAGAAATCTCTCTTTATAGATAGTGGGTGTGTGTGTGTGTGTGTGTGTGTGTGTGTGTGTGTGTGTGTGTGTGTGTGTGTGTGTGTGTGTGTGTGTGTGTGTGTGTGTGTGTGTGTGTGTGTGTGTGTGTGCGCGCGCGCGCCTGTATGTTGGTTTTATTGGATTTTTGTTTCTTTGAGATCCAACTACAAACTGTCAGAATGACGCATAAAGTCAAGCAGTGCAAAAATCATTCATCTTAGCAAGTCCTAGGGTTGGATATTGAGTTAAGCTCATTTAGAAAGATAAACCTCCAGGATCTCACATTAGTCCCCATCAAGCCACATCCAAAGATAAGAGCTTTAGTTGAGGAAGATCTCAAATGCAAAACATAGCCCAGGGAGGAGGTGCTGCAAGAGTGAGAGAAACTGGTATATTCATTCTCCATAAAATGCCAACTTGACTTTGTTTGGTAGTACAAGTTTGGAAAGGGAAATAAAAAAATCAGAAATAAACAAACAAGATATTAGATATTAAACAAACAAGGTATTATTTTAACTTTTGGATGTCCTTTACCATTCGATGTCCTTTACCTTTACTGTCTCTCCCACTTAGAGATGCAGTGAACTTTCCTATCCCTTGTCTTTGGAATTTGTCATGTGATTTACTTTGACCAATGGAATGTCAGCAGAGACTATGCAAGCAGAAGCTGGAAATGTGCTTGTGGGACTGGGCTTTCACTCTTGTACTTCTTCCATCATGAAAACAACATATCCCAGGGGGCTCACTGGACCCAGAAAGATGAATGACAAAGGAGTAGCTCTGATCTGAACCTATGACCTGGAGCAGGGTCCAGCTGGGCCCAACCAAAATCAGCAGAATGATTCTGGCTGGCACACAAGCATGTGAGTAAGAACAAACAATGGTGATTTACGTTACTGCGTTTTGGAGTGATCTGTTACATGGCATTTTATGGGATAATAGATGAAGCTTTTAATCTGTTCTTGTTCAAAGACTTCTTTGATATGAGGAAAGCTGTAGACTTTCTTCCCAGTAAAAGCACAGGCATAAATTTAAAATTTTGCATGCAGTTTTAGAGGATTCATTGACCTCCTAACTGCCCAAGGAGACATGGTTATTAAGTATATTTGCTTTACCATATGCCTAAATAAAAAGTTATCTGAGTAAACTGGCATTTCAACTTAGAATTCTATGCAGAGGAGAAAAAAATGTATCTGTTTTGCTTTGCAAATAATTTTTAACAAGTTAACATGTCCCCTTTTTTCCTCAGCACCTACATTCAACCCATGAGCACATCCAATTGGTAGCACCTCAAAAGCATATTTTGAAACTGTTCGCTATTCTTCAGCTCCACTGCTGCCATCCTAGTTCAAGCCACCATCATCTCTCACCAGCATGATTTCAACAGTCTCATAACTGACCTCCTTGCCTCCACTCTTGCTTGTCTGCAAGTCATTTTTCATCCAACAGCCAAAGTTGTTTCCAAACTTTCCCTTGGCAATATTATTGTTAGTCTAATTCAAAGGGCAGTATGCACTTATGTCAAGAAATCACTTTAAAACTCAGTTAAGAAATGAAGTTATATTCTGCCCAGCATCTACAAGAAGAAGGCATAATGCTTTTAAAATAGCTTACTCATCTATTCACTCATGTGTCTAATATAGTAAATAAGGCAGTTAGTAAAGAATCTTATACGATGGTAAGCAAAATGATTTATGAATATACTTGTGTGCATGTGCAAATTTTTTTAAAAATATATTATAAATCAGAAGAATTTATAAAATGAATGTGCAACCTAATATTAATTGGACAGAGCCACTAATGTGTTGCTAGTTGAGAAAACTCAAACCTACAAGGACAGCACACATCTGGGGTTCTCACCAAATTTGCAAAGTTTGTTTAATAAGAAAGAATTCAAAATATTTTTATGGCATATTTGTCTGTATTTCTGATTTCAGAGGCTTTAACAATGGTCACAGTTTGAAAATGTATAAAATACAATATAAAAACAATTCTCCTGACATCTGCAAGTCCATTCTCCTAGAAGTAGAACCCTGGTAAATGTTTCCCTTCCTTTTTGGCCATTCCATCTTTTGGAAATGGGAGGAGGCAATAGGACTATCTGGACTGGATTGTGGGGAAACCATTAGTGTTATGTAAATCACAGGAAATTGGGGAGTTAGTGGGGTCAGCACGGAATTTTGTAAGCGAAATTATCCAATCAACAAACAAATAAAAGATATGAGATTAAAAAAAAAGATATGAGATTATCAGCTACTTAACCTAGAATTTAAGAAGGTAGATTTCTAAAGTTTCAATGAAAAAATATATGATGCTAGGGTCAGAAACTCTCAAGAGAAAAATTACTCATAAGAGATGAGAGAATTTTTAAAATGAACATCCAGCTATGTAGTAGAACTAAAAAACCAAGAAATTTCTTTGAATCTTTTATTTTCCTCACTATAGCATATAGTGTATGTACTTCAATCCTCCACATATTCTTATAGCTTTATACCAATCTTTTTGACATCATTGATAACAGGACCATCCTGTCATCTTTATACACAGCTTTCAAAAATCTGAGCCTATTAAAAATGCTGAAGACAGGAGGTAGTACTTTTAATTTATACTTATTATTTATTTTACATTTACGTTTGTTTTATTTATATTTACATAAACAAAATAAGAACTACTCATCTACTCAAGGAAGGTGGTGTAATGGTAACAGAAAATGTCAAAAAAAAAAAAATCCAACAAATGCTCATTGTACACCTGCTTTGTGCCAGGCCCTTTGCTCAGCCCTGGGGATACAGCAACAGGGGATACAGAAACATCTGCAGTGTGTTACATTCTAGCAACTGGAGCTATTTTAATTTAGGTGGTCAAAGCAGACTTTTCCTATGAGCAAGGCTTAACCTGCTGCCTTAAAGGAAAGAGAAGCAAATCAAATGAAGAAATGTGATCAGCAAGCCCAAAGCCTAGGAAAGTAATATACTGGGCATGTATCCAAAAAAGTTTATTATCGTAAATAGCTGAAGTATGACAAGTAAAGCATAGAAATGAATGAAATAAAGTCAGAGAGTTAGATAGGGCCAGATCATTTAGAATTGTCTAGGGTAAAGAATTTGGATTTTACTCTGAGGGCAACAGGAAGTCACAATGTGGCTTTAAGCAAAGAAGTGAGTGACATGATATGATTTGCATTTTGGAGAGATCATTCAGCTGCTTTGTGAAAAACTGATTGTTTTTCAGAGACAGGCAAGTAGGGTGGGGCAAGGAGACCAGTCAAGAGGTCACTAAAATAAATTAGAAGAAAGATAAAGATAGGTTAAACTATGTTGGTAATAACAAAAATGAAAGATGTCAATAGATTCTAAATGTGATTTGAAGGTACCTCCACCAGGTCTTAATGATGGATTAGATTATGGGGTATGAGGGAAAGGAAAAAAACTGAAGAATGATGCCAAAGATTTTGGTAACAATAACCACAGATGATAACCAATTAAATAAACTGTAAATTCATGGGTCAAACTGATATAAATAAGCAAATTAAACAATGAGATTATATAAATTATATATTTACAATGGAATAGCAACTAATAAATGTTGAAGGAATAATATTAGAAAATCACCACCGACAATCATCATCATCATAATTTAGCCAAAACCCACCAATACATGCTATGACTTATGGGTGAAATCTGGATACAGATGGGATATTTACAGTCTCACGGTACCTTCCAAAAATACTTATTAATGTAGAGGTAAAAAAGTTAGTGGTGGAAGTGATCAAAGTTAACATGGCAGGCTTTCCTGGTGGAGCAGTGGTTGAGAGTCCGCCTGCCGATGCAGGGGACGCGGGTTCATGCCCCAGTCCAGGAAGATCCCACATGCCGCGGACCGGCTAGGCCCGTGAGCCATGGCCGCTGAGCCTGCACGTCCAAAGCCTGTGCTCCGCAACGGGAGAGGCCACAACAGTGAGAGGCCCGCATACCGCAAAAAAAAAAAAAAAAAAAAAGTTAACACGGCTAATAACTAGACAAATTGAAATTGCACGCAACCTGATAGGATGCAATTAATGAAAAGACCACATTGATATCCATGCCCAAATTGCATAACCTCAAACTAATCATGAGGAAGCATCATAAAAACCCAAACTGAGAAACGTACAAAATAACTGGCTTGTAATCTTTAAAAATGTGAAGATTACAAAAGCCCAGGAAAAACTAAAGATATTTTTCCAAATTAAAAAAAGATGATTAAAATAACTGTGACAAATAAATGAAACACATGATTTTGGATTGGATCCTAAAGAACATGATGGGGAAAACTGGCAAAACTTGAATGAGTTCTGTGGATTAGGTAGAAGTAATTATCCATGTTAATTTCCTTATTTTGATAGTTGCATTGAGGTTATAAGAGAATGTCCTTGTTTGTAGGGATTACACACTAAAATATTCAAGGGTGTTGAAGCATCATGAATACAACTTCCTCTCAAATGGTTCAGAAAAATTTCTTTGAACTATTTTTGCAGCATTTCTGAAAGTTTAAAAGCATTTTAAAAGAAATAGAAAAAACAGCCGAATTATTGTACTATTGTAATTTTATTTTCTTTCAGTTTTTGTTTTTGATTTTGTAAAGAGAATGGTCTTTAAACTGAATTGAAAAATAGAGGCTAAGATAGATGAAAAGATGGTAAGCGTCTCTCAGCCATAAAAAATTAGACAACAGAATGCTGAAACCCAGATATATTTGCAGAGTTGTCGTGTTTTGAAGTCTCTGAATATTCATAGGGAGTTGGAGAAATGCCGGATTACAGATGGGGAAATCCTCTCTCCCACTCCATTGTGGATTTGGAAATTACAAACCTGTAAGCCTGATACTTATCCCAAGCAACATTTTGGAACAGGCTATTAAGGATATGACTTGAAGCATTTTGAAATGACTAGCGATGATCTGGAGCCGAAACAGCTAACTGAAAACAAGTCATGGTTCCCTGTCACCTTCTCTTGTTTAGACAGGTGGTTTTAGGTTGACAGATAATGGTAGTGTTGCAGTGTTTCTACTCATTGAGGACATAAAGTATGTCCTCATCATATGCTATCAAAGACTAATACTCTGTAGGGATATTATGGGTGCTCAATAGCTATTGTTAATGAGAGAAGGAGAGGGAGAGAAGGAAGGGTGAAAGGGAGGAAGGAAGGGAGAAAGGGAGGGAGGGAGGGAGGGAAGGGAAGAGGGCTGTGTGCTGGCATGAGATTTTGAAAAGTATTCAGCAGTTTATTTAGGTGAATCAATAAATGACCAAATAACCATACTGAAAACATTTCATTTATGAAATAATACCAATCTGTTCAACTTAGCATATGTATCTTCTAATTCTTTCAAGGCCCTTCTATCAACCCTAATTCTCCTGAAAGCTGCCATATCTTTTCTATTAAATACTCTGAAAGTATAGTCTACCATCCAGCTCTACTTTTTTTTTTTTTTTTGCGGTACGCGGGCCTCTCACTGTTGTGGCCTCTCCCGTTGCGGAGCACAGGCCCCGGACGCGCAGGCTCAGCTGCCATGGGTCACGGGCCCAGCTGCTCCGCGGCATGTGGGATCCTCCCGGACAGGGGCACGAACCCGCGTCCCCTGCACAGGCAGGCGGACTCTCAACCACTGCGCCACCAGGGAAGCCACCAGCTCTACTTTTACTTCTACTGGTCCTATTCAGGATATGGGAATCTGCCTTCAGCTCCATCACTCCACAAAAATTGTTCTTTCCTGGACACCAGTAACACTCTAATTTTCAAATGCAAAAGGATTTTTTGAACCCACTCCCACAGAAAACACCCTTCTAAGATCATTTCTAACTATAATGCTGTGACTTTAAGCTCCTTTCATTGTTTGTGTTACCATATTTAGGCAGACTTCTTTATAGCATGGAGAAACTGTTATTATAGTCTTTATGCCAATTTTTAAACTCAGAGCAATTTAGCTTTTTAAAAAACTTTTAAAATACATTCTACATGTGGCATGTGATTTAAGAGACTCAGAAAAGGGGAATAATAAGAGGAGATGAGACAAAGATATATGAAATAATGAGAATGATACGGTATAATCCGATTAACCTTGTTCCATAATACAAGATTATGACAGTGTTTAAATCAAAGGAAAGTGATCTTTACATAATGTAAAATTAACCTACGGAGCTCTGAATGAAGGGGTATTATTGAGGAAAACTGCTCAGCAAGTTTAAAGGTAAGAATGAGTGACCTTTCAGATAAGGAGAAATTACAAAGTCCATTCCAGAGGCTGGGATGTAATGGTCTCAGTTCCCAGATGGAAAGCAGATGTAATCACCATCTTAATCCCCTGTAATCTATTGTAGCTAGAACTCTCAGCATACAAAATAGACACCTTTGTTTAGATAGAGACCAATGAGATGTGCATATGTGTGATGTATATATGTGTCTGTGCACATACACAAACATACAAACAACAGAACACTGTTGAGAAGAAACAAAAATAGTAAATTAATTAATTTTAAAAAGCAAACATGAAATAGCTAAAATTATTTTATCTAATGTTTTCATTGAAGAGAAAGGAATATGCCTAATCATTTGAATGGCATCCTTTCTACAACACTGTGTTAAATAAAATACCAGTAAAGTACAGTTCCAATTCTTTTTCTAAGAGTTAATTTCATAACACTTACTGTAACTAGAGTTTTTTTTGTAGAACAATACCTTATTGATTAGATTACCAGTTTGGAAAAGAATCTGGGGTTCAAGTCCTGGTTTAGGCTATGTCCTTGACTGGTTATAAGACTTCAAAGATACAATGGAAAGACTAACAGCTTTGCAGCCAAAGATCCCTGGGTTTGAATTATCAGATTGGAATGTCTTCATCAGTTGTAAACCTTTGTTTATGTATTTAAATTATTAGTCTCTGTTTTATATCTGTAAAAGGGGAAACTCACATGACTGCAATAGAGGCTAAAAATTCCCTGTACATTGTAAGAACCCAATAAATATAATTTCTTCTTTTTTCATTAACCAGCCAAGAGTTTTAGTTTCTACACCTATAAAATGAAGTGAATAATTATTGGACAACCTATCTTAAAGGGTTATTGAGGGGATAAAATGATGTTACCTATGTGAAAATACTCTGAAAAATGAAAGTTAATCACAAAGATTAGGGTAGTATGCTATCCTTTTTATTCTTTATTAATTTGTATATGGAGATATCAGTGACAGATGAATGCCAAGAACAGATGAGAACCAAAACACTAAATAAAGCATTTGTAATTTTTTTTTACAATTAATCACTCTTATTTATGAGGATTATATAATAATGATGTCTACCTTTAAAATAAAAATCTGTTTTATGAACAAAGTGTTGAATTCCTATACTGACATTTACTGACAGTAGCACAGGTCACTTGAATGCCAATTCTGTATTAGGCAGTATTCTAGGTGTATAACAGATATCTCATTCAAAATTCATAACAACCCAAACGTATTACTGCTTCTGTACCTTCATTCTTCCTGGGTAGTAGTATGGATAAGAGCTAATGTACATAAATCATGAACATGATACATGATAAGCATTCCATAAACAAACAATAGTTATTATTACCATTATTGTACCATGGTGGAGGGGGCTTTCATTTCTTTTATGGATGGGAAAGCTCCAGACCAAAGAGGAGAAATGGTTGCATATACTTACAAGACTGGTCAGGCTCATACACTGTCTAATGACCGTTTAGACTCAGATCATACGTTTAGTATCTGTTCTTTTGAAAATTATCCCAGAGACCAGAAAATCTGGATTCCACCAGAAGATTAATCAGTACATGTTAAAACTTACCTTTATTTTTATCTATACCATGATACCTTAAAAAAAAAAAAAGTCAAATTCTGGAGTGGACCTCAGGACTGAGTTTAGCAGGTCCAGTTCAAAATGATGTGCCTAGAGATAGCCCCAGAAAGGAATCAAGCAAAAACCTTCCTGGGCTATGTGATCTATTGCCAAACTGTCAGCACCACCACTACTTTTGTTGCTTCCCAGAATCCCTTTCCTATGTAGTTTTAAGTTAGGGATCGCCAATGAGAGGACTTCCCAGGAGATTTGGAAAGTACAAATGAAACTGTCATTAATATTAAGAAGTCGTAAGGGTCAGGCAAGGCAGCTTCTCCTGACTTGGCAATTTTCCAGACCTCGCCAGAAGCTCCCCACTTTGCAGTCACAGCAGCCTAGCAGGACTTGCCATGGGGTCCCCTCTTTGTAATAGCCAGACTCAGTGGTTTCTCAAACCTTCTCAAAAGCTCCCATGATTCTACCCGTGCCAATGCTTTGAAGTGGTTAGTGACTGTTTCTCCAGTTCTCTTACTATAGCTTTCACTCCCCAGCTCCTCCTACATTCCTATGCTTGCTAATTCCTGATTTAAAGCCTTTACATCTATATTTTTGATAGTGGTTCTGTCTTCCTGACCAAACCAGACTGTCTCAGGCTACCTTCAGAAATGCACTTTGAATTAAGTCTCTTTAGCTTCTCTTTTTCTCCCCATTTCTATGGTTATATGTCACTATGCATTTCAAAATATGTAGGGACTGTTGTTTGCCACTTTCAGGAATAAATCTTATTTTATTTCAGACAGGGTACATGCAGAGTTGGCTGTATGTAACAGATTTTAATTCATTCATTCAACAAATATTTATTATGTTCTGACTCTGTACCAAACGCTGGGGAAAACCATGATGAGACGTGGCCCTACCCTCATGGAACTTACAATTTAATAGGGAAAATTGGCATGAATTAAATATTTAAACAAGGAAATGTAAAACTTCAACTGTGACAAGGGCTAGGAAGAAATTCGGTGTACTCTGCCAGTTCATATAGGAAGGTCTGACCCACTCAAAAACATTAGAGATTTCCCTGAGGGATAAAAGTGTAAGGATAATGAAATTAGTCAAGAGGAGAGGAAAGGGTATCACTTAGAGCGAATATAGAAAATGTAATATAATTCGGTGGAGAGCTAGGAGGAAGATAATGGTAAACAGAAAGAGCTACAAAGTACATGGTTAGAGCGAGGTAGTGGTGGTGGTGGGTAGAGTGAGGATGTTGAATGGTGTGATGTAGGAAGTGACCAAACCACACATGACAGTGTAAGCCATGTCAGCATTTTGTTTAGTCCTAAAAGCAGTCGAAAGTCACAGAACATTGTTTCAAAGGATACTGGCATGATCATATTTACAGAGTTTAAAGACCAGTCTGCCTAAATATCAATGAATGGATTAGAGAAGGGGCTGAATAAAGGATGGAACTTTAGGAAACTACTTCAATAGCTGAGGAGAGGGACGTAATCACTTCTTTCACAAATAGAAAGGCTCAGAGGTGACAGGTAGCTGGTGTGGTAGAAGACAAGATGAAGAAAAGATGATGAATTCAAGACACATTTAGGAGGTAAACTCAACATGAGGTGGTGCTGTATTGGATGAGGGGAGTAGGGAGAGGAAGGGGATAAGGATTCACCCCAGATTTCTGGACTGTGCAACTGGATAGATGGTGGTGCTATTCACTAAATGAAGAGTAGAGCTTTAGGACCAGGCTTTGAGGGGAGGACATGGTTTGACTGAGGACCTTCTAAGTTTGGTGGACCTTTGAGATGTCCAAGAGAAGTCAACTAGGCAACTGGATATCTGTGAAATGGGATTGAAAATGCATACTCTGTAAATCAGATGTACCCCAACCCCAATTTTTTTCAGTTCTCCAAAGCTTGTCTCATCAAGTTCTTAGTCTCAATTCCAATTGTTCAGGTGACAGATTATCTGAAAGCCATGATCATGTGATAATGCCTAAGATAAAAAGGAAAGACAGTCATGATGGGATTCATTCTGACAGTCTCATGCAGAAAAGGATTTATAGCCCAGATAATCTGCCTGCTAACTTTGCAACCTCTGCCAAAATCTCAAATCCCAAAGTTGTCAGAGTGAATGAGAAATGAACAAGAGCCACCTGAGGTGACAGTGAACTTAAGCAGGTCGTTGAGCATGGGGCTTCATCTGGCTCCCCAGATCAGGAGAGAAAACCTGGAGGATCTCAAAGGCGGAGACAGGGTAGGCTGGGGACTCTCTCAGAGGACACGCAGGTGATATAAACGTCCCAGTGGAGAGTCTAGTCTCAAAGGCTGCAACAACCAGACACACATGAAAGTGCTGAGAACATGTTGATTATACCCACTGCAAACAAAGAAAAAATGTAGTTTAAAAAGTTATCTCAATCCGATTCTTCATATCCCCTCTATATGTCTCCACCAAAACAGTGAATATACTCATATCACCACCACTTCCTCAGGTTAATATTGAGTCAACAATTAATCATTATCAATAAACCCAAAATATTGTTTTGACTCTGTCTGTATACTTATTACAATGGTCACTTTTAAGTAAATAGATGGATAGTTTGGTTCAATTTGTCCTCACTGTATCTTTAAAAATCAAATTAAAAACCTCGTCAGTGTGAGAAACCATGTTTCTCAGGTATGCCCAGTGTGGCTGGAGCCAGAGACACTGATACATAATTGAATTTAGATGTATTATTTGTTTGTTTAATCATTCAGTACTTGCTGGTAGTCTATAATGCTCTTGATGCTATAGTAAACATAAACAGCTTGGAAAGGGAAGGAAGTGTGGGGAGGCAGAATTTACAGTCTCCTACTGATTCCAGTCTCAAGTTCAGAAGAGAAAAGAAAAGATACATAAAAACACTTTTATCAAGTGTTTCAGAGCCTGTAACCTATATGCCAACGTTAAAACGAGTATAAGAAGGGTACAGATAAAAAGCTACGGGAATTCATCGGAGCGATCGTGCTACTTGTGGAATATAGATGTAGACTTTCTGAAGGAATATTGAAGGATAGGTAGAGTGGTGAGAAAGGCATTACAAATAAAAGAAAGAAGATCAGCAAAGGCAGTGAGGTGGAACAAAGAGGATGTGTAGAGAGAGCAGCAAGTAGGTCAGCTTTGACTCTGCCGATTCTCTCTCCCCTCTAGGTCTTTGCACGTGGTGCTCACCCCCTCTTCTCTTCACATAGCCACACCCTACTAGCTTATACCTCTCTTGAACATAACCCTGGGGAGTCAGTCTGAACCCTAGACCAGACTAAGTTTTCTTCTTTTATCCTGTGCTTTCCTGGTCATGACATTCACCCCTCTCTACTCTAACTGCTATCAACCTGTTTGGTTGGTGTACCCCACTAGGCTATGAATGGCTTAAGAGCAAGGACTCTGTTGTAGGCTGAATAACTACCCTCTGAAAGATGTCCATGTCCTAATTCCCAGAACCTATAAACATGTGACCTTATGTAGTAAAAGGGACTTTGCAGATGTGATTAAGGATCTTCATATTGGGAGATGATCCTGGAATATCTGGATGAGCCCAATGTAATCATAACAGTAGATTTAAGAGAGCAGCAGGAGGATCAGAGTCAGAGAGAGAAGATGTAATGATGGAAGCAGAGGTCAGAGAGGAAAGTAGATGCTAAGCTTCTGGCTTTGAAGATGAAAGAAGAGGTCATAAGATAAAGAACGCAGGTGGCCTCTAGAAGCTGAAAAAGACAAGGTTACAGATTCTACCCCGGAGCCTCCAGAAGGGTCACAGGCATGCTGATGCCTTGATGTTAGCCCAGTGAAACTGGTTTTGGACTTCTGACCTCCAAAACTGTAAAATAATAAATTTCTGTTGTTTTAACCCATCAAATTTATGGTAACTTCTTGCCGTAGCAATAGGAAACTAATACAGACTCAACCATATTTCTTCCCTAACACCTAACCCAAGAGCTTGCACAAAATACATATTCAGTTAAAAAAAAAAAAAACTATTAGATGAAGGAAGAAATGCTGTCCTGTAATATGAAGACTGGAAGCCAAAGACAGGAGTGATAGAGGTGTGAGGAATATCATAAGGGATCCTGAACATTCCTGAGATGGAACCTAACCTGAGCTGGTGGGATCAGCAATGGTGCAGAGAGAGGAACTATTTGTTTTGAAAAAGCATAAAGAGAAGGAAGAGGTGACAATGGCTGGGAACTTGCTGGCACAAAAGACTAGAATGTCTGGAATGATCTACAAAAGAACTGAGAAATGTTATGAGCCAGATCTTCTAGCTGTCCCAGGGGTCTTCTAGAGAAGAGCAGTTTGCCTTGCAAGAGTTCAACTGTGAGTTATGCTCCAAACAATCAGGTTTGGGGATAAATTAGTGAAAGACAGGAACAAGAGCTTCCCTTTTACTTATTTAACTTGACATGACCAAGTAGTAATTGATTTTGATCAGATTTTGTTCACCTAATTTTCAGTGCATTAATACAGTCTTCATTTCTTGCGGCACCATCATCATTGGTTTGCATAAGATTTTTTTCCTGCATTATTTATTCTCGTTTATCCCAAATATTATAATATACTTGATGTTTACCCTTTTATTTGTATGGGTTCTTATAAAACATGTATTATTGTTTTCTCTGAATGCATTTTTATAGTGTTATGCTATAAATCTCAGTTTGTTCTTTTTAAAAAATCTAGTATTGCATTTTTAAGATTTACACATGTTGCTATGGGTACATCTCACTTCTAAATGCTGTTTAGTGCTCCTTAGTGGAGCCTACTACATCGTACCTACTTATTTCTGCAGGGATGGATATCCAAATCACCCAGAATTACTTCCAAATCTTTACAAACAATACTGCAATAAATATCCCCATACATGTCCCCTTACAGGTCCATGCAAGAATTTGTCTCAATGTATATTCAGAAGATGACTTGCTGGATCATAAGGCACATGTATATATACTTGGTTAGATGCTGCCAAATTCCTACCCTGAATATCTATCTGCACCAGTTCTCGCTTCTATCAGGAATTCATCTGGGTTCCTATACCTCCACAGGATGGGGTGAACCCGAAGAGTAGATGGCTCAGGTGTGCAGTAGCAGAGGTAGCAATTGGGACTTCTCTCAGACAGAGCTAATCATATAGTCATATCCCTGAAGCTAAGGTTTTCCTGGCTAGATGAAAGCTTTATCCCTCCAAAGGGAGCCAGTGACAAAAACAAAACAAACAAACCCACAAAGAGAACATGAAAAAAGTCATTAAACAAACCAATGCTTTCACTCTTCTTCCTGCCTGTAGTCCTGCATTTAGGGTTTCTGCCTTTACCCCCTCCTTCATCTGTGTGAAGATTCCCAGGCTCCCAGGTGCAGGGTGGGAGGGAGTAGTGAGAGGTGAGAAACTCCAGCAGAGAGCTCTGGCCACACTGGTCTTCTCTTCCCCTAAGGTGACACTTCTGTTCTAGTCAGCAGCCTGGGATAGTGTTTCATTTCAGAAGCATCCTCCACCGAGGAAGAGGCCAATCTGTAGCACTGAGAGCAAGGTCGAGTGCCCCTCACACAGTGAGAAAAGGTCGGGGCCACGCTGCAGGATATCTGTCTGTACTGGCTCCACACCAGAAGGGCTAAAACTTACTACCTCCTGGCCCCCTTTGAAGCCACAGGATGGCACTGCCCTTCCAGATGTGCCCTTGCAACTGCTCAGTTAGATGGCATCCACCTGACAAGACTTCAAATCTCCCAGCCATGGAGTCCAGATGTTGAGGACCTGCCGCAGTGAAACTCAAGAAGGCCAGGAGACGACTCCCCGGTGTCTCATGAAAAATTATCAACCCAAGCTTACATCAGTGCTAAGGATAGCCTCGGTCACGTTTGCGACAAGGGGAGGGTTACAGGGATCGGAGAGATGGAGAGGAAGCTGTTAGGTCATCCGTATGTGGATTCCTGGACTGAATTCAGTCCTGAGTGACTGAGGATGCAGAACCTGGAGGAAATGGTGTGGCAGGATAGGAAAGCATCTTGTGTTCATCTGTCTAGAGAGGGTTAGAACCAACTTGGGGAGGCCCTTTCTGGCACCCACTTCACACCATCAACCTCATTTTCTTCACTGTGTGAGGAGAGAGGCAGGTAAAGATGCAGACCCTGGTGGAAAGAATTCCACCCAGTAGGCAGGTGGGCCAAATCAAGAAGGTATCTCCTCCACAAAGATCTCTCTCTCCTCTCCCCTGTGCTAGCTCACTAATAATAATAAAACAACCAACATCTGTAACTTTAATGGTAGTATTAGTCTATCTTCCACGTGATTAACTAAGGCCCAGAAAGTTTATCACCGTCTAAGCTCCTGCCAGTAGCAGAGTCAGAATTTGAACCCACATCTCTTTGACCCTGGAAATTGTTCTCTTAACAAACATTATACTACCTCTCTTCTGGATGCTTTTATACATCTATTTCTCACCCTAAATCATTATAATTTGCTCGTATTAGTCTGTGAGCTTTAGGACCAGGGTGACGTCTTATTCATTTTTGTATCACTCCCACCTCACACTGTTACCAAGCATAAAATGGTGGCAAACATGTACAGAACGCTTATTATGTACCAGGCTCTATATCCAGAAATTCATGTGGATTAACTCATTCAGTCCTCTCAACAACCCTATGATGTAGGTGCTATAATTTGCACCATTTTATGGAGAAGTAAACTGAGACACACAAAAGTTAATCAGTGTGTTCAGGGTCACATAGGTTATAAGTGGGAGACCTGGGCACACTGGGTCCAGAGTTTGTGCTTTTAAACCCTGAATTATTCTGCCTTTGAAATCAACATCTGAAGGTTGCATTTTTCACACTTTCAGCTCAGCAGCGTGCCACAGCCCTGCTTCCACAAAACAGGTGCCCTATCCACATACATACAGCCAAGGAATGTACCTCGTCCAGAGTGTTCAGGCCAGAAAACAAAATCCAAAGCTCAGAGTCTGTGCCTCTTTCCCATCTCCATCAACAACTCAGCACTCACTTTTGTCATCAACGCTTTGGATTTTCCCATGAATGCTTAGTACTATCACTTGCATTTCTGTAAGACTGGAGCTGGCTTCAGTTATTCAGAATATTATTTATCTGTTTCCTAGGTGCCAGAGAGTTCAATGTTACCCAAGAGCCTGGAAGGATTACTGAATAACCAAGAGGTTCCATGCAAGAAAGGCCTGATTGACACTTGGGTATCTAACACTTAACATTTAAATTACAAATATAGTCATGTAAGACAGAAAGCCCCATTGTTTGAGACTTTCTGTCTTACATGCATTATCTGAAACACTGGTTCTGCAGAATTTAATAGATTACTTATGTAAGAGATTCCTTGATCCAGTAAGTTTGAGAAATCCTGATTTAAAAAGCAATGCCAGAGTCTTTCCTTCAGGGCTTCTCAGAGCCTTTAGCATGCATTAATGTGCACCGTGATTCTTCTAGACTGACCTCAGAAAATAGCTTTTCATAAAATGACCAGAAAGAAACGAGCACACTACTGGGTTAGAAGACTTGCAATTACAGTCTCATGAGGCATAAAGGGAGAAATCATATTACACCACTGAATAGATGACAACATTGTTTACTGCACATTCATAATTTGGGACTTATCCTAAACTCTGGGACCCAACAAGCACATACAGTGAGTGACCAATACCCAAGTTAATACTGTGGAGGAACAAAAGTAGACATATGAGTGGCTGAGAAGAAAGGACATCAATTAGGGCTGAATAGGTCAAAAAGTTAAAGACATTGGATTTCACATCTGAGTTATCTCAATTATCTGGGCTGAGATTGGTACACAGGACTTTATCTGCAAAGGCAAGCATATTATTTGTCCAAATTCCAGGTCACATGATGACTGCTACAGATGGTGTGCATAAGGTTTGATAACAAATCCTGATTACTACAATTCTCAGTCACAGGATTACTTTGCCTCTAGATCTTCAATATATCTTAACTCATAATAAAATGAACCTGATGAAACAAAAACGCAATGATATTACCCTTTTACAAAATCTTTTAATGGTTCCTCACTGCATTTTGTCTAACATCCAAACTTCTTAGCTTGGCATTCAAGGCCTTTCATCTGATGACCTGAAGTTTTTCTACCTTGTAAGAACTCCAGTTGGGTGCTACTATCCCACAGAGCCCTCTCCCCAGTCATACCAAATTGCTTTCACTGGGTTACACTGCTTTATGATACCTCTACTCTTTCTCACAAGTGGGCTTTCTGCACAGACACAACCTTAGTCCCCTCACTTCCTGCTAAGAATCAGTTCCCACATTCTATTCCAAGAAGCCTTTCTTGACTATGTCCCAAGATCACGGGTTCTTCTTATCTGTCTCATTGCACACTTGAGTAAGCCGATCATCACAGACATCACATGTCTAATTCACCTCTGTGACCTCAAAAGCTAGCACAGCACTGCATGGCACACTGCAAGAGTGGTTACCGTCCCCCACTTCACAAATGGGGTGGGAACAACAGCTTCAACTCATGCCCCCAACCCACCCATATAAGCAAGAAATCTAGTCTTTCCCTATGCAGCACTTCTTTCCCCTGCTCCTTGCAGAACCCCCCCATCTCAAAAAGGCTAGTTAATTTCTTTTGCCTCAGACCGGGATTCACTGCCCAGTGGTGTCCCCTTGTGGTTGGTACATCCCACAACAACTACAGGAAATTGGTTGCTTGGGAAAGAGTCATTGGCTCATTGCTCTGGGCTGCCTGTCTCATCTGAAGCAAGGACGTTGAGGTCAGATCTCCTGCTCTATTCCCTCATACAACGCCTTGCCAAGAAAGTAAATGTTCCTCAAATTATGAGAGAAGAATGTTCCCTCACTTGTAATACTCAGTCAAGTCTCACCCACAACAAAACGGACCCAGGTTTCCAGTACCACAACTCTGGAACAGGTTTCTCTCTGCATTTCCCCAAGGCACAAACTTGCTATAAGAAGGTGGGCAAGGATAGGGAAGAACTTGGACCATCATTTTGTCCAAGACGCAGACTCATTCTTCCTTCCTCCCCTTTCAACAGATTCAGTGCAGAAGCCAGTTTGCTGGCCCCATCTGTTCTCTCCAGTGGAAATTTTATAGCAGAAACCTTGGGGCCAATGCCTGCCCTGGCATTGGTTAGAGTCAATCTGGTCCACCCACTTCAAGAGGTTCCAGGAACCTCTTATCTTATGCAAATAGGTCCATATTTCGTAAGCAACCTTCCCCACATAACAATAGTTTTTCTCTCTCATGCACATATGTATGTTTTAAGTGGAGGAGAAATACAACAGATCCAAGCAGCAAAACCTACAAAAAAAGAGGGCAGGATTGACAGAAAGAACATCAGGAAACATGACCCCCTCCTCGAATACACCTACTGCTCCCCAGTAAAGGTTTCTTTGCCCCATAACCAAATCTTCCCAGGAAGATGAAAGGTTGATCCAGGCTGCCACACTCTGAGCCCAGCCAGTCCTTGTAGAATCAAGCCTGAGGTATTCCCACTGAGTTCCAACACCCCTTTATTCTTTCACTTTAACAAACTCATTGACATTTCTATTTCTTATTAATCAGCTTTAACATATTTTACAAATTGCCCTGGTAGCATGATCACCAATCCTCTGGATTTACAGAACCCACCTCACCTCCTAAATATCACATGTGGCAGAACATGTGTCATTTTCTACAAATATTGAAAAATCAATAATTGCTGCCAGAAAACCTGTATTTGTTCAAATCCCAGGCAAAGATAAATGAGTAGAAATACCATTCTGTTTTAAAATTCAGAAATAAGACAGATCTTACTGCTTATTCTTTTGATGCTTCTACAATGTGCCTGGCTTCAATAATCAGAGACACAGCCTGCCTCCTTTCCTCTTCCTTCTGCTACATTTTTATTATTTTACATCTATCTCTAAAGGAACAGATTTAGCATACCACCTCATCAAGCAGAGCGAGAGGCACAGGAACAAATACATAGAGCCAGCTGGGATGAGAAGGAGAGTAGAGTTAAACACAGGTGTACGGTCCTAAAGTGATGTTCCAAAGAGTACAGAATTTTGAGTTCTTTTCTTTCTGTCTAATACAGTATATATACATATATGTTTATATATTAGATTAAGTACATAAATATTACATGTTAATATGTTTATATAATATATATTGTTAAATACTTATAAACATAACTTATATATTTAATATAAATATTATGTTATATATTTACAGTTTAATATGAATATAATACATATCTATATATTTAATATAATATTAATGTCACATTATACAAATATATATTATATAAAATATATATTTTAGTTATATACATTCACTAAATACTGTCAAGATATATAGTAAATATTAGAAAAGTTTACTCTTCAAATATTTTAGAAAGAAAATGAGACAAAGAGATAAAGAAGGTGTGGTATACAAATACAATGGAATATTACTCAACCATGGAAAAGAAGGAAATCCTGCCATTTGCAAAAACATGGATGGACCTGGGGCATTATGTTAAATGAAATAAACCAGACAGACAAATCCAAATACTGCATGGTAACATACGTGGAATCTAAAAAAAACTCCTAGAAACAGAGAGTAGAAAGTGATTGCCAGTGACTGAAGGGGTGGGAGAGATGAGAGATTGGTTAAAGGGTGCAAATTTTCAGCTATAAGAGGAATAAGGTCTGAGGATCTAATGTATAACATGTTGACTATAAATGATAACACTGTGTTGTATAATTGAAATTTGCTAAGAGTAGAACTTAAGTGTTCTCACACACACACAAAAAAAGATAAATATGTGAGGTGATGAATGTTAACTAGATCCTTTCACAATGAATATAAATATATATCAAATCACTGCAATGTACAATTTAAATATCTTCCAATTTTTTGTCAATTATACCTTAATAAAGCTGAAATTAAAAAAAAAAGAAAATGAGAATAAGTACAAGCTGAAATATATTTTTCTGTTTTCTCAATGGGCTGTCTTGCATACTATCTGGTAAACAAGCCACTTCGAAGATCACTAGTTTAAACATTTTTCTGTAATGGGCCAGCAAACTTTTTCTGGAAATGGCCAGATAGTAAACATTTTAGGCTTTGCAGGCCATTGTGATCACTATCACAGCTAATCAACAATGTCATCGTAGCATAACAGCAGCCAAAGACAGTACATAAACGAGCAAGTGTGGTTGTATTCCAACGACATTCCTTTTACAAAAACAGGCAGCCGCCAGATATGGCCCCACTGGCTGGCTGTAGCTTACAGATCCCTGGCTTAGAATATGATGAAGAGATGTTCAAGGAAGTAGTGTGAAGGTAAACTCGTGAAAACTATTGAAAAAGTCATTAACCTGCCATTTTTCTCTGTTTATTCTCCCCAAACTCTTTTCTTCCTCATGGTTCGAAACCTGTTTGGTGCGCCCCTGACTTAGAACCTGGATCTGAAAAGGAAAGGATGAGACCACATATTGATACAAACAGCAGAAAGAAGACGCCTGCATTATTTGAGTGCCTGGATCCCGCTATCCCTGAAAACAGCAAAACTGTACATATGCTTCCTACATGAGTCGAAGGAAAGGAAAGTATCTTTCCTATGCCCATCTCAGCTGAACCCCTATAACAGAAGACATTAACAAGGGGAAAAGCACACAGATTTATTTAATGTAAGTTTTACCTGACACGGGCCTTCGTAAAGAAATGAAGACCCAAAGAAACAACTCAACCTGAGTGTTTTTTATATTAGTTTTGATGAAGAGTGCAAAGTCATGAGAAAATGTGGTAGGACAGAAAAGTATGAGCTAAGAGCAGTAACCCGGCGGGAACTTAGCAAAGCCTGTTTGCTCAAATTCCTCTCAGTGTCCCTCCATCTTTGGAGACAAGGATGCTCCTTTCCTCCAGGTATAGGGAGGGCACCTCCCACATGAGGGTCTTTTGACTTGCTTCAGGGGAATTTCAGAAAGTCCTTCCTACACCTGCCATTTCTCAAATTCCTTCAGTTTAAAATATTCAACATGCCAAGGTGCCACATTTGGCTGTAACATATGCTGAATCCTGTCAAGGCCCCAAATTCCCTTTCAGTTTTTGTTGGTTTGGGTTGGATCTTTGTCACTGGCAGCTAACAGCGAGTAATATATCCTGATTAACAATATGCATTATTTCAATTACTCTTAATACAATTCTACTAAAAAAATTATTTCTCATTTTATAAGTGAGGAAACAGAGGTGTAGAGAAGCTAGTCACCAAAGTGTACACTTCTGGGAAGTAGTAGGGCCGGGTTGTGAGTTCTGAGGGGGCTGGTGACAGTAAGCCCCACTGGCCCTGTGATACTTGACAGTCTGTCCTGCAAACTCATGCATCTCGGGTAGCCAAAAGAATAAGTACACAGAATTCGTTCCAGAAGCCTCCACTTGTGTCACTGAGTTAAATTCCTATTTAACTAAGGGAAAATGGGTATCGACCACAGTTGGCTTGATCGCAAATGTCAGGCTCTTCGAATTATTAGGAACAGCAATGAAAAATTGATTACATTTAAAACATCCTGTGAAAAGTTTTACAATTGCACATTAAGAAATGGTGTTAGGCAAATAAGAACTAATTGTTCTCAGCTGCACTGGTAAGAGCCCCGTCTGCCTTCCCAGTACAATGCATATTCATTTCATTTGAACAAGAAAAGTAAATAAAAATAAAAAGTCCCAGATCTCATTCACATTCAATCACTATAATTCTGAGCCTAAGGTTATCCTCCAAAGGGAGGCTAGAAAGGCAACAACTAAGGCTTTCCCTAATCAGTTCAAACTGGTCTAGAAACCTCTAGCTGACCACAAGTGCTGAGACCCCCCAAAAATTCACAGGATAAGGATACCACATACCATGCAATAGATGTGCATCCAAAAGTTTGCGTGTGAATTTAAGGGGTGGGTTAAATTATTTTAAGGGTCCTTAGGGAGTTCGCTTGAAAAACAAATGAAAAATTGTCAAAGTAAATATGCCTTCTGCCTACACGTGCCACCAGCCTCAACTGGCAGCACTCTGACCCAGAGTACCATTAGAATTCTGAGCCTAGCTAATCCCATTGGCCTCACTTCCTCATACTTCATTAGGAGTAAAAATAGAGTACTCTGGTCAGCTCCCCACATCTATTCCCTATACTGTGATCCCTCTCTTCCTGCAGCAGTCAAAATAGGCTAGTTTATGTTGTACTAACAAGCTATGCCAACATGTTCAGCAGCTTAAAACCACAAGGCTCATTTCTCATTCAGGCAAAATGTCCATCACAGACTCTTTCCAGTTTGCCTTGGACCTTCACAGTTTTTGCACTGAAAGTGCCAGAAAACTAGGACAATTGCTCGAGAGCTCTGTACCATGTTATGCCACATAATTGGGCAACACATTCTTAGTTGGACCTCTACTTTGAGGTAAACCAATCTACAATGGGAGTGACAGCCATACTTTTAAATTGATGCTTGCTCGAATCCTGTTTTCATTGTTCTTATCTGTTCCAAAGTTTTCTCAATTGTATCTTTTTCTGTTTGGAAATGTGAAGTATTTTACTTTTCTGTGAAGTACTTTTTTGTGTATATATTTTATTTCCTTTCATTCCTGCTTGCAAATCTGCCCTTTTTTCCCCCAATACAGCCATCTACAACTAACACATGGTACTAATGCTTTGTTCTCTGAACTTTTACCATGGACCTGCACTCATTAGTCTGCCTCCCAAGTCACCTCAAGTGCCAATCTGAGCAAATGCTTCAGCACAGAATAGCACGGATGATCACTTTTCCAGTCTTTGAAGCAGCTCCTTGTTTTTTACCATTAAGTCCCTAAGCAAATGCCATATATTTAATTTTTTTAACAGCAGCACCATTTTGAGGCACTAATTTCTGTATCAGTCAGAACAAACTAGGTTATGCTGAGGTAACCAACAAATTCAAAATTTCAGTGGTTTAAATAACACAAAGGCTCAATCCTGTTCCTGCTTTGTGTCTATCATGGATCAGCAGGAGGGCCCTGGTCCAGGAACCCAGGTTGATACGGCTTCAGTATTTAAAATGTCAATGTCTGCCAAGGCAGATCGAAGCAGATATGGTACATCCTGAACAAGCTCTTAAAGCTTCTATCTGGAAGTAACACACATCACTTCTGTTCACCTGTCATGTTGGTCCTTGCAAGCCAAAGGAAAACCCTCGATTCCAGAAGGATGGAAAGTGCAGTTATGCCATGCACCCTGAAGAAGAGAGAACTGTAATACTTGTGGGCAGCCCCAACGACTACCAGCTCTATTCTACCCCAGCGCCAAACTCCATCTTCATTCTGACATTCCTAACGCACCCTCTACAACTCTTTCAATTGTTGAATGGTGGATCTGATCCCGGAATATTCTCTCCAACCCCTGACTTAACTAACACCTGTTATCTCTTAGATAACCATGCCCCCAGTAACCCCTTTCCAAATTTTTCCTTTCCTATTCTTTTTTCCTTTCTCTCTCATGCACACAGTCACCTCCTTTTCTTCCCAGAGTCACCATGTAGGGTCAGAATACTTAGTTTCATGATATCCTACCTCCAGACCTTTATTACTCTCCCATCTTTCTGTAAAAACCATCTTTCTCTGAGGTTCTTAAACACGACAATATCCCTTCTATCCCTCCTTGTTACTCACTACCTTCTAGCCCAGCTTCTCTGTTCATTGACCTTCTTAACTCCAGCGACCTTTACTTATGTTCTAATTCAACCACTCAAGCCCCTGCCCACACTGCAGTTCTTGTATTCACCTGGAACTTGTCCTCTACCTTTGAAATCTTAAATTTGATTATCCCACTTTCTGGTCAAAATATCCTGTCCTTTCATTCCTGTTTGAGACTACCAGTACTATAGTAGCTCTCAGTTCCCTTCTCTCTTCGGCTGTTAGAGTAATTCAAACACCTCCCTCTTAAACAGTTTACCTGCTTAAAGCCCTTCAGAAGCTCCCCATAGCACAATGGTTTTCAATCTTAGCTGCACATTTAGAGTCACTTGAGGAGCTTTTAAAGTCCTGATGCGGGCTTCCCTGGTGGCGCAGTGGTTGAGAGTCCGCCTGCCGATGCAGGGAACACGGGTTCGTGCCCCGGTCCGGGAAGATCCCACATGCCGCGGAGCAGCTGGGCCCGTGAGCCATGGCTGCTGAGCCTGCGCGTCCGGAGCCTGTGCTCCGCAACGGGAGAGGCCACAACAGTGAGAGGCCCGCATACTGCAAAAAAAAAATCCTGATGCTACACCACATACCAGATCAAGTAAATTCGAATTTTTTGAATGTCAAGCACCAGTACATTTTTTAAAGCTCCCAAGTGATTCCAGTGTGCAGCCTTAGTTGAGAACCACTGACCTGGAAGATAAAGTCTAACCATGAAAGGTAAGGTACTTAAAACTTGGCATGTTTTTTGCACATGTCTCTTTCCAACCACCTGCGTCAGATCATCTACGCTGCTTATTTTCCTGGGCTCCACCCCAGGAGATTGAATTATAGTGACTCTAGCTGCATTCCCAGAATCTGATTTTCACTAACTCTCCAGGTGACTCTAATGTACACTAAAAGTTGAAAATCACTTCCTGATTTGCACGTTAACTTAGTCACACTAAACTGTTGATATGTCCCTATGAATATGGGTTAGGGTACGTTAACCCCATCAGACAAAAATGTGACCTAAAACACAATTGCGTGTCTGTTGCATTACTAAAGGTGTGGAAAAGATGAAGCAGACGAATAGAGAGAAACCAAGATGCCATGAGAGATCATGAAGACCAAGAGAAGAGATACCTATAGAGCTGTCCCGAATTCTGATATCTCCTGGTCAGGTCCAGGGTGTCCTTCTGTTATCAAGTCCAAGCTTGCTCTGCTCGCCGCACGACAGGACAACAAACCGGAGATGAGGTGTGGAGGCAGTGAATATGACTTTATTTGGAAAGCCAGCAGACCAAGAAGATGGCAGACTAGTGTCTCTAAATAACCATCTTCTCGGGCTTTGGATGCCAGTTTCTTTTATAGCACAGAGAGGGGGAAGTGATGAGGAAGTAAAGTAAAAAGGCCGTAAGTTTTGCAAGTATCCCCTGGAATGACCGCCTCGGGGAGGGGATGTGGTAATTTCTTCTTTCTTGCAGCCATCCACAGGTGGACAGGGTCAGGATGCTTCCCTGAACAAAGGCACTTCGGTTTAACATTCAGGCAGGGGGCAGGGTTCCCTGAGGCAGGCCATTGTGTATAGACAGTATCCTTTTAGTGAACAAAAGCAACCGGGAAGCAAAGGTTAAAGTAAAAGAAACAGATTCAACATGTAGTCAGACTTGGCTCTTCCCTGTTACACTTCCATTAAACCTCCTTTCCCTAAAAAAAGGCCAATGTGAACCTGTTCCTTGAACCCCACATCACCTAATGATTCACCACGTTTAGTACATTTCCATCAGGGACCCTCTGCCCACCCAAGATAAATAAATATTTGTTAAATGAGTCATTCAATTTTGGCGCCCAAAAATTCTGTTAAGGGTGAAAGAATATCTGGGTACCTCTCTGTGATTCTAAGATAATCACTACAATGGTGTCATATTAATCAACTCAGTACAGAACTGAAGCCTCAGTCTATCCTTGCCAGAAATATCCTGCTGCTTTTCCCTCTCAAAATACAGAACTCTCCTCCATATGTCAACAGATACTAAGGGCATCACATTTCTTACTCATCTAAGCCAAATCCCTTCTTCTCACCCAGTGGTGTCTAGCAGCCAGCTCATAAGAGCCAGTTGTTAAATATTCAGGAATTTTGTTAGCTAGTTTTCAAACCTTTGTAAGTTTGAAATCTGCCACGGTGGGAGTATTTATATAATACAAATTGGCAAATGCTACAAGTCAGAGCTGGGTTTTTGTTGCTATTGTTCTGGTAAAGCCAGTTTAACGGTAAAACACTACCCTCATGTAAATTTATTATTTATATCCTCATTTAGAGTTTACAAAGTTCTTCAAGTTAATTTTAACACTATGAAGAAAGTATTGTCTTACTTTGCCTAAAGAAGACTGAAGCTTGAGGTGGTTAAATAACTTGCCTATTGTCACTGAGATTCAAAAAGAAAAAAAAAAAATCTGACTTCTAGTTTATGCCTCTCTCCAAAGCAGTACTTTATTGAATGAGGTTAATAACTTCTAAACCTAAGGCAAAGGCTACACATTCTTTGCCTGATTAATTCATTCTTGAATTTCAATCATCAGCAAACATTTATTAAGTAACTACTGTATGTGGGACTCTGCGCCAGGCACTGGGATTACCAAGACAAATAAGATGCAGTTCTTGTCCTCAAAGACCTCCCTGTCTATTGGGAAAGAAAGACATCTTACCGTATAAATCACAATAGAGTGTGGTATATAGAGCCCTGGGCCCATATATATTCACTGTGGCTGGAAAGAAGTCAGATATCTGCCAATGAATTGTGCTCTTGACAGTAATGAAGTTTATTCCATTTTAGGACAACCAGAATGGCACTTTTAAAACTTCTTTGTCTCATTCTTCCCAATACATGTAGTGGATGACATGACAATTCTACAAAACGTATCACTACCTATATAATATGCCCCAAGATCAGGGACAGGAAGAAAACACCCATTTTTCCTTCTCAGATGCACACCCAAGCAATGTAAACATATTATCAGTGGTTTCCTTACATCCGCCAAGAGGCAATATGTCAAATAAATAATTTAGACTAGCTGAGGCACTGCAAGAAAACAAAGCCATCAGTCATCTTGGCTGCATTATTGATTGCCAATAACAAGATTCTTGCTAAGACAAATGACTCAGCTGTCATACTAGTGAGGTTTTAGCCTATCTCAACTACATAAATCATATTGAACTGTTGATTGTTTTAAGATGTGCAAACATATCTATAATCATTTTTGCCCCCCAGTTTTGCAGCCTATGTAAAGGTGGCTCTTCATATGCGGAATATAGATTCATTATTTGCCCACTTACACAATTTTTCTCTGTTTGGATGTTACCACATGTCTGTTGCATCTATCTAACGGAGAACTATATCTGTTTACACTTATTCCTATAACACCTAGTTATTGGTTTAGAGATAAAAGAGAAGGAGTAAAATGCAATCACTTTAATCAAATTAGTTTATTCCTGATAAATCAAGGTGTGACAGAATAAATACACAGCTTTTGGAGTCAAAAGACATTGGTTCAAGAGTAGCCTGTTGGTTGTGTGACCCAGGACATCTATTTCTTATCCAAGGCTTGGTTTCCTTTACAAAATTGGAATAACATCACCTGACCTGCTTACCTTCTGAGGTTATTGTGAGACTAATGAAAACTGGAAAATGTTAAAGCACTCGATATAGATGAGGAAACTGTTACAACATAAACATGTCCTTTTATGAATTAATTATCAAGGTGTATCTGTTTGGTATTCCAAGTGGAAACAGACGAAACACTCAAATTAAAATAATTCCAGGTGTGTTGATTTACCAAGGGACTAACTACAAAGGTGTGGGTGAGAGCAGAGGAACCACAAGAGATAGTGCAGGAACCTGAGGCTAGCAGCATCATGACTGTGATTACAATAAGCCTGAAAAGATGTAAGGTGGGAGGAATTACATAAAGAACCCAGCAGGACAGAATCGTGAAGATCAGGCTATACTGAGAAGAGCCAAGGTCTTTCACAGACACAGCCAGCAAAGGAACTAGAGAGATGTATTCTGGTTTCTCCTCATTGGCTACACCCTACCAGCAGCCAGGAGATACAGATGCTTTTGTTTACATAACTCACACAGGTCAGGATCCTAGGGCAAAGAGCAAGGTGGAAAGGGACAAAGTGTATCTGGAGGGACAAAGGCAGAAATCCAGAACAGTGGGAAACAATCTTCATTATGATTATTCTGTCACTCAGAATATCATCCCCAAAGCCATATTCTACTTTTCCTCTCCAAAGCTCCATTTCAACTCAGTTATGAAATCATCTTAACCTTCTCTCTGCTATTTCTGTCACATCCATCTCCTGAAATCCATGTCCTCTGTCTCTGTTCATGCATATATTAGGCAAGAATCGCTTGATTACAAGGGGCAGAGACCAGCTCAAACGGACTTAAGCAATAAAAGATACTTATTAGCTCATTAACTGAAAACTCCAGAGAAATTATGTCTTCAGCTATGGTTGGATCATTTCATTAGGAATTAAGTCTTTCTCTCCTGTGTCATCTCCTTTCTCAGGCTGTGGTTTCCTCTGTTGGCTTCCTTCTTGGGTAGTCTCTTTTCCCACGGGAGATTCAAATACTTAAGGCTACTTTGATTCTGAACCTTGCATCGCAAAGGCAAATGGAGTCTTGGTGTCCTGTATCACATTCAGCAGCTTGGGAGATTATGTGGGGATTTGAAGCCAAACTTCTAGCTAAGAATAATTAGTATTTACTTCCCTAGAATTCCTTCCCTGCTCATCTCCTTTAAGGAGGTGAGTGACAACAGCACCGGGAGATGGCAACAATCATGACAGATGTGGAGTAGATTATTATGAATTCTGGCTCTTCTTGAAATCCATTTCACCCTTGACCCATATTGGATCTCTTCCTCACATTTTTTGGGGTAGAAAGAGATGGGGAAGAGAAATCCTGAATATGCACTACAGTTTAAACTTTAGTGTATGCAGCCAATCTCAAGCTGCCTTATTGTGAATATTAAGTGATATCCTTCAAAGTACTCACAGAGATGGCAGCTCAATAAATATTAGTACCCTGTGCTTGCATCTGACTTATTAATACTCCAGAGACAGAGCCAACAGTACCTGTTAGGATTCTCATGTCACAAATAAGGAAACTGAGCCTTTCAAAATTACTTAGCCAGTAAACAGAAAGCCCATGATTCAAACCCAGATTTGACTCCAAATCCTCAAATTGTTGTATTTCACCAGGGTGCCACCTTTACACCTCTTTGTTAAAAATCATTTTGAAGCATAAAATATTTAAGTAATGACAAAACAGAGTTTTCCTTTAAGCTGGTGTGAAATAATAGAGCAATATATATTGGTCTCTGCCCCTAATTCCTGGCACAGAGTTCCTGAAACTCTTGTAATTTCCTGTGTGATAAGAGAACTGGGAACATCTTTTGTTCTAATATTTGTCCTTGTTCCTGGTTCTTGACACAGGGCTCCTGAAACCCTTGTAATTTCTTGAGTGATAGGAGTATATTTTGTTTTAATGAGGCAACTTTGGGTGGGCTCCTGGGTGGCTCCTGGAGGAGGGCTAGTTACTGGAAAGAACAAGCCATGATTAGAAGCTTGGCATTTTCAACCCCACTCCCCATTTTCTTGAGAGGAGAGAAAAGCTGAAAATGGTGTTATGGTCAATCATGCCTTCATGATGAAGCCTCCATAAAAGTATACTACCTGAGATTGGCACCTGAAGTAGGTGAGAGGAGTCTTGTGGGACTGAGCCCCTAACATTGCCAGGTAAATAGTGTCAGAATTGAGTTAAATTGCAGGACACCCAGCTGGTGTCACAGAGAACTGCTTGTTGCGGGGAAAAAGCTCCACACATTTGGTGACCGAAAGTGTCATAAGTGTTGTAAACCTGGTAGTAGTGTAAAAGTAAAGGAGAAATGCATAGGAGGAGAACACTAGCTTTCTCTTTTTTTTTTTTTTTTTTTCTTTTGCGGTACGCGGGCCTCCCACTGCTGTGGCCTCTCCCGTTGCAGAGCACAGGCTCCGGATGCGCAGGCTCAGCGGCCATGGCTCACGGGCCCAGCCGCTCCGCGGCATGTGGGATCTTCCCAGACCGGGGCACGAACCCGCGTCCCCTGCATCGGCAGGCGGACGCTCAACCACTGCGCCACCAGGGAAGCCCCTAGCTTTTTCTTTTATAGCTGAGTATACCCAACATCATGGGAGAGGAGACGCCATTTAGGTCAGGATATATGGGGACCCTAGAGTGGACTACAAAAGAACAGTTTATACTTTAATACACAAATGTATACCGGATACATCTTCACAGTTGCTCAAATTTATCTTGCTGAAAGTTCAAAATACAGAGACAAATTTTCTAAGTGATCTCTGTGATTAAGGTGGAGTTCCTTCCAGTCCTTTCTAAAAGATGCATTTCATTTATTATTATTTTAGCAGCCAAGAGTGGCATAATTATAGCTGTAAAACAATTCCCGTGGCTGCCAATATTTTTCCATTCTAACCCACTATCACTTTCATCCAAATGTCCAGACTGTTATTCATCTCACATAGACTGATGGAGAAATCAACACACTTCCAGAGAAGCAAAACAGAACCCACAAATAAAGCTTTAACATGGACCTGGCTTTAATATGAAATCGCACTAGCCATGCCCATCCAAATCAGAGAACAGCTGTAAGAAAAACCTGAGTTCTCCGTTTTCTGTATATTTTGTTTCATTTTCACAATAATGAGCTTTAGATTTAGACAATCTTGACTTTGAATCTCACTTGCTGTCTTTATGATTTTGAGCAAGTTACTTCACCTCTCTGAGCCTTGGCTCCTATATTCAAAATAAGTGGGAATAATAGCAACTGTCTCTGTGTTGTTGTGAGGTATGCAAAATTTGTGGCACAAAGTCAATGTTTAGTATTACAAATCATCAGATGGCTTTAAAAATTGGGAGCTTAGTTTTCTATTACAGAAAAGCTTAGTTTTCTTTTATAGTGGTGGCAGCAAGAGGCTTCTTCATTCCTATTATATCAGGTGTTTCTTTCACAGTCTTGAGTTCTGAGATAGGTGATGGTATCACAATGTAGCTCCCTGCTAAGTCAATCACTCAGCTAAAGCCTGTGAACAAATAATCCTTTAGAAATGGCACTCCGCAGGTGGAACAAATGGATAGATTCTTGTTAAGTAGGTACTGCTTCTTTCCCACTCCTGTTGTTGCCTTTTGGTTTGTTTGGTTTTTATTACGCTCAAATGAGGAGAAAGTTTGACCAGAATAATATTCCTGCCCTCATCCCAGTCTCTTTGCCTCTAGAAGAGGCAAAACTGCTTAATCTGATTAGTGAGTTGGGAAAAAGTATCTGGGCGTATCTTCTCATCCCATTAGGTGCCAGTCCTCCCAAAAAGAATGTGTGTATAGCTCTGTCCCTCTACATTTTTGATAGTTTCACAGGGGTCCAGTACTATCTGTGACTGGGTGAAAACATCTATTTAACTCTAGGTTCAGTGTTAATAAGCTCATTCATCTATATTTATAAGCTTTAATTTCCACTATCAGTTTTATGAATAACAAAGGTGATGTTTTTCTCTCTCATCTGCCTTACTCCTTTGTCTTAATTCTCAATGGATACAGCACCTAGACCAGAAAGAGGAACGTTATTTGGGGGGCCCTCTCAAACTTCAACAGTATGTTTTCATAAATAAGACCTCATCACAAAACGCACTCACTGCATCAAAACCATTTCCAAGTTCCTAATTACAATGATGCCCCCAAAAGAGACTTCACAATTTTTTAACAGAGTAACTTAGTATCTGCTACGTTTATTAGTCAGTTTGCCATGGAAGCAGCGTCGATTTCTAGCTAGCTAAGCCCAAGATCCAGAAGCATAAAGATTTATTCCTAATCTCTAAGGACTATATAATCTCTTCTATCTCAATAGTAACCCATTCTACCAAACTCTTTCTCAGGTCTTCTTCTGAGGGCGAACACCAATGTTTAATTTTTATATCAAAAAGACAAAAAAATTTAAATGCCCTATTTCCACAGCACTTTTTAAAAATTACATTTATGTTGGTTTTGCTTTCAATTTGCTTTCACATTTGTATCTGTTTTTCATCCTCATAATATTCTGCAAGGTTAAAAGAGCAGGTATTAGTCTAATAATTTTATGGATAAAGAAAACAAGTTTTAGAGAAGCAGTCATGATCAAGATTATACAGACCACAGCACAGTTAAAACTGAAATTCAATTTACCCAATAACCTGCCCTCAAGTTGCTTACAGCCTAGTAAGAGAGACAAATAAACAAGAAATTATGGTCCAGATCACAGACACCATAACGGCCACCTTGGGAGAACACATAGTAGGGACTCGTGATCTAATCTTGTGGAGTTAGAGAAGACTTGCTGGAGGAGACAGAAGAGATGAATTTTAAGGTTTAAATGCTGGAGGCAAAAGGAACAATCTGTTCAAAGCAGGAGAAAAAATTGTTCAGGGAACCACAAATTGTTCAGAGGGCTGGAGTGCGAATTGCTAGCATTGAGCAGGAAGAGATGAGACTGGAGAAATAAGCAAGGACCAAACAGTACAGCCTTTTTTTCTTCAAGTATAAGAATATGGGCTTCATTAAGAAAATATGGAGACTTCATAAGACCATCTCTCATCAAATCAAGTCAAATATAATATGTCAATGCCTCTTTACCTCTTAAACCCAAACCAAAGCAGAACACAACTAGAATACAGTCCCCAAAGAGTCAAGATTGGGGTACCATAACAAGGTTACCCCGTTTGCCTGAGAAGAGCATTTCAGTTTAAATGATAATTATATATAAACCTGACAATATATTCCCAAGACCATTCTGTGTCCAAAGAACTGCTCTTCCAAGCAACCTGCACTTTATATTGGTCACTGTCTCCCAGGACTGAGTGATGAATGGCTGCTGTACTTTCGGCCAGCTGTGCTTGGGCATTCTGGTGGACTGTGACTGTCAGATGATTCGATTTTTTAGCACAACTTAAGAGTTTTCTTTTCCTTTTCCTTCTAGGACAATCAACTTGTCATAAGGCATTTTTCAATATATATGCATTTCATTCACACACACACACTGAGTTATTTAGAACCAGGTACCTTCCTACATAGGCAAACACACACACACACACACACACACACACACACACACACAACTAATGTTAAGTGGATGCATATCTCAGAATGGCACATCCAGAATATACAACAGTAATAATTCCTTATATTTGCATAGTACTTTTTATTTATAATTTATATACAGCTGCTCCCAAAAAGGATGTGAGACACCTACAACCCTTTATAATTTATAAAGCATTCCATCTTCTGACAACCCTGTGAGGCAGTAAGAACAAAGATTAATAATCTTGTCAGGAAGAAAAGGAAAAAATGAGGCTTAAAAAACTAGGTTGGGCTTCCCTGGTGGCGCAGTGGTTGAGAGTCCGCCTGCCGATGCAAGGGGCGCGGGTTCGTGCCCCGGTCTGGGAGGCTCCCGCATGCCGCGGAGCGGCTGGGCCCCTGGGCCATGGCCGCTGAGCCTGCGCGTCCGGAGCCTGTGCTCTGCAGCGGGGGAGGCCGCAGCAGTGAGAGGCCCGCGTACAGCAAAAAAAAAAAAAAAAAAAAAAAAAAAAACTAGGTTGACTTCTCCAAGCCCATATCCAGAACTCAAAAAGCCTTGAGCTGTGTTCTTTCACTTGCACTGGACTATCTCCTCTAACAATCTGTGCACCAACAGCAATCCTTAAGGACATCCTGAGATACAATAAGTTTAAAAAAATCATCACAAGTATGAGAACATATTCCAAATATTTTGTACTTACTCTCCACAACCCCACTCTCAATCTCTCAAGTGTTAAGAATCATGGCTAATATTTATTGAGTGCCTAGGATGTGAATATCACTGTTACAAGTATTTCACCTGTATTACCTTGTTAAATCCTCACAACAGCCTTATAAGTTAGCTAATATTAACTCCATTTTATGGATGAGAAAAGTGAGGCAGAGAAAAGGTAAATAACTTTCTCATACAGACATGGCTAGCAGGTTTTAGAGTTAGATTTCACACCCAGGCAGTCTTAATCAAGGACTCAATTGTTTAACCACTATTCTATATTTTTGTTCTTCGCCCAGAAATTTCTTCAGAATAGATGTGTCACAGAAATGGGTTTTGTGCTAATAAGGAGGTCTGCTCATATATATGATGTGTAATATGCTCCTCTTTTCCCACATGCCTCAAGGGATAGATGACTTTCCAGATGACCCATGCAGTCTTCTCAGAACACCTACAAACGCTTCCAAATCCACATGCAAGCAAAATTTCTAACAGAGTTATCCTCCTGATTGCAACCAATTGTAACCAATCAGCCTGGAGTCACTGCTTAGGAGGAATAATTTGACTGGTCCCATAAGTTATTTTTCAAAATGGGAAAATATCTAAAGCTATTTTGTAACCTCCCAATTTATTTCTAGAGATATAATGGTGAGTCATGATGCCCTTTTGCCTTAGTATAGCTATGCTACAACTGCCACCACAAAGCCCACCTACCTATTGCTGTACCACCCAAATCCTTACCTTCCCACTTTCATCTCTGATAGGTACATGTGCTGTTATCTATGACTTTGAATCATCTCTGTAGCTTACAATATTTCTGATTCTTTTAAACCTGAACCTCTAATCATTGCTACCCAACTTTACCACGTATTCTTAGCTAGGTGAAAATTGAGTGCTCGTTAAACACCCAAAAGAGGAAAGGGTAAGAGATTAAAATAGAAATAAAGGGGTAAGGTTCTTGGATAATAACTGGTGGTAAAAACAAATTTCCAGGGAGAATAAAAGGATCACCAATTTATAGTCTACTCCCTCATCCTGACGTATATTATTCTATTTATGACACATGCCTAGATGCCATTCGAGATATTCTAATCTTGTAGCAAGGATATGTGATGAATACTGGTTCACACTGTCAATGTTAGAATCAATCTCATGTGATTTTTAAAAATTTTTTTCAGTTTTCACTGAGAATGGCCTTATTTAACTGACATAAGAGTAATCAAAGTATAAACCGGTATTTAGGAATGTCAATGCTTGCACAACAAATCCAAGCCATGTACCCAATATACTTGTCATGTAATGCCTGGGGAGAAAGACAAGGGTAATAAAGAAAAAAGCTGGAAGATCTTTAGCAGTAAAAGATACTAATAAGAAGAAAAACACAAGAAGTTTTTATATTTTTAAAAAATATATTATTTATTTATTTATTTTGGTTGTGCTGGGTCTTAGTTGCAGTACGCAGGATCTTCGTTGCAGCAACGTGGGCTTCTTAGTTGTGGCATGCAAACTCTTCATTGTCGCATGTGGGCTTCTTAGTTGTGGCATGCACGTGGGATCTAGTTCCCCGACCAGGGATCCAACCTGGGCCCCCTGCATTGGGAGCGCAGATTCTTACCCACTGGACCACCAGGAAACTCCCAAGAAGTTTTTATATTTAAATATTTAGAAACCATTGATAATACTTCAAACAATACTGAAAGTTTACTAAGTGTCAGGCATTGTGCTAAGTGCTTTATGTATATCATCTCATATCTTTTCTACCTATTAGGTAGAAATAGGTCTAGATATTCTCCCATTTTAAAGACAAAAATGCTCAGACAAAGTAATTGTCCAGTCATACTTCTAGTAAGAGTCTAACAAGACCAGATTGTCTCACCCCTCAGTGAAATTAAGCATTTCACTCTATCACCTCTCAGCAAGCAAAAGGAAAATAGAACATAAAGTAAATACTGATTTTTAAAACGTATTTTAATAACAAACATATATTAAAATCCAGTCAATTACAACATGTTTTTTGGTAGAGTAAGGCAGGCAGAGGGAAGTAAAGGTGTGCTACTTTTTGCCTTGTTTGATAGAACTAGATATGAATTAACTCCAAGTTTGTTAGAAAAATGTAAGTTTACATATGCATATTAAAAATTTTAAGCAATCACTGGTAAGCTAAAAGTATAAAGTGTATAACTTTGAAGCCAGTAGTGAGGGAAAACAGAACAAAGCAAACTGTATCAATTCAACAAAAATAGGAAAAAAGGTAAAAATGTGAACAAGATGCAGCAGATTTGTATCTTCTAAAGGTGGTCACACCACTATATATACCATGCCACATGTTCTTCTTAAAATGTGTAGTTGACACAACTCCACTGAGGGATGAAGTCTACGTTCCCTCCCTTGAACCCAGATAGAACTTTATAAATATCTCAACTAATAGGATTCAGTGAATGTGATGCTTCCTGACTTCTGAGGCTAGGTCATAAAAGACAAAATGGCTTCTACCTGGCTCTCTCAGTACACTTGACTTTCAAACCCAGTCAGCATACTGTAAGGAAGCCCAAGCCAAATGGAGAAGCCACACGAGGATGTTCAGTCAAAAGCCCCAGCTAGATTCCTAGCCAACACTAGCATTAACTACCAAACGTATGAGTGAATGAGTTTCCAAATGAATCCAGTTGATAATCAAAACATCATAGAACAGAGAAAAGCCATCTCTTCTCTGCTCATCTGAATTCCTTACCCATAGAAACTAAGGAAGATAATTAAAAAATTATTGTTGTTGAAAGCCATGAAGTTGGGGGGGGGCATTAGATACATGGCAATAGATAACTCATAGAACAGAGAAAATAAAGATGCAGAATTAGATGGCCAGAACAAGTCCAAACACATCAAAAATCACAATGAATGGATTTATTTATTAAATGGATAAGAAAAACTAGTCATCAGGAGATTGAAAACAAATGTATTACAAAAAGAAATAGGCAAATCATCTCCTCAAAAAAAATCCTGTAGCAATACTAATATAAATCAACATAAAATTAAAGCAAAAAAAAGTTAAAAGGTGGAAATATGGATATTTCATATGATAAAGAATAATTATACAAGTTATAAGAAGCATAAATGTATATTCTCCTAGCAACACAGTGTTGAAATATACAAAGCCAAATTTTATATATAAAATCATAGAAAAAAATCTGGAAGTCTACAAAATCTATTCATAATAGTGGCTCTATCTGTGACAATGATGAGGGAACTGATTTTGATGATACTAAGTAAGTCCAAATGAACCAGCCTCCACACACATACACACAAAAACACACATACACATACAACTGCTATGATAGGTAGAAATGCACACAAACTAGAATTTCACATATTGGAAGAACAAAATGTTAACAGCCTCATATGTCTACTAAGTTAATGTTGCTCTTTGTTAGCTAAATAGATGAAAATACTCTGAGATAAACTGCATGTATTTTCAATATTACTTTCATTCCAACAAAATGCAAATAAGAATACATTGGCACAGATGTGACACAAAGAGGTGCACTGTTGCTGTCCTACAACCATTTATTTGTTCAACAAATATTTGGAATTATACCATACGCTAAGCATAGTATTAGGTGTTAAGGATACAAAGATGAATCTAACAGTATAGCCTTTGCTCAAGGCTAATTATTTAGTAGTGGAGGTAGTTACTGAACAAATCAACCCACAAATAACTATAACCTTTTTTTTTTTTTTTTGCGGTACGTGGGCCTCTCACTGTTGCGGCCTCTCCCGTTGCAGAGCACAGGCTCCGGATGCGCTGGCTCAGCGGCCATGGCCCACGGGCCCAGCGGCTCCGCGGCATGTGGGATCTTCCAGGACCGGGGCACGAACCCGTGTCCCCTGCATCGGCAGGCGGACTCTCAACCACTGCGCCACCAAGGAAGCCCAACTATAACCTTTTAATTGTGTAAGAATTCTGAAGCAAAATAGCCAAATGTTATGAGAACAGGGGGAGCCTACCTTGCATAGAGTGATCAGGAGAGGCATACCTAGGGAAGAGAGATTTAACCAGAGACTAAAATTACAATTAAGAATTAGCCAAGTAAATACTACTTCTTCTGGCAAAGACGATGTAATAGGGACAAGTTTTACCTCTGGCCTGAAGTAATTTAGAAACCAGACAGTTATTTTCAAGCACTGAACCTAAGGTAGCATGGGAAAATTATCCATGAGAGAGGGGAAATAAATGAGGTGTGACCTTTGATTGCCCCAGCTTACTGTCCTGAGAGTTTTCAGTTATCAGAAGAGGAAGAGGGAACTAGGTGGAGTCCAGTGACCCTACTGAACTGAGAAAAGAGATCTCGGAGTTTGGAGAGGCCAAGAAGGCTAGAATTCACTGAGCAGAGCACATAGAGGGAATAGCTGCAGAGAGAGAGAACCCCAGAGATCTGCAAAAAGTTCCCCTCAAGTCTTCATCTGAGTACTGACTAGAGCATGGAGGTGAGGAAACTATTCAACAGCAGATAAAGAATCACCTAAAAGAAACATAGGGAACCAACCCTACGGAACACAGAAAGCCAGAAATATTTCTGTTCCTATAAGCCAGAAAGAAATAACTTTGTAATTAACTAGGATGGTGTAAGGTATTCAAAAGGATATTGGCTTATAATGAAACAAACTTAGTTCTGGAATAAAGGCTCTTTTGGTCCTGCCTAACAAAGTTTAACAGAATGCTTTGAAGGGATGAAACTGTTTTAAGGTCAATTAAATACAACTCAGAACAAAATTCAAGAAATTTTATAAGAATACAAAAATATCCAGTACTTAATGAGGTAAAATTAAATATGCCTATCATCAAATCAAAAAATTAGAAGGCATACAAAGAAGCAGAAAAATATCTCATAATGAGATAGTAAAACAACATCTTTGAATTATTAAAAGAAAAAACTGTCAGTTGTTTATTATAGTCCCAGCAAAAGAATATCTTTCATAAAAAATTAGAAGGCATACAAAGAAGCAGAAAAATATAACTCATAATGAGATAGTAAAACAACATCTTTAAATTATTAAAAGAAAAAACTGTCAGTTGTTCATTATATTCCCAGCAAAAGAATATCTTTCATAAATGAAGGAAAATAAATAAAAGCAGAAAGGATTCATCACCAGCAGACATGTACTACAAAAATGTTTTTAAGAACTCCTTGGGGCAGAAGGAAAATGATACCAGATAGAAATCTGCATCAACACAAAGGCATGAAGAGCACTGGAAATAGCAAAAAGGAGAAGTAAAGTGTATGACCAAAATGACAGAAATAGAGGAGGAATATGGAAGTATACCATTATAAAGTTCTTATATAATACCCAAAGTGGTATATTACTCAAAAATACAGTATGATAAATTACAGATATATACCCTAAAACAACACCTAACAAACCAACAATGAATAAAATGGGTTAATCAAGATATTTTAAATAATCCAAGAGAAGGCAGAAAAAAAGGAAAAAGGGAACAAAAAGCAGGTGGAAAAGTAGAAGCAAATAGTAAGATGGTGACTTAAGCTCAACTATACTGATAACCACATTTAATGTAAATGGTCTAAACAACTCAATTAAAAGACAGATTGTCAGACTGGATTCTTGAAAGTAAGAACAAATTGTATGCTTCCTACAAGAAACAAACATGTAAGAAGTAAAAGAATGGAAACAAATATACCATACTATCATTAATAAAAAGAAAGCTGGAGGGGCTACATTTCTCTCAGACAAAGAGTATTTTGAAGCAACAAATATGTTCAGGTGCAAAGAGTGTCAATTCATAATGTTAAAGGGATCAGTGCAGCAAGAGGACGTATCTTAAATGTTTATGCCCCTAATAATAGAGCTTCAGCAAAAACTGATAGGACAATAAGAAGCAGTAAACAAATCTGTAATTACAGTTGGAAATTTTAACACCCTTCTCTCAGTAACTGATAGAACAAATGGGCAGCAAATCAGTAAGGATATTAAAGATGAATAACACTATCAAACAACTTGACCTAATTGATATTTATGAAACACTCCATCCAACAATAACTGAATATACAAAATCTTCAAATGCACACATTTACCATGATAGATCATATTCTGAATCATAAAATGAATTCAAGTAAATTTGAAATGATTCAAATCATACAAAGCATGTTCTTGAACTACAATGCAATTAAAGTAAAAGTCAAAAACAAAAATATTTTGGGGGCTTCCCTGGTGGCGCAGTGGTTGAGAGTCCACCTGCTGATGCAGGGGACACGGGTTCGTGCCCCGGTCCGGGAAGATCCCACATGCCGCGGAGTGGCTGGGCCCGTGAGCCGTGGCTGCTGAGCCTGTGCGTCCACAGCCTGTGCTCCGCAACGGGAGACGCCACAACAGTGAGAGGCCCGCGTACCACCAAAAAAAAAAAAAATTTTTGGAAAACCCTCAATTTTTATAAGCAAAAGAACAGATTTCGTAGTAACCTAGGAGACAAAGAAGAAATCAAAAGGGAAAAGGGAAAATACTTTGAACTGAATTAAGATGAAAACAGCATATCAAAAGTGTCAGATGCATATAAACCATTCCATAAAGTAAAATGTATAGCATTGAACATATATACTAAAAAAATAGAAAAGGTTGCAAAACAATGATCTCAGCTTCCACCTTAGGAAACTAGAAAAATAATAGCAAGTTATACCTAGATTAATCATAAGAATGAAAGTAATACAAAGAAGACCTGAAAACAAATACAAAACAGGAAAATAGAAAGTCAATGAAACGAAAAGTTAGTTATTTAAGAAGATTAATAAAATCAACAAATCTCTAGCCAGAATGATAGGGGAAAATGGAGTAAAGATACCAATTATCAAAATATGGAATGACAGAGGAGACTCCTAGAGATATTTTAAAAATAACAAGAGAATATTTTTTTAAAAATTTAGGCCAACAAATTGAATAACAGAAATGAAATAAACAAATTACTTGAAAGATGCAAACTATCAAACGCCTTCATGAAAAAATATTGTATGGATTGAAAGTTTTTGTCTCCGAAAAGTTCATATGTTGAAACTTTACCCCAAATGTGATGGTGTTAGGAGGTGGGTTGGGAGGTAATTAGGATCAGATAAGGTCTTGAGAGTGGAGCCCTCATGAATGGGATCAGTGCCATTATAAGAGTCACAGTAAAGCTGTCTTTCCCTCCCTGCTCTCCAGCATGTGAGGATCCAAGAAGTTGGCAGTTGCAATCCAGAAGAGGACTCTCACCACAGCTCGACTATGACGGTACCCTAATCTTGGACTTCAATCTTCAGAACTAAATAAAATAAATTTCTGCTGTTTATAAGCCACCTGGCCTATGGTACTTTGTTACAGTAGCATGATCGGACTAAGACTAATACATAACCTGAACAACCATCTATATCTTAAAGAAATTGAATTTGTAATTAAAAATCTCTCCACACACACACAAAAAAACCTCCAGATACAGATGACTTCACTGGGGAACTTGACCAAACATTTAAAGGAGAAAAAATACCAATTCCTCACAAACACTTCCAAAAAATAGAAGATGAGGGAATGCTTGCCAACCTACCAATGAGGCCACTATCACACCCTCACACCAAAAGCAGACAAAGAAAGCTACGCATCAAATCCCTCAGGAACATAGATAAAAAACTTCCTAACTAAATTTCACCTGATCAAATCCAAATACAATATATAAGAAGGATAATACATGTAAGACTGCCAGTTTGATTTAACATGCAAAAGTCAATTAATGTAATTCATTATATTATGAACTAAAAAATGAAAAAATATGATAATCAATAAATGCAGAGAAAAACATTTAACAAAGTCCAACACTCATTCCTAATAATAATTCTTAGCAAACTAGGAATATAAATGAACTTCCTGTGCTTTTCCACTAAAATCAGGAATCAGGCAAGCATCTTAACCTCACCACTTCTGTAAATATTGTATTGAAGATTCTGGCCAGTGCAATATATCAAGCCAAGGAAATTAAAAATATTCAGATTGGAAAAGAAGCAAAAATGTCATTATTTACAGATGACATGATCATCTATGAAAAAATTCTCTGACATCTATATCAAAGCTATTAGAATAAATGAGACAAAAGTTGGAGAAGACAGGGAAGTATGGAAAAAATTTCGAAATCAATCCGTGTTGTTGCATGTATTCCACTATATAATATACCCCCGATTTTTTAATCCATTCACCCGTTTATGAGCATTCGGGTTGTTTCTCATATGGGACCAATGCAAATAAAGTTGCTATGAGCATTGTGTAGGATTTTTTTTTTTAGACATTTGGTTTATTTTCAATCGGAAAAATGCCTAGGAATGGAATGGCTGAATCATATGGTAGATGTATGTTTAACTTTTAAAGAAACCACCAAATTGTTTTCCAAAGTGTATTTGGAAAGTATATTTCAAAAAAAGGATATTTTATATACCTATCAGCAGATTATGAGAGTTCCAGTTGTTCCACACCCTCACTAGCATTTCATATGTCAGTCATTTTTATCTTCTCCATTCTAGTGGTTTTAGTTTGCATTTCCCTAATGACTAATGATGTTGAGCAGTTTTTAGTGCTCATTTGCCATCTGTATATCTTCTTTGGTGAATCCTAGGTACAAATCCTTCATCAGATGGATGTTTATAGATATTAAAAACTTTGTTCTTCAAAAGACACTGTTCCAAAAATGAAAAGGATTAGTATCGAAAATATATTAAAATTCTTACAACTAAGTAATAACAAAAAATAAAAATTTGGTTAAAGTTTTGAACAAATATTTCACCAAGGGAATAGTGGGAGAAATAACATTCCAGGGTGGAATCATTACATGTGAACACCCTGAGGCAAGAAAGGGCTTGATGTGTTTATGGGACTGGAAAAGAGACCTATGTCACTGGAGCATTTTATGGGAGGTAGTGCATTGTACAAGGCTGAGGTAGGCAAGGGGCAGGATCATACAGGACCTTGAGGCCACTGTAGAGAATTTGCTAGCTGAACAAACTTGGTCAACTTTCTTAAACTCTTGTGCCTTTATTTTCAAAAAGTCAAAATCAGTATATTATTTAACTCATAGGGTAGTGAGTTAGGTAATGTAAAATGTTTACAATAGTCCTTGGCACACAGTAAGAGATGTAAAACATTTGTTCTATTGTTTCCACTATAACACATAACACCCTAAAATCCATTCAATATCATGAGCTGGAATTTAGATGTCTAAACTTTAGAACTTAAAAAATTAAATACTCTTTTTCCATTCTCAGTAGGAACTATTTAAACTCTTAGCTATCTCCTTAAAATGCTCATACCAGTGACCAAATATAAATAATGAAACAGTGACAGAAAAATAACAGCAATGGCATTACTTCATCTTTCCCTCCCATGAAGACAAGAAAAGTCCCTTCTGTGCTTTAGGACATTTGCAATTGTTACACAGACTAATCTGTGACTGTATCATCTGTTAAAAAAATCTTCCTCTGCAATGCCCCAAAATGGAAAAAGAAGCTGATCTGCAGTAAAATTGTTCTTCATTGGGTGATTACTTTGTTTCATGTAACATGATTCACAGTAGTGGTCTTAAATGGAAACTTACGAGACTTGTGCCTATCTCCCTGACTTCTGCTTTTCAATTAAAACAAGATTTCCCAACCACTTTTTGTAACTCACACCCACTACATTGCTTCTTAATTAGCTTTAGTGCATTATTATTAAAAAATACATTAGGATAATGAAAACAATAGAGAGTGTAATATGGTAAATACCAGTGTAACCGCTATTTAGATTTTTAACAATAAAGATTTATGAAATGAAGTGCCCTCTTTGTTCCCATTTTCCTCCTTCCCTGGTCCCTGTAGTAAACCATTACCCTGAATTTGGCCCTTATTCCAAAGCATGTTCTAAAATGTTTCCTGTATATCTATGTATCCACAAACAATACGTAGAACTGTATCACAGACTTTATATAATCAGAATCATATTGTACATCTTTGTGGCAGCCATGATAACGTGCCACTCCAATCTCCTTGCTCTAGTGGAGAGCAATTCCCTGATGACAACAGCTGCTTCCCTCTGGGTCCTCCCCTGCCTGGTGCTACTCCTAGCCAATAACTGAGGACAAGAGGATTGCTAATGCAGATACATTCCTGCAAAATGCAGATCTACTTTAATGGGCAACTTTGGTTATTAAATTCTATTGTTTAGGCATCTAAACTCCAGCCCATGATATCATAAGGAATCAAGGGTATCATGTATTGCGGTAGAAATAGAAAAATGCTTTATAGCTCTTAGTATGTGCCAGGGATTGTTGTAAATATTTTACATTTCCTAACTTACTGCCTTCATAATTAAATAATATACTGATTTTACAGTTTTGAAAATAAAAACACAAAGAGTTTAAGAAAGTTGCCCAAGTTTGTACAGCTCCTCCATAGGACTTAGACCTGCATCATGGTCTGAAAACCCTCCCCACCTTCTCCAGCTCCTTCCCTTTCTCCTTCACAGATGGTTCCCCCCAATAAATTATGTGCATGTCTAATTTTGTCTTGGTGCCTGCATTTTAGAGCACCTGAACTAACGGCATTCTTTTACAGTTTGCTTTCTTCACTTAGCATTATGTTTTTGTGATTTACTCATATGGATACATTTATCTCTACTTCATTAATTTTAACCACTGTAAAGGATTCTGCTGTATGAATACAGAATTGATTTATCCTTTCTCCTTTTAATGGACATTTATGTTGCTTCCAATTTTTTCACCATTGCAAGCAATGCTTCAATGAACATTCTAATACGTAGGTCATAGCGTAGGCTCTCCTTTACCAGCTATTGTCAATTGCTCTCCCAAGTTACTGGATCAATTCATACTTCTCCCAGCAGTGTATGAGAGAGCCCAAGGTTCCACTTTCTTGCAACAATTGAAATTGTTAATCATTCTAATTGTGTCAGTCTCATTGGTACTAAATGATACCTCACTGTAGTTCTAATTTGCATTTTCCTGAATACTATTGATAGTATGCCTTGTTCACATTTGTTGGCCTTCTGAGTTTTTTAACATGGTGATCTATCTTCCCATATTCTTTGTCTATTATTAAATTGAATTGTCTTTATCTTCTTGTGTTCTAGGAGTTCTCTAAGTATGCTGCACAATGATCCTATATGTTATTTTTGTTTCAAAAATGTCTCATTCTGTGACACATACATTCTCACTCTGTTTTTTCATATCTTTTGATGCAGAGATTTAAATATTTAACACAGTTCATTTTATCAATCTTTGCCTTTATAGTTTTGTGTTCCATTTTCTAAAGAAATTCTTCTCTATACCACAGTCCTGCTGATATTTTCCAATACTGTGTTCTAAAAACTGTTAAATTTTGTTTTTCATGCAGATTTTTAATCCAAATAGAACTGATCTTAGAATAGGTTGTAAGGAATGAATCCAATTCCACTTTTTTCATGAGGGTAACGAGTGGTCCTAGAATCATTTCTTAAATAGTCTCTCCTTTCTCCCTGATCTGCAATATTATTTCTGTCACATATCAAGTTTCTTTATGTATAAACTCTGTATAGGCTTCCTACTGTGTTCAACATTTCTATCTCTGAGTTAATAGAACTTTGTTTTAATTAATGAAACACTGTAAGGATTCTTGATATCTGGTAAGTTTAGTCCCCCTATTTTGGTCGTCTTCTTCAAAAGTCCCCTGACCATTCTTGATCCCTTGTTTTTCCATATAAACTTTAGAATGAGCTTGCCAAGGTCCATGGAAAATCCTACTGGGACTTTAAATGCAAACGATATGAGTCTATGAATTAATTTTTAGAGAATGAGGATCTTTATGATTTGAGATTTCCCATCCACAGTCATATCATATCTCTCTACTTCTTTAGGCCATTAACATCTTTCAACAAAGATTTAAAACTTTCTCTACAAAAATATGACACATTTTTAATTTTGATGTTTTAAATATTATCTTTCTATATTATATTTGCTGTTTGTGGCTGATGTAAAAAAAAACATTGAAGACGTTTATATATTGGTCTTGTACTCAGTCACTGTTTTGAACTCATTAATTCTATTAGTTCATCCACAGGTTCCTTGGATTTTCTACGTAGGCAATAATAGACTCTGAAAGGAACAATAGTTTTGTTTCTTCCTTTTGAATTTTTATACCTTCTACTTCATTTTTTTTTTTTTTTTTTTGTGGTATGCGGAACTCCCACTGTTGTGGCCTCTCCCGTTGCAGAGCACAGGCTCCGGTCGCGCAGGCTCAGCAGCCATGGCTCACGGGCCCAGCCACTCCGCGGCATGTGGGATCTTCCTGGACCAGGGCACGAACCCGCGTCCCCTTCATCGGCAGGCGGACTCTCAACCACTGCACCACCAGGGAAGCCCCTACTTCATTTTTGTGTCTTATTACACATGTTAGAGCCTCTCATACAATACAAAATGAAAGCTGTGATAAATGCATCATTGGTTTGTCCTGGTCTTTAGAAGAAATACATCTGATATTTTCCCATCAGGCATTAAACGTGTTCTCTGTTTCTGTTATGTAATTTCACATGGTTTAGGAAGTTCCTATTACTATTACTATCACTGTTACTAAGTTCCTATTACTATTGCTAGTTTGCTAAGAAGTTTGGGGTCATTGTTGTTGTTTGACTTGTTTTTCTATATCTAACATGATTTGTCTCTCTTCATCTGTTAATGTAAATTGCATTAATAGATTTTCTAAAACATTCTTGAAATGAACACGAATGGCTTACAATGTATTGTTTTCTTAAATATAGCTGGGTTCAGCTTGCTTCTTCTTAAATTTAGGGCTTGATTTATTAGTGAGATTGCTCTCCAATTTTTCTTTCTCACCTCTGATTTCAATATCAAGTTTATACTTGACTCTTAAAATGAGCTGGAAAGCACTGTCTTTTTCTGTCATCTAGAATAGCTTGCACAAACTTGGAATTAGCTATATTTTAATGTTTGCTAGAATTCACCTATGGAAAGTCATCTGGGCAATATGATTCTGACTTTTTCATTTTTCAGATTTATTTTAACCACTCATTTAATTCTTTAATGGCTGTATATTCAAGTTTTCTATTTGCTTTTGAGTATTAATAAGGCATAGCTTTCCAGGACATTGTCAATTTACTTATATTCAAATTTACTGTCATAGACTTCTTAATAGATTGCATTATTTTTAAATTTCTGCTATACTTATGTATGTTCCATTTGTTAAATTTCTAATATTTTTATTGTGAGCCTTCTCCTTTTTATTCTTGATCAATCTTTCCAAAAATATATCTTTAAAAAAGTATAATAAAATTATCCTTTTCAAATAACCTGATTTTGACCTTGAGCTACTCTACTGTACCTTTTTTCTTATTCATTAATATCTGTACATATATTAATTATACCCTTTTATATTCCTTAAGCTTACTCTGTTTTTCTTTTTCTAACACTGAGTTGCAAACTTAATTCATTAATTTCCAGTCTTCCTTCTTTTCCTATATAATCATTGAGGGTTTACTATATTGAATTAGTTGTTTCATGTGCAGTACTTTTATTTATGGTTCAATTTTAAGTATTTTTCTCATGTCTATTATGCTCTATTCTCTGATCCATAAATCATATTCTCTGATCCAATAATTCTTTTTAAGTTTTCAAAACTGTGTTTGTAAATATATTTTTTCTTTAGATTAATATTTGGTGTATCTTCTCCCATCCTTTCACTTTCAACTTTTTTCCCATTTTAAAATATTTTGGGTCTCTTATAAGCAGTCAATTTCTGGATTTTTGTTTTAATGCAACACAACAAACTCTGTCTGTAACTGGCAAGTCCAGACAATTTGCAATTATTCTCTTTATATTTTGACTTACTTCTATCACCTTATTTTGTACTTTCTATCTGTTTTCCTTTCTAATGGTTATTTTTTTCTCCTTCTTTCTAACTTTGTCTTTTTAATTTATCTTCTGGGTATCCTACCATAGTTAAGAAGATGCTGTGGAACTTTTTCCCCTTATGTTTTGACTTTTTTAATGACAGAAAATTTAAAGATATTTAAAGAAATACACATACCCCTTCTCTCTATATTCTGATATATCCCCAGGAAGCATTTCCTTGGGGACCACTGCTCTGAAATATACAAATCCTAATCCATCTGGAAAACCTTTTGCTTTTATTCCCCACACCTCATCTTTCAGAATCAAATGTGCCTAACGCTCGCCCAGTGTTTCCTATCGGTCAGAACATCATCTCCATTAACCCTGCATCACTAGAAAGGAAACTGCCATAGAAAGCTTCAGTTATTAAGTTACCCAAGTTCACACAGCTGTTAAGGGTTGGAACTGGGATTTAGAGCCACATCTGTCTAATTCTAAGCCCAATGGACTTTCTGGTAGTCCTGCTTTCTCTATGTTTCTGAGGAGTAAACACAGGTAGAACTACTCCTGTTATTAACTCATTTCAGTACTCACAATACCATCAAGAAAGAAGCAGGGGCAGAGGTGAGAAGAGAAATCAGCATAATCAGAAAACTGATGAGATGTTTAAGCCTTTCAAAAAAAACCCCTAAAATCTGAGCTAATCATTTGAGAATGTACAGATGTTAGATTTGCCCCTTTGCTACTTTTGAACAGGACTGAGGAGCGCCGTGATGAGACACCAAACTTTAAGAAGGCAACGATAAGCTTGAAATGGAGACTGACACAGAACGATTCTGGATCCTGAGCAGCTGTGCTCACTAGTCAGGTTCTTATTGCACCCAGATTGCTCCAGTGTCATCTCATTTGTAAATTTTCCACATGGGCTTGACCCCCTATTAGCCCAGTTATCCTGAAGGCAATGTGTTGACCTGCATATGTTCTATTATGTCTGATTTTATTTTTCTCCTTGGCTGTGAAATTCAACTAAACCCACATTTTATGGCCCGAAGAAAGTGAACAGTAGATGTATAGGCATTTTCAAAGCCCCTAGTTTACTATTTATGGTAAGTCAGTTACAGAAACCAATGCTGACAATCTTTTTCACTCCTTCCCATCCTACAGAGGACTCACTTTCCCAGTTCAGGCTGTGCAAGTCCTATGTCCTTAATAACAGAGCTTGAGGGCTTTAGCCTTGACTCTCAGATCTAGATGTGGCTGCAGCCTTGCCTTGATATGTTTTTCTGATACCCACTAGACAATCGGCCAACAATTCAAAAAGGTGCACAGCCTAAGTTTTGTCTGCCACCGCTCTTTGTATTAAGTGAGGGAGGATGGATGAGTGGGTCTACTAAGGAGTTAAAGCCTTAAGGAAGACCAGAGGTATCTCTCTGCCAAGAAAAATACCCACAGAAGGAAGAATGATGTTTGTGTATGGGAGAAGATAACATGGCAACACCAGGAAAAAGAAAACTGGAATTGGCTGGTTGGTTTATCCACTTCCCTTGAGAGAAATCAATGTATAACTGATGATATGTCAGAGGTTACAGAACAGGTCTCAAAACACTGAGGATTATTGAACCCAGACAGTCTTCTTCAAGTTGTATCAACACAAGTTGAAGTGGTGAGGTTTGAACCTAATGCCTCAATTTTTCAGCTCTTGTGAGCATGCCAGGGACAGCTTTACATGCCCACACTAGCTCAATGCTGCTATGTTCTACTCACTACTAAACAAAATTCCTGTAGCATAATTTTGTTATATAGCAAGTTGACCATATAACAAATCAGAGGAAATATTTAGCCAGGGTCTTCTGTTGGTCACACCACAGAGGTAACCACACAAGATTTAACTAAGGGTCCCGGATCATGATACTTTCAGTGTTTTGTGGCATACAAAAATATGGACAGAAGACATAGTTCTTAAGGAACTAATACTTTGTTTGGAGACATGCAATGCAGATGATGTCCTCAAAAGTTTTTGTTCACGCAAGGTGTACACATTATTGGAAATTAAAAAAAAATCTCCTAAGAAGAAAATAATGTTATTATTGAATAAGCTTAAACCAGAATGTGATCATAGGCAATCCACTAAGCAATTGCAAAAACAGGAAGAAATCTCACCCTTTTATATAGCCAAGCAGATACAACCCATTACATACAAGCTCTCAAGTAAGAGAACTTGACAGCGCCATTTGTCACACGTAGTTTATCATAAATTTACTTGGTAACTGAGGTGACCGTCTATGTTAGCTAATTGGCTTTATCCAAAGGAAATATAAACTTCTCATATGTTTATGACAAGTGTAGTTTTGCAACTTCCATCAAAGCACCTGCACAAGTTAGATTTCTACCTTCCCAGGGAAACTGGGAGATGGGGGCACTATCTTCCTGATGCTTACATTTCAAAGAGATAGATCCCAGGTCCTTGAGAAAGACATTCCCGGGCTGTGAAGCTGACAAGAGGCTTATTTAACTTTTAAAAAGGTTTATATACATTTCGGAGAGACAGGGAAAGGATTTTCAATTACAGATTTCCTAAAGAAAAGGGAAGGAGTAGGGCAGGGGGAGGGTAAGTCTCTTCCCTATTCTGAATAGGGAGAATTGTTTTCCTTTTTTCTTTCCCAACTTTATTGAGTTATAAATGACAACCAAAGATGAGCACATATTAAGATGTACAACTTGATTTGATATATGTATACATTGCAAAATGTTCACCACAATCAACAGGAAGAATTTTTAATTTGCCCTTACAATGTATATAACCGGTACTGCTGTCTGAGCAGCATAAGGGAGGAACCTGGTTAAGTTCTCACAAAGGAAGGAAACATCAAGTCCATCAGGCTCATGTTGCTAGTCTCACTCTGTGGTTCTAGTACTCTTAATTCTTCATGCTCTCACACTGAAATACTATTTCAGCAAAAATGTCAGTGTTTTATCTCAAAAAAGTTGTTCAGATGCAGCTCCTATACCCTCAGAATGCTTCAGCGAGTTTGTCCTGATTTTCAGTCTCTAATCAACTGGCAAGATAACAAGAACTGCTACTGCAGCTCCAATAAGCTCCGTCTACTTCAGAAAAGTTGATTATTTTGTGAGTGTAATGACAAATCTTACATTTTTCTATATATAATTATTATTTTTCTATTTTCTAAAAATTATTATTTTTCTAAATATAATTATATATTTCTATATATAATTATGCATGCATATTACTGACATTACCAGTTTAATACTGAACCTATTTTTCATTAATTAAACACAACAGTTTTTATATTAATTATAATGAGAATTAAAAGATCACTGATAAAAGCTTTTACCTGCAGGTGTGGGGGGGGGTGGAATTTGGAACTAATCATATTTATAGATTAAAACATAAAGGGCACAACAGAGTATAAAAAGGTAAGATGAGTTCGTGGGTAAAGTGCCGGTTTGAAGAAAAGAAGGCTTTCAGTCCCAGCTCAACCACAAATTAGCTATGGGATCTTACCCAAGTAAGTTATTTACTAGCTCCCTACAAACACATAAACACACACACGTTCCTTGGGGCTTGGTTTCTTTATATGTCAAATGAGAATAAAAATAACTTCCCTGTTTGGTAAGGTTACTAAGAGGATAAAATAAATTCATAGATATGAAAGAGTTTTGAGAAAAAAGTACTACACAATGTAATTATCCACTATTAAGAAATTACCCATTATGGACAAATGCTAAATCTTATAGGATTTGGGGGCTGAAATTTGGCTGGGATTTGGTAAAGGGAGTCATCAGGGTAGGCACAAGGCCTGATGTATACCATATTTATTGATAGGCTGAAATACTCAGGAGAAGTATTATGATATAGGTGTGTTCGGTTGAACCTTGAAGAATGATTTGCCTCCAAATAGATAGAGAGGAAAAGGAAAAAGAAGTTCCCCAAATGGGGAAACAGCAAAAACCTAAGGGAGCATCTTGGCATGATCTGGAGGGTGAGGAACTTAAGGATCATCCGTTACTGAATATTACCCAGGTCTCAGAAGTGCATATGGCCTGCTGGGCACAGGTAGCCCCTGAGAGGACATGAGTTCACTTACGGGTGCCTACATTACATCTCCAGGCCTCAGCATCAAGAGTTCTAGTTGTTTAAATGTCAGAATCAGGAATAAAACAAAAGAAGCAGAAGGGTGTTTGGGCAATAAAAGAAGGATTTAGAGAATATCGACCAGAATTCAGGAGTCTGTGTACTACTCTGCGATATTCCTAAATCCACGTTACTTGTGTGTTTTTCTTGCCTCCTTCCAAGAATCAGAGGTAAAGCATTTAAAAGGAAGGGCTTGTGTGATTATCCTTGGGGGCCCTATGAGGATAAGTCTATCTGCAGCCAGACTTGCAGAAGAGGAGACTAAAATAGTAGGGGAGTCAAAACGATTTCTAGGGCCTGTGACAAAGGTAAAAAAGAGAAAAGCACAGAAGTCAGCTCAGAACTCAGAGATGGCCACAGGAGCTTAACAATGGAGGGCCTCTGTTATCTCTACCACGGCTAGAGTTTAAAGATGGTTAACAGACTAATGGTGGAGGCTATGCACAAACGTTATCCTCCTTTAATGATTCCTACACCTACTTTGTACCTTCACAGAAGCCAATGCCCACACTTAACCCATTATAAAGTGGGAGTCCTCTACGTTCCTTATTGCTAATCTCTACAACAACACTGAAAAGCAGCTATTATCTCTAATTTACAAATGGAAAAAACTGAGGACCAACGATGCAAAGCAACTTGCACAGTATGAATGCATACTGTGTGCCTAGTGCTTTTTCAAATGCTTCAGCCTCACAACTCACTTCTTCCCACAATAAGCCTATGAAGGAGGTTCTATTATTATCTTCATTCTACAGATGAGGAAACTGAGCCACAAAGTGTTTAAGTCAGAGCTCACATTCCGAACGGGGTCAGCCTGCATCCTTTTCCTGATATAACACTACCTCTGAAAGAAAAACAATTAATGTTAATTTTCATGAGTAGAAGCAGGTGTTACTTCTAGCAACTGGAACATAACTGATAAGCTCCATCCATAAGAAAACTCGTAGATGCCCTCTGCACTCTATATGTCTACACTCCTCCCCAACGATGCCTCCCCCAGGCCCCCAGGTAGCCCCCAACATGCCCCCTCACATGAACCTGTGCAGCAGGATTGAGCCCTGATCCCTTTTACAATGTCATTATCACCACTGTCATGGAAGCTAAGTTTTCATTGACTTTAATAAAAGTTTTATTCTTACCCTTATTGTGCAATCTCCAGTTTTTGACAAACATGGTAAAAAGGAACCAGAAATGGTCCGTAATGAATCTGTTCACAGGACAAGGATTATAATGGAAGTAGACAGTGGTACCAAATTAATGTTCTTTTGACAGAGACAATGGCAAGAACACAGGTGGGTCTACTCTTAAAGATACATAACCCCTTTCCCTCCCACAATAAATCTTGGGGAAATAAATGAAATCACCAACAGAGTCCTGCATGAAAGATGTTGTATAAGGGCAAAGTTTTGGTATGTTTGCACTGGATAGAATGAAAGAAGTTTTATTCTTTCTTGACCTGCCCACTTAAGAGAGTTGTTCTGAATGTTAATTTACTTTCACAGGTTAATAGCAACCAAGTCTCCTCTCTCTAAAAATAAGAACACAGCACTACCCTCTTTCAAAGGAAGACCATATTCCTGGTTATTTTCTCACTCTAGGTCTATTAGAGAAATGGATTTGTCCCAGATGGGATCATATTTTAATAATGGTTGAATTAACTGAATACAGAATGGGCAGGCATTGTTCCAAAAGGGAGGGGGGAAGCAAATTTTAAGTTTTCAAATGTTGACCCAGAGGACAGTCTTGCTTCCCATTTAATTAAACTTCTAAACAGATACTTAAAATATTCTGACCAGCAACTACAGCATCTTTGCATTCTGCTGTCATCTGTTTTATTTTCACAGTTGCCCTCCTTACCTAAGCTTTGATTCAGGCTGAAGATTTCTAGTGGTCTGTTTTCTTGTCTTTTAATGTTTGCTTTTCTAACTACATTGTCTTCTTCAGCAGCCTGTTTTCTGCTGAGCTGTTGAAGCTATCGTGTCTTAAATTAACTCCAACCATCTGAGAAAAGAGCACGTTCTAAAATGCAAAGCCATGGTGAAGAGTAATGCAGTAGTGATGCTGGAGAGATGACTGGGAAGGCCAGCAATAACAAAGAATAGGAAAACCTATTTGGATAAAATAAGAGAAAGCAACACCTGAGCCTTTTACCTAAACACCAGACTCAAGGTATCAGCTCTCCAGGATCTGTTTAACTCTGTTATCAGTTTCCTTGTTCCCTTCTGGAACATTCTGACTTCCTTCTGAAGTTTACAACAATCTTACTATGTCAGCAATGTCCTCATTTTGCACATGAGAAATCTGAGGCTCAGAAACCTAGCTTTCCCAAGGTTAGCCAGCAAGGGGAATAATGTAGAGTTTGAATCCACGGACAGATGATCCTAATGATGTGATCCTATTTTACTCTACCTCACTGCCTCCCAAATTAAGACCAAAAAATCTGTATTTCTTTAAGCAATGGAAGACATCCAGCTCAATGATCAAGACTTTTTGTGGCAAAAGTCTTGGTAACTTCATTTCTGTCCAACTACTAAACTGGCAAGATAGAAAACCACAACTAAAATGATAAATGTGGATTATTTCATTTCTTCTTTGCCTTGTGTTTTGTATATAGATATTGATACAGATAGATATAGGTATACATATACGTATAGTTATAGATGACATATTGGACATATAGGTATAGATACAGATATAGAACCATCCAATATATTAGAGGATACCAAATTTCAACTCTCTTAGAATTCTTCTTATTTGAAGAACATTCATCTTTGATATAAGGCATAAAAGCAGAAATGACATGTTTTTTATCAGTAGCTTGGAAAAGAAGAATAGTGGGGGAAATACATGCCCCATTTCACAAAGGAGTAGAGTATGGGCAACAATCTCCTATCCCTGTGAACCTGGGTGATTAATGTATTATAGACTTTTCCCTGTCTGATTCCAAGGAAAGCAGTTACTGCTTTGCTGTACAGATAGAAGAATCCTTGTAACTGCAGAATTACTTTGCAAAGTCAGTCCCTGGGACCTCAGTGCTATTATCAGTCACCCACAAATTCTGCCTCCAAAATCTCTCCTTTGACTCTCCACATCACAATGTCTTGAAATTGTTTTAATGTTCAGCTGTCACTGTGACTTTTTCCTTTGCATAAATGAAGGTCAAACACATTTGAAATAGACAAGGCTATAACAGTGTGTGGCCTAAAACTGTATATATTATGTGATGAGCCTTCTAGCTGCTTTGATTTTTATCTGGGATCTAACAAGTAGAGAATGGAGAGTGTTCAGACTGTGAATGAAGCAACACTTATTAAGACCTTCATCTCTATTAAAAAAAAAACTATATACATATTTGTTTTTCTCTTCCTGTAGTCCACATATCTGTGTGTGCATAATAGTCAAACCACAAATTCCCAGGCTGTTTCTCACAGGGATGACATCTCAGAGTGGGATACAAGAACTAATCAAAGGGTGTTGTTATGTGTTTTTAGTAGTAGAAGACATAACTTTGTGGTCACTCTCAGGCCTCAGGGTATTTTTTGCTGGCCAAAAGCCAAGATGGTCTATAATGACCATCTTTTTATTTCCCTCTTCCCTTTCTTTCTGTTCTCACCTCTTGCCCTTCCAGTCCCAGAGCTTCCAAAGCAGCTACAGCAAAAATGCTCACTTAACTGAAGGAAGACTGCATCCTTAGAGATCTGACATCACACAGGATGAAAACCAAAAGCAAACAGAGTCCATTAACAAAGCTGTCATATTTTTAAAATCCAAACTTTGAGTAATTAAAAGACTGAGAACCTTCTGCAACTGAATTAACTATCAAAAATAAAATGGCCAGGCCCAGTGAAGAATTCACTAATCTGGATAAGATGCAAAACAAGGACAAAGAAGAGAACTCCTAAGATCAGGATTATAGATGAAAAGCATTTAGATTGGAAATAAGACAAGGAATTTCTCCTTATCTATACCTACCTGAGGATTTCATCAGAACCCAGCAGAAAATCCTATTTGTGGTTACTGAGTAATTATAGATGTGTTCCTATCTGTGCTTAAGTTAACTGTAAATAGTTAATTCTATAATGCAATATCATTAAGAATGGTTTGGGCAGATATAAGAATCCTCCCTAGGGTTCAACCAAGCATAACCTTAATCTCTTCCCCACAAGGCTGCCTCTGGTTCTACCAAACCACTTCCTCCTACCAAATTTAAAATTCAAATTTCCCACACCCACCAAAACCCTCACAACTATTAGTTTCACCTCTCCTCACCAACCCCTTCCCTGGGAAGTTAGAACATAAAAATAGGACAGGGCTCCCCTGGTGGCACAGTGGTTGAGAGTCCGCCTGCCGATGCAGGGGACACGGGTTCGTGCCCTGGTCCGGGAGGATCCCACATGCCACGGAGCGGCTGGGCCCGTGAGCCATGGCCGCTGAGCCTGCGCGTCCGGAGCCTGTGCTCCGCAACGGGAGAGGCCACAACAGTGAGAGGCCCACGTACCGCAAAAAAAAAAGGACAAAAGTAAGCAAAAAATCTGGTTAGCCGTTGATCATATCAAGTTTCAATAAATATTCTTTTTTTTAGTGTACTAGCATAACTTTATTTTAACACCTTTACTGGAGTATAATTGCTTTACAATGGTGTTTAGTTTCTGCTTTATAACAAAGTGAATCAGTTACACATACACACACATCCCCATATCTCTTTCCTCTTGCATCTCCCTCCCTCCCACCCTCCCCATCCCACCCCTCAATAAATATTCTTAAGAAAGGTAACAATAAGGGTGACCAGAAAGACCTGATTTATATTTTGCAAAATATAGATGATTTTACAAAATTCTATTTATTTTCCAGAGTGGATAGAGAACGTCACCAGTACCTCCAAGGGCCAATGCCTTAGTAAGACTCTGTTCTACTTTAGGTGTGTCACTGTATTCCCAGGAGCTAGATCAATATCTAGCCTTCAGAAGACATTCAATTAATATTTGTTGCATAAATTAAAAGACAGCTATCTTTCTGACCCTAATTTTCTTAACTGAAAAACACTGAGTAGCTAAGGGTTTTGTTTAGCAGCTAACCTCATTATTCTTTAAAAACCCTTATGCTATGTTGAATTCCAATATATAAAATAGAAAAAGTGGAGGGTGAAAACAAGAAGGCTGAGAAGCTGTCCCTCATCCACCCCTTGCCCTCACAGCACTTGCACAGATCACCAGGACGCCAGCGACAATGATCTGAAAGGTTCCTCTTCCCAGTTTGCACATTCCACGATTCTGGGATATCCAACACAAGACAGAATTTTATCCCCTGAAGCCTCAGAGAAATATAACATTGTTTTGTGCAGGAAAGACAGACTTTGATCTGGAGCATGGGAATAAAAAGATATGCTTCAACCTGAGATTCCACTCATTCCCTCCCACCTGACATCATGGGCCTATAACGTAAGAGCAGCTTCTGCCTAGCCTTAACCTTTTGATAAAACCTCAGCAACCTGAAAAGTAATCAGTCGGGTAGGAACCAATTGTGTTGTGTAAATGCTCAAAGGTGATTTGGAGTCTGAGATATTGATAACAGTTGTAATCAAACCTTCATTTCAGACAAAGCCTCAGCATACACTCAAGTCTAATGTCAAAGAATAAAATTACCTTATTAAAAAAAGGTCAAAGACGATAACTTGTGGCTAAATTATGCATGTAGTATGGCTGAGGGTGGAGGTGAAGGACGGAGAGAAACAAAAGAAATTTACAGTAGGGGAAAGGAATAAGCCATTCTTCAGTGTGCAGACTGGGATCTGTTTTCTAGAAAATATCTGTGTCATGAGACTCTGAGGATCGACAATAAACATTTTTTTTTTATATCTGAGTATTAGTATTAATAATAGCTAGCATTTACTTACCCCTTTTAAGTGCCAGGCACAGTCTTAAGTACTTAACTCCACTGTAGTATTTAATCCACCCAACAACCCTATGAGCTCAGGATACTTTTTTACCTCCGTTGTATAATGAGAAAAATGAAGCTCAGGCTGGTTAAGAAACAAGCTCAAAGCTCACACAGCTAATAAACAGCAAAACCAGGTTTCAAACCCAAGCCTATGTGTAATGTGTAAACTCATATACCCTCTCCACGCTGGGCCTCTTTGGAATCTAATTTAGGTAACAAAGATGCCCTACGGAATGCCAGTCTCTGTTCCTGACACCAAGCCTCTTGCAATCAGGTGAACTTTCTTACTGACAGCCCCATCCCATCAGTCCTGCCTTTTCCTGCCTCTGATCTTCTGCCAGAGCAGGTACAACAGCATCTCAAAAAGGCTGGAAGGTCAGTTCACGTTCTGCCATCTCTCGTTAGTTTCCAGCTTGCTTAGTTTTGTCCAGCAGATAGCAATAAAATATACAGCCACCAAGAACTCATCTATTAATAAGGATTAAAAATGCTCCCAATACCATACCAATTAGATGCTCATCTGAAAGTTAAAAACATCAACTCAGCATTAAAGGAGCACAGTGTAGAGTAGGAAAAAATGCAACTTGAGTCCAACTCCTAGTTCTGCCATGTAGAGCTGGAGAGCTTGGGAAAATCACCTAAATGCTTTAAAACTCAGTCTTCCCATCTCCCGAGAGGAACAATACTACCAGCCTGCATATATTAGGATAGTCAAATGAGATGAAATGGGCCTGTTTCTAAAGTGTAGTGAATGTCAACGAATGAGAGATTGCTGTTCTTAAAGTTGTTGGTGCTCGACACTAAGCGTTCAACTGTGAAAACAGTTTGCCTCAGTTCAAACCTCAGCTTTGTTACTTTATGGCTCTGTGACTTTGAACAAGTTTACTAATGGTCTTGTACCTTGGTTTTCTGAACTATAAAATGTAGTAGAAATACCACATAGGGTTGCTGCAAAGATTAAGATAGTAATAGAATGACTAGCACTAATAATAATAATGATAATAACTTATTAAGTACACGCTATGGATTAGGCATTATACTTACTTTTTAAGCATATAATATCAATACATATGCTTTTATTACTTTTAACATTATTTATTCTCATGAACTTCTGTCTTAGGAATCAATCATTTCAAAATGGATTCAAGCAAGCTTCATCAAAGAAAAAACATTCTGATATCATCTGAGCCCCTGACCAAACCAAGACTGGCACCAGAACTACCCTAAGCCTTTTAATATTGTGAACCAACAAATACTTAAGGCACTTTAAATTGTGTATTTTCTCTCTTAAGCCCAGAAAGAGTCCAAATTGATAGAGCTGAATTCAATCAAATAACCAGTTACTCTCCAATTGTGTAAAACTGATTAAAAGAAAAAAACCAAACATGGTTTTCCTTTTAGCTAGTTTTGAAATACAGACTGTGTCACTGACATTCACCAGTTGGAGAAAAGTCTGGAGCAGATGAGTGTGTTAAATGAAGACAGATTCCATGTTAGCACCTGGTCTGAGGCCCACGTAAGATGTTAAGAAAATTATAATGTTATGATGTCCAAAACTGAAAGGAATTTGTAAGGAGTAGTTTCCAAGGGTCTGATGTCTTAGGAGAGAACTATGTAAGTAGAGGCTGCTGTGAAGAGACTTGGGTTGAATCGATCGCTAAGGAAAGAATACATATTTGGTCTTCCAATTTAAACAACAAATTAACCTCAAGCAATACTCTCTACTCATTCCTGAAACCCTATTAAAACAACAGTAACTAGACATTTAAAAGACATAGCCCGCAAGGACAAATAATGTGGCAGAAGAGGCAATGGCAACAAAATTTCATAATTTTAGAAGCTGTAAAGTGGATACGTGAGAGATAACTGATTTAGCAGAACAGGGAGTGGGGGGGGGATTCAGCCAGCAGTAGCGAAAGGTAAGAAGCAAATCACTTTACACCTCATGATCCTCCAAAAGGCTCAACAATTCGAAAGCACTAGGTATCTCTGAAAATAAAGGTGGAGGTACGATTTAAAAAAAAATTTGTTGAGAGTATTTAAACAGTAGTTAGGTCCCAAGATTTTCTCTTATCTCAAAATAAAGGTGAGGTTTATTCTCTGAAAACACTAAAATATGGGGTTTCTGGACTCAGAGAACTCAGGCATGGTCAAGTCAGGACTACCATGTTGAAATGGGGCCAGGAGAAGTTAAAGTATCCATACCGAATACGGAGGCCTCAGCCTTTCCCCCGCATCTGCCTCGCCTATAATGCTGGAAGCCAGCCATAACCACACTAACCAAGAGACTGGAAGACCTTTTTCTGAGGAATCTGACCAGCCCAAAAGAAAAGAACTAAGGATATGGACATAGGAGGTTCCTCAAGGCAATACTTCAGCCAGATAGTCCTCTATTCAAACACAGTTCAAAAGCCTTATTTATACATACAGCTTCCAAGCAGCTTCTGAGTGTCTCACTCTAAATATAAGCAGACAGCCAATTGTCTCAAGCTATTAACGATATGACTCTAAAATAACTGACAGAAACCAGACAGGAAGAAAGAAAAAGGGGGAAAAGAAAACACTTGGAGGAAGAATAAGTAATGGGGAAAAATTAAACTACCAAACAAAAATCTAGCATTTAAATAATAAGTTTATAATAGTAGATATTGCATTAAAAAATCAAGAAAAGAGTGGTATAAAACACCAGAACATTTAAAGAATGAAAAGAAATATTCTTTGGAAGTAAAAATTATGTGGCAGAAATGAAAACAACTCAATAGAATAATGGAAGTTGTTTGTTTGTTTGTTTGTTTTAACGGCCATAGGAAAATAAAGAAATAGAAAATAGGAGAAAAAAAGATTTTAAATATTAGAAGACCTATCCACTAGATTTAAAGTCAGAGTAGTAGGTATTCCAGAAAGAAAAGGAAGAGAAGAAAGAGAGAGGAAGAAGTAGGGAGAGAGAGTAGGGAATCATTAAAGGAATAATTAAAGAAAAATTTCCAGAACTGAAGGAAGTAAGTCTGCAGAATAAATGGGCCATTATATGACCAACATAGTAAATGAAAATAGACCCATTCCAAGACATATAAACATCAAGTTTGAGACCACTGAGAATAAAGAACACACCCTACAAGATTCCAGAGAGGGAAAAGAACACTTTCCTGCAAAGATTTCAGAATTAGAATGGCTCTGGACTTCTCAACGGCAACACTGGAAGTGAAAAGAAAGAATAGAGAAATGCTTCAGATTCTGAGGAAAAAATAATTTCCAGCCCAGAACTGTACATCTAACCAAACTATCAATTAAGTGTGAGAATATTATGAAGATATTTTTAGACATGCAAGGTCTCAAAAATTTGCTTCCTAAGCTCCCTTCCAAAATAAAGTACTGGAGACCACACTTCACCAAAATTAGGAAGTAAAGCAAGAAAAAGGAACATATGGAATTAATAAAAGAGAGGGCAGACGAATAATAGGCTAATGGTGAAAACAGATTCCTAATGCAACAGCTGGGGAGCAGACTGATCAAAAGGTTTCAGAAAAAATATTTCAAGAAATAAGACTAGGGCTTCCCTGGTGGCGCAGTGGTTGGGAGTCCACCTGCCGATGCAGGGGACACGGGTTCGTGACCTGGTCCGGGAAGATCCCACATGCCACGGAGCAGCTGGGCCCGTGAGCCATGGCTGCTGGGCCTGCGTGTCCGGAGCCTGTGCTCTGCAACGGGAAAGGCCACAGCCGTGAGAGGCCCGCGTACCGCAAAAAAATAATAATAAAAAAGAAATAAGACTAAAACTAATTCTTAATGTATTTGACCATATTCAGAGGAAATTTACTCAATGGGGAAAGAGTGCAGGGATGAGTTAACTACTGAGTCACAAAAAAATAAGCCAACTATGAAACAACATAAAACAAAGACAATAATCACTAAGTCCAAGGGAAAAAATGTTGTGTGTGAAAGGAAGAGAAATCATGTACACTACATGGCTGAGCTATGAATAGTATTTGCTATTGATGATAGTGTGAACACTGAATAGTGACCCAAGTACAGTAGCTAAGGGCAGCTACTACGGAGGGTAAAGAGACGAGGCGTGCACGTGTATATGAGGTGGCAGCTGTCAAAGACAGCTAAATCTTCATCTTGCATTGTGGGAAATCAATAGATTATGCCTAAAAGTGGACTATCCAGAAATTGCAATAAAAGCATGACTCAAAAGGATCAGCTGAAAGAGTTGAAATTGGTTGCCTCTGTAGAACTGGAGATACAAGAAGGTTTTAAGGGATTGTTCTCATAACAAGAATTGTTAGGTAACTTGTAAATTTTCCTCTTTAAAACATGTACAATTTTGATTTTTTTAAAAAAAAAGCAAATAGAAATGAAAACCAAGGGAGACAAAATAGGCCAGAAAGGGTACTTGCCTGTCCATATACCAAATCAAGAAAGCATGAACCTAGAAGAGTGTTGGTTCAAGTGACAAAATCAAGATAACACTAGGGCAGATCTGGGGTACAGATGGAAATACCTAGTTAAAGACTTGCATTCATTCAATAAACACCTGCTGTGCCCCCAGGGCATCTCTCCTTCCCTCCCCCCTCCTTCCTCCTCCTCCTCCCCTTCTCCACCTTCTGCTCCCCCTCTCCCTTCTCATCCTCATCACCATCACAAGAGAAAATCATTAAGCAATTACTCTGTGCAGTATTCTATGGCAAAAGCTTTACACAAATAATGTCACTTAATACAACAACTGCATAAGTATTTTATTACTTCCATTTTACAGATAAGAAAACGGGGGGCACAGAGAAGTTAACTTGCCCAATGTTGCACATCTAGTAAGTGACAAGCCAGCATTCTCCATTAGGGGACCACACAGTTTTATTCCAGAGCCTGGGCTCTTAACCACTGGCTAAACTACTGAGCACAAAGAAAATATTCAATAAATTATTATTGAATGAAACTCAGACAAGTACATATTATGACACTGGCATTGGGGACACAAAGATGAAAAAGAATTCAGTCCCTGAAATCAGGGAGTTTGCAGTCTAATGGCTTAAAAGCAAAACTCTAAAGCCAACTGTTAGATACGAACTTCGTCCTAATGGGTTAATTTTAATTGCTACCGCCATCTCATCCTCAGTCATGCCGTCTGTTTGTAGTCACCATATAGGAAGTTTACACCCTATCAGAGAGGTCATCTACTCTCCCACTTTGCAAGTAGGAAAATTGAGGCCCAGGGGTTTTATAACTTCTCCAAGATCAAAAAGAGGCAAAACCAAGATTAGAAGCCTGTCCCTTGGCTCCCACTTTGGTGCTCATTTTTACTGAGTCAGAACATTCATCTTACATGGCTTCTTTAAAAAGCTCAGTTGTTTAGCATGGCTGTTAAATCATTAAGCAAGCACACGGTGTGATATCATACACAGCACTGATCGGAATTCATTATTTTCTTACTTAAATCATTTTCCCAGAGTTGGATTAAATAAATTACCTAATTATCATACAAGAGTCCGACACAGTTCCCTGACTGATCTGTCATCTTGATGGAACTATGATCTTACTACAATGGTAGAGTCAGTCATCAAATACTTCAAATGAAATAAAAGTATCTTCATCAAATACAACATTTTTACTTAAACTCTCAAGACATTTTCAACAATAAGAGAAGTAACAAGATATGTAGGGAGAGTCAAAGAAACAACCTTTTACCACAATAAATGGTAGTTAAATGATAGAACCTCATAGAGGGTTCTTCATTAATAAATAGAGGGATCTTCATTAATCCTATGCTGAAATTTACAGAAAGGATTTCATGTTGCTTTCTCCTTGTCAATTATTATAAATGACTGAGCTTTCTTTCAGGATCTTGTTGGCCTTCCAAAGAGAAGGCTCTACTTAAGGGGTTAGATTCCAGATTCTTCCCAGGCACCCAGGCTAAAATTATCAGTCATTTTCATCTTTAACCCACTCTGTCTATCCACTTGCCATTCCTGGTCTATTTCACCTTCAAATCCCTTCTTCATCTTCCACAGCCATTTCCTTAGTCCAAGACTTCATTACTTCTACCTTAGTGTAACTCATTCGTTTCAACAGGTCTTTGTCTGATCTTGTCTCACACTAGCTAACTCACATTTTCGGCCAAGAAGGTCTTAGTGTTTCCCTGAAGTCTAAATTCCTTAGGCGTGCATTCAAAGCCATCTCCCATTTGTCCCTCTTCTACCAAGCTTACTTTCCACTAACCACACTTCCCCCGCACCCCGACACACACACACACACACACACACACACACACACACACACACACACTAGAATATAAGCTTTATGGTGGAGATTTAGGGCTGTTTTGTTCTCTACAAAATCTCCAATGCCTAAACACAATGCCTGGTACTTAGTAGATGCTCAGTAAATATTTGTTGAACTCAGGAATGAATGCAGCCTGCTCTCACCTTATACTAAACAAGCCACTGCACAATTACACTCAGCTTTGAAAGTCCTGGGTTCCAATTATATTGATCAAAAAATTCCCAGCAATCTTTCAAAATTTTCTTTAAACAACGCCTCCTCTGAGAAGTATTGTTGACACCCTTAGTATCTCATTTGTTCCCAAAGGACCTTAATATCTCTTTCATATTACACTTTTTTATTGTGTTAAAATATACAAAACATAAATTTTCCATTTTTATCATTTTAAGTGTACACTTCAATGGCATTAAGTATGTTCATATCATTGTGCAACCACCACATCATCATCCCAAACTGACACTCTGTACCCTTAAAAAATAAATTCTTGCTTCCCCCTCCTCCAGTCCCTGGCAACTACCATTCTCCTTTCTGTCTCTATGAATTTGACTACTCTAGGTACCTCATATCAGTGGAATCATATAATATTTGTCCTTTGTGTCTGGCTTATTTCACTTAGCATAACATCTTCGAGGTCCATCCATGTCACAGCATGTGTCAGAATTTCATTCTTTTTTAAGGCTGAATAATATTCCATTGCATACACACACACACACACACATATACAGACACACACACACATACTCACCACATTGTTTATTCATTCATCCATCAATGGACATTTGCATTGTTTTCATCTTCTGGTTATGGTGAATAAGGCTGCTATGAACATGGGTGTGCAAATACCTGTTTGAGCCTCTGCTTTTAACTGTTTTGGGTACTGAAATACCCAGGAGTGGAATTGCTGGATTATATGGTAATTTGTTGTTTAATTTTTTTGAGGAACCACCATAATATTCTCCACAGCAGCTGCACCATTTTACGTTCCCACCAGTGATGCGTAAGGGTTCCACTCTCTCCACAGCCTCACCAACACTTGTATTTTCTGGTGTTGTTTGTTTGTTTGTTTTGATAATAGCCATCCTAACAGGTATGAAGTGGTATCCCATTATGGTTTTCATTTGCATTTCTCTAAAGATTAATGATATTGAGCATCTTTTCATGTGCTTATTGGCCATCTGTATGTCTTTGGAGAAATGTCTATCAAGTCCTTTGTCCCTTTTTCAATTGGGTTGTTTTCTTATTGTTGAGTTATAGGAGTTCTTTATATATTCTGGCTATCAATCCATTATCAAATATATTATTTGCTAATATTTCTCCCATTCTGTGTTTGGCCTTTTCACTCTGTTGATGGTGTCCTTTGATACACAAAATTTTTAATTTTGATGAGGTTCAATTTATTTTTTTTTTTGTCGCCTTTGTTTCTGGTGTCACATCCAAGAAATTATCACTAAACTCAATGTCATGAAGCTTCTCCCCTATTTTTTTCTGAGAGATTTCTAGTTTGGGCTCTTACATTTAGATCTTTGATCCATTTTGAATTTATTTTTGTATATGGCATAAGGTAAGAATTCAACTTCATTCTTTTGCACGTGGATATCCACTTTTCCCAGCACCATTTGTTCTAAAGACTCCTTTCTCCATTGGATGGCTTTGGCACCCCTGTCTAAAATCATATGACCATATTCATGAGGGTTTATTTGTGGGCTCTCTATTTTATTCCATTGATCTATATACCTGCCTTTGTGCCAGTACCACACTGTTTTGATTACTATAGTTTTAAAGTAAGTTTTTAAATCAAGAGTTTTGAATCCTCCAACTTTGTTCTTTTTCAAGATTACTTGGGCAATTTGGGGTTCCTTCAGACTCCATATGAATTTTAGAATGGATTTTTCTATTTCTGCAAAAGAAATGTAGTTAGGATTTTTTAACGGATTGCATGAAATTCATAGAGTACTTTGAGTGGAATTGATATCTTAACAACATTAAGTCTTCCAAACCATGAACACAAGATGTCTTTCAAATTATTAATGCCTTCTTTAATTTCCTTTAGCAACATTTTGTAGTTTTCATTGTACAAGCCTCCTTGGTTAAGTTTATTCACTCATATTTTCTTCACTGTCATTGTAAATGAATGTTTTCTTAATTTCTTTTTGGGGATTGTTCATTGTTACTTGTATAGGAATGTAACTGATTTTTTGTGAGCTGTCTTTGTATCCTGCAATTACTGAATTAATTTATTGGTTCTAATAGTTTTTTTTGTGGAACCTTTAGGATAATGCTGCACTTTTAATTTATTCTTTCTTATAATATAGTTGTTTATGTATCTGCCTATCCCTTTCAGATTGTAAATTTCTTGAGGGCACAAGCCACCTCTCTTTATAGCCCCTAGCCTACTGTTTTGTGCATACAATGATACAAATAATTTAAAGAAATAAATCAGTATATATTTTAAAAGAATGTCTATGGTCCTGAATTATGGCAATACTCTGAGAAAGGATATTCCTGGGACTGAACAACAGGAGGTCTCTTAGGTCCTTTTCTCCTACAAACTCTCTGGTCTCCTTATGACATATTTCAGAGTCAGAGGATGTGGAGAAGAAAAAATAAGACTAACATTTAATGAACATCTACTCTTTGCCAAGTACAATTCTCATTTCATACTCACTACTGTGTTGAAGCAGATATTGCCGCACCCATTTGTCCAATGAGACTGCAGAGTTTTAGAGAAGTCAAATGAGATTATATAGCTAGGAAGTAGAGAAGCCAGAATTCTATGGGGAAATTATTAGGCAAGGAGAAACTCTGGGAGTTAGAAAGGGTAGAAGGTAGAGAAGGTAGAGAAAATGGCAAATCAGGACTAGACATCTTTACCACAGAGTTTTTTTTCGTTTGTTGGTTTGTTTGTTTGTTTTTTTGCGGTACGCGGGCCTCTCACTGTTGTGGCCTCTCCCTTTGCAGAGCACAGGCTCCGGACGCGCAGGCTCAGCAGCCATGGCTCACGGGCCCAGCCACTCCGCAGCATGTGGGATCTTCCTGGACCGGGGCACGAACCTGTGTCCCCTGCATCAGCAGGCGGACTCTCAACCACTGTGCCACCAGGGAAGCCCCTACCACAGAGTCTTTGAAGAGAAAAAGTTAGCCCCGTTGAGATTGGAAATGTGATTCTGTGTTGAAAACAGGAGAGGAATCTGGGACGTGTTTAGTGGGCTCTAACATACAAAATCAGTTCATCTTATTATATTGTACTGGGCCTAGCTACGAAGTATACATGGGTAGAGTTGAAGTTGCATCACCCTGTGCGCTGAGGCAGGAGCTGAGAAACACTCCCTGAATGCCCATGTCAAACTAAGTGATGAATAAAAGTTGCGCAAAACTTCTGCAATATTAAGGATTCTGGTTACTCTGCACCTATCGAGTCCTAGAAGTTATGACTCAATATATTCAAATCTCTAGTGTATCTGATTTTGAGGCCTGTTTTTACTTCATCATACAGACTTAAGACTCATTATTTCCTAGAAATGTATCCTTACCATCAAGATACTTTATTCTCAAGATACTTTCAACATGGTCAGAATTAACTGGAACATATCATGTATTACTGAACCTTGCAAAACTGTTTTAGCATTCTCCCAAAGGTATTTGCCTTTTTTCTTTCTCCGTCTACTTTTTGTTCCTTTTTCTTTCTTTCTTTCTTTTTTTTTTTTGGCCTGGAAGAGAATTCACTTTATAGCACTCTGCTATTACGGTGCTCAGTAAATACTAAATAATATGCTTATAATTGCTAAATATGGGCAACAGCTGCTACTATGTATCACAGATATTCTGTATGAAAAGATTTTATTAGATTTGTTTGATGCTGAGATGACACTGCTGTTTTTTTGTTTTTGTGTTTGTCTTTTTTTTAGTTGTGAAATGAACAGTCACAGGAGAGAATTAACTGACAATAACATATTCTGAAGAATACTATCTATTGTCTGGTCTTGTTTTTTTCTATATTCAATATCACATTTGCAATTTGTATATTTTTAAATTCATTTTCAAGGTCATATTTTCCTTCAAAAGTTTGCCTGGAACGGGCAGGATGTGTGTGTGTGTGTGTATCCATGCCCATGTGAAGATGGAGAATAAGTGGGGGTTAAATAGTTGATCTATGTCCAAATATAATATAAAGGAACTGCTGTCTGTGATCTTAAGGGTATACATAAAATGAATTTCAGTAAACATCAAATGTCCCAATCTCTTTGTCAATGACAGTAGTCTTTACATCCAAAGCTAGACCCCCAACTGCAAGAGTCTGGAAAACAAAATTCTAACTTGGAATAAAACCATTTCAACATTCTCCATGCTTTGTAAATTTTCTAAGTTTCTCCTCCCCTCAAATTACTTATTTATCTCTGATATCTTTAAAACCATGTCATTTAAAAGGTAACTCTGCACAAGAACTTTACTCATTTTACTACAAATGACTTGTTGTGACAACTGTCAGGGGAGAATGTACAAAGGAATTTCACATACAAAAAAAAAAATTCCTGATTTTCAGGAGGGAAACTGCATTTTTACTGTCATGTCCGACCTAGAGCTCCTGAAACAACTCCAGAAGGTCTGAGCTCTCCTTTGCCTTTCACATCAATAAGATAATTGATAGCTACAATTAGGATTACAGAACAGTAGATGGCAGATGGAAGAGTTAGAAAAAATGTAGCATGATTTTCCAAACCCAGGTGGAGGAGGTGGCTGTCTCTTTAGAAAGCTCTGCCCGAAAATCCATGGAATCCTAAGGGAGTTGGGCAGAAACTGACTTCTCAGCAACTCTCCTTACTTACTTCAACAGAGTGGCACTCTTACTTTGAATAACAAAAAAGGACAGCACGGAGATGTTGATGTCACTGTGAGGGGTTCTGTGGGGCTCAGTTTGAGCCTTTCCTTCCTTTGGATTCTAGCTTCAGAGGGAGTAAGGCAGTTCCCTGGTGTTCGGAAAACTTTGTTTCATAGCACTAAAGTCTACAAGGGAGCAAAATAGCAGATGTGAAGACTGTGGCGACAGAGGAAGAGCCTCACTGATCTGCAAAGCTCTCTGTCCATGAAGGGAGCAGTCAACAAAGCAGTGAGTCAGCTCTTAGCAGGCTCAACTTTCATCTCAGAAGCCAAGACTCACAGAGTAGGTGGCTGTGAATCTCTTTTTGGTTTGTTTTCTCAGTCCTGACACTTCAGCTATTCTTCCTGATCAGGAACCAAGAATGGTCACTCAAAACTGAAAATAGAAAAAGGAAGACAAGTAGGATGGTTTAGCCGGTTTGCAGGTAGTGCTGCTGATACTAAAGTTAGGAACTTGATTATCCAATTAAGGCAAAGAAAAACAATATCTTAATATATGGAGAAACCGGCATTGCATACTACAGAATCTAGCAAAGAATAAGAGTGTTAGGGAGAGAGCAAAATGAATTAAAGGGCATTTATCATTGAAAAATTAACTTTCTTCTTTTGAAAATAGCCATCTGTTACTCTTATGTGCAGCAAGTGATCTCATTTACTCATACTTGCACTGGATCATATACCAATAATCAATCAACACTAGCAAAAGAGATGGACTAGCATAAATGTCAATTCACAATAAATGAACTATACCTAAACACTTAAAAGTGACCTTGACATCCTCAAAGCAAAATGCTCACTGATTGTTTATGTGTTGTTCTCCCCTCCAAGCCATTTCCTTTTGTTTTTCTTTTCTCTTTTTTAGCTTTCTTAAGCCATGAGACCTTTTGCCTTAAAAAAAATGTTCAGTTCAGAACAGACCCATGAATCAAGAAAGTGTGAACATGTGAGAGGTACCATTACCTGCTCAGGACAGGATACCAAGACTTCCAGGGCTCCTACCCTTTTAATTATGAAAATATCCGTGGCAGCTGTGACAGACAGCTGAGGACCTCATACAAAGGTGGTCAGATTGAAAAGGATTTACCCTGAGGCTCAATCTGGACTGAGATCCAGCAGAACTTTCCTAGTCCTAACTCTGCCATTAATTGGCGAGGTATTCTCCTGTCCAAACCTCAAAATCCTCATTTTTAAAATAGGAAATATTAGTCTAGTTGATTTTCAAGTTCTATATCAAAGGTCCATAGAACTTCCAATGCAACATTATTACTGTTATCAAACAAGGGTCCATGTGCCCGTGGCACTGAAAGCCAAACTTTGACAGCAGGTATTTGCAGCAAAGGAAGGATTTATTTATTTGCAGGGCACCACGCAAGGGAGTGGGAGACAAATCTCAGATCCACTCCAACTTGGTCTTTGAGTTAGGGGTTTTTTAAAAAGGGAAGAACAAAGAAATTGGGATTCATCATCTAGTGACATTTCTGTGACATTTCCTAATCATAGTTTGGGGAGTCAGGGTGTCTCTGGTTTATGATTCTCAGGCCAGGTGGTCCCTGGCTCAGGGATCTGTGAGCTCATCTTGCCCTGGAGAAACAACCTAAGTTTTTACATTAACGATGATATCTACAACAGTTTTAGTACATTAACAGTGTTATCAACAATGGCAATCTTAATCATCTGGTTGATTAGCATTCAGTTAGCACAGGAATGAAGTCAGAGGGAACAAAGAAAAGGAACAAAGTTTTGGATACAAAGATTAATCATAAACTCAGTAAGGGAACTCAGTTTTAGGGGGATTTGGTTTCACTACTGTGGATAATTTCAACCAAATCACAAAATATTAATTAAAAAATAAACACCTTAAAATTCTGAGAAGAAAAAGGGTAATGCTACATTGATATAAACTCTATTCCAAAAGCCCTCCTGCCCAGGTAATTTGAAATAATTGTCCTGATGCAAGAAATTCAATGTCAAGAATACTTCTGCCTTTGTGCTGTGTCAAATTTAAAAGGTTTTAATGCATTTGTATTGGATTCTCTGCTCCTGCGCCCCTTGGTGCAGTTACAAGTGGAGTATTGATTGAGGCTTTCTGAAAATGAAAAATGGAAAACAGACTTGTTCTCCTACTCAACTGCCCCAAGCCATGCCTTCACATCCAACCTTGCCTGCATTCCTCTGTCTGTGGTCCAAGTACAGATAAGGCATTTGTATCTGAGCAGGCAACGCTCTCTTTTTCTTGGCCCTAGATTTCTGAAAAATAAAATGTTATTTGCAAAAAAGGTCGGGGGGGGGGTGTGTGTGAATCTACCATGATCGAATTGTTCTGATCCCAGACTGAAAGCATGCCTAACAAATGAAGGGACTGGGTGTGATTCAGTGTAATGCCAGCAGCAAAAACACAACTGCAATTTTTTTTTTTTCCAAGGTGCTCTCTGAGGCTCAAATTGCTGTTTTGCTGTCTGCATCTTTAATGATGGTTGATACATCCCCTGGGAAGAAAAGTACTGATCTCCTATATCTTTATTTAGTAGCTGAGCTGATTTTATATATTTTATACACACACACACACACACACACACACACACACACACACACACACACACACTCACACACATATACATTTAGCAGTCACCAAAGTCAGTGAAGGCAAGACGGAAGGAGGGTGGGAAAGAGTAACCAGGGATCAATGCGCCATAAGTGGCAAATAATTTCCATATATAAACAATTCCTTCCTCTCAGTTATTATTTAATCAGCTTTAGACTTAAACAATAAAGAATCCTAGTACTTATGGTAGAGTTTTTTGGTTTTGTTTTTTAAGATCAGAGCAGATCTATGCTTTGTGTAGTAATTTAATAGGAAAGGTTTTTGACAAACCAGTATGACACTTTAAACAGAGAGGGCAATAAATGTAGCCAAGATGTTTGCCAGTTAACCCAGGGTAGCATCCTGAGACTTTAAATAGAATCTTAATCCTCCAATTCACAGATGAGTCACTTGACGAATCAAGGTCAGGAATCTGAGAAAAGTAACAGAGTTGGGGATTCAGAAAGTCTTCCAAGAAACACAGCAGCTGAGAACTGAAGAATAGATGGAAATTAGTCAGAGAAGGAGAAGGGCCTACTGTATTCTCCTCTTGTGCAGAGATGGAGAGACACTAAATATCATGGATTCTTCATAAATAAAGATAGAGGACATTGCTCATCAAATCCGTGGGTGAGAAAAGCTTTGAGGAAGAGAAAACATGTTTTACAACAGAATTCTGCACCAAATGATTACCAAAGGTTGAGTGATGACTCAAATCTTACAATAAAATTTAATAGGGATAAAAGTATAATCCTACATGTGGGTTCCAAAAGAAATTATTTTTTATTAATTTTTATTGGAGTATGGTTGCTTTACAATGTTGTGTTAGCCTCCACTGCACAACAGAATCAATCAGCCATACACATACAGATATACCCTCCCTTTCGGATTCCCTCTCATTTAGGTTACCACAGTGTACTAGGTAAAGTTCCCTGTGCTTTACAGTATGTCCCCATCAGTTATCTATTTAATACATAGTATCAATAATGTATATTCCAGTCTCCCAATTCCTCCCACCCCTCCCCTCTCCCCCTTGGTATCCATACATTTGTTCTGTATGTCTGTGTCTCTATTTCTGCTTTGCAAATAAGATCATCTGTACCATTTTTCTAGATTCCACATATATGCGTTATTATACGATATTTGCTTTTCTGTTTCTGACTTGCTTCACTCAGTATGACACTCTCTGCGTCCATCCATGTCTCTGAAAATGACCCAATTTCACTCCTTTTGATAGCTGAGTAATACTCCATTGTATATATGTACCACATCTTCTTTATCCATTTGTCTGTCAATGGACATTTAGGTTGCTTCCATGACCTGGCTACTGTAAACAGTGCTGCAATGAACACTGGGGTGCATGTGTTTTTCTGAATTATAGATTTCTCTGGGTATATGCCCAGTAGTGGGATTGCTGGATCATATAGTAGTTCTATTTTTAGTTTTTTAAGGAACCTCCATACTGGTCTCCATAGTGGCTGTATCAATTTACATTCCCCCCAACAGTGCAAGAGGGTTCCCTTTTCTCCACACCCTCTCCAGCATTTGTGGTTTGTACATTTTCTGATGATGCCCGTTCTAACTGGTGTGAGGTGATCCCTCATTGTAGTTTTGATTTGCATTTCTCTAATAATTAGTGATGTTGAGCAGCTTTTCATGTGTTTGTTGGCCATCTGTATGTCTTCTTTGGAGAAATGTCTATTTAGGTCTTCACCCCATTTTTGGATTGGGTTGTTTGTTTTTTTGATATTGAGCTGCATGAGCTGCTTGTATATTTTGGAAATTAATCCTTTGTCATTTGCTTCATTTTCAAATATTTTCTCCCATTCTGAGGGTTGTCTTTTCACCTTCTTTATGTTTTCCTTTGCTGTGCAAAAGCTTTTAAGTTTAATTAGGTCCCCTTTGTTTTGATTTTCATTACTCTAGGAGGTGGATCAAAAAGGATCTTGCTGTGATTTATGTCACAGAGTGTTCTGCCTATGTTTTCCTCTGAGAGTTTTATAGTGTCTGGCCTTACATTTAGGTCTTTAACCCATTTTGAGTTTATTTTTGTGTATGGGGTTAGGGAGTGTTCTAATTTCATTCATTTACATGTAGCTGTCCAGTTTTCCAAGCAGCACTTATTGAAGAGACTGTCTTTTCTCTATTGTATATTTTTGCCTCCTTTGTCATAGATTAGATGACCATAGGTGCATGGGTTTGTCTCTGGGCTTTCTATCCTGTTCCATTGATCTATATCGCTGTTTTTGTGCCAGTACCATACTGTCTTGATTACTGTTGCTTTGTAGTAGAGTCTGAAGCCAGGGAGCTCCATTTTTCTTTCTCTAGATTGCTTTGGCTATTCAGGGTCTTTTGTGTTTCCATACAAATTGTGAAATTTTTTGTTCTAGTTCTGTGAAAAATGCCATTGGTATTTTGATAGGGATAGCACTGAATCTGTAGATTGCTTTGGGTAGTACAGTCATTTTCACAATACTGATTCTTCCAATCCAAGATATGGTATATCTCTCCATCTGTTTGTGTCGTCTTTGATTCCTTTCAAGAGTGTCTTTTAGTTTTCTGCATACAGGTCTTTTTTCCCCTTCAGTAGGTTTATTCCTAGGGATTTTATTCTTTTTGTTGCAATGGTAAATGGGATTGTTTCCTTAATTTCTCTTTCTGCCCATTCATTGTTAGTGTATAGGAATGCAAGAGATTTCTGTGCATTTTGTATCCTGCAATTTTACCAAATTCACTGATTAGCTCTAGTAGTTTTCTGGTGGCATCTTTAGGATTTTCTATGTATAGTATCATGTCATCTGCAAACAGCGACAGTTTTACTTCTTCTTTTCCAATTTGGATTCCTATTATTTCTTTTTCTTCTCTGACTGCCATGGCTAGGACTTCCAAAACTATGTTGAATAATAGTGGTGAGAGTGGAAACCTTTGTCTTGTTCTTTTTTTTTTCTTTTTTTCTTGATCTTAGAGAAAACGCTTTCAGTTTTCATCATTGAGAATAATGTTTGCTGTGAGTTTGTCATACATGGCCTTTATTATGTTGAGGTAGGTTCCCTCTTTGCCAACTTTCTGGAGAGTTTTTATCATAAATGGGTGTTGAATTTTGTTGAAAGCTTTTTCTGCATCTATTGAGATGATCATACGGTTTTTATTCTTTATTTATTAATATGGTGTGTCACACTGATTGATTTGCATATATTGAAGAACCCTTGCATCCCTGGAATAAATCCCACTTGATCATGGTGTACGATCCTTTTACTGTGTTGTTGGATTCTGTTTGCTAGTATTCTGTTGAGGATTTTTGCGTCTATGTTCATCAGTGATACTGGCCTGTAATTTTCTTTTTTTGTGATATCTTTGTCTGGTTTTGGTATCAGGGTGATGGTAGCCTTGCAGAATGAGTTTAGGAGTGTTCCACCCTCTGCAATTATTTGGAAGAGTTTGAGAAGGATACGTTCTAACTCTTCTCTAAATGTTTGACAGAATTCACCTGTGAAGCCATCTGGTCCTGAACTTTTGTTTGTTGGAAGATTTTAAATTACAGTTTCAATTTCATTACTTGTGATTGGTCTGTTCATATTTTCTATTTCTTCTTGGTTCCTCTTGGAAGGTTGTACATTTCTAAAAATTTGTCCATTTCATCCAGGTTGTCCATTTTGTTGGCAGATAGTTGCTTGTAGTACTCTCTTATGATCCTTTGTATTTCTATGACGTCAGTGTAAGTTCTTTTTCATTTCTAACTTTACTGATTTGTGTCCTCTCCCTTCTTTTCTTGATGAGTCTGGCTAATGGTTTATCAATTTTGTTTATCTTCTCAAAGAACCTGGTTATAGTTTTATTGATCTTTGCTATTGTTTTCTTCATTTCTATTTCATTTATTTCTGCTCTGATCTTTATGATTTCTTTCCTTCTACTAACTTTGGGTTTTGTTTGTTCTTTTTTCTCTAGCAGCTTTAGATGTAAGGTTAGGATGTTTATTTGAGATTTTTCTTGTTTCTTGAGGTAGGATTGTATTGCTATAAACTTCCCTCATAGAACTGCTCTTGCTGTATTCCACAGGTTTTGGGTCATCGTGTTTTCGTTGTCATTTGTTTCTACATATTTTTTGATTTCCTCTTTGATTTCTTCAGTGATTTCTTGGTTATTTAGTAGCGTATTGTTTAGCCTCCATGTGTTTGTATTTTTTACAGGTTTTTTCCTGTAACTGATTTCTAATCTCGTAGCACTGTGGTTGGAGAAGATGCTTGATACGATTTCAATTTTCTTAAATTTTCCTTTCTTTAAAAGGCTTGATATGTGACCCAAGATGTGATCTATCATGGAAAATGTTTCATGAGCACTTGAGAAGAAACTGTATTCTGCCACTTTTGGGTGGAATGTTCTGTAAATATCAGCTAAGTCTATTTGGTCTATTGTGTCATTTAAAACTTGTGTTTCCTTATTTATTTTCTGTTTGGATGAACTGCCCATTGGTGTAAGTAGGGTGTTAAAGTCCCCCACTATTATTGTGTTATTGTTGGTTTCTCCTTTTACAGCTGTTAGCATTTGCCTTTTGTATTGAGGTGCTCCTATATCCTCTTCTTGGATTGATCCTTTGATCATTATGTAGTGTCCTTCCTTGTCTCTTGTAATAGTCTTTATTTTAAAGTCTATCTTATCTGATATGAGTATTGCTACTCCAGCTTTCTTTTAATTCCCATTTACATGGAATATCTTGAAAATTTTTTTATTCTAAACACTCTTCTACAGGATGGAGTAGATATAGAGCCACAGTGACACATGATCTAGGAGGTGATAAATGTTGCTGCATCACAGATAGAGAACCTTCTCAGGTTGAGGAAGGTAAGCATCCTACTCTTTCTCCTCTGGTCTAATCAGATCATTCTTGGAATGATGTGTTGTGTTCAGTTCCTCATGAGACAAGCTAAAGAGATCAAGGGAAAGTGGAGCATAATCAAAGAAAAGTAACTGGGATTGTTGTAAACTTGAACCAGGAAATATTGGCTTAGCCAAAAAGTTCGTTCGGGTATTTCTGTAGATCTTATGAAAAACCCGAATGAACATTTTGGCCAACCCAATAAAATAAATCTGGCAGTGATGGTGCTCTAAGCATGGACACACAGAATGTCTCAGCTAAGTGGTTTCTTATTGCATGCCCATTTTATTTCAGGGGTGGCAAACAGGTTTCAACTTGTTGCATGACAAACAATCGTCAATTGGTTGTAACTTCCTAGAGTGATGTGACAAGGGGGTGCAGAAGCTATATGCAAACTCAGCCAAGAAATCAATTAGCAGTGACTGCCACAGCCACGGGAACAGGAGTGGGGGTACTTATCCAAGGTGTTGGCCATTCCCACCTAATCAGCAACATCCTTTGACTAGCAGAAATTCAATTCTGGGCCTTGGGCTCACTTTCACCTCAGCCTCACAGTGGCTTCTCCATAAGAACTCTCGTGAATCCTTCTGGAAAGTAGCCAGGCCAAAAATGAGACCATGAAGCCACCTTAACGAGCAACAGTGAGGCTGCAGGAGAGCAGTAGATTCTGCTGCTCCCCTTCAGTACCGCTCAGATGAATTAGAAGAAGCATGTCTGAGCTGGTGCCACTTGTTAATTGCCTTTTTGCAGACAGCAGGAACTGAATTCTAAGAAGTCTTTCTGGTCCCTATGAATGTACCCAGAGAAATATAACTTTAAAAGATAAAGAATGAAACCCCTTGAATAATATAAGTAAAAGAAGGTCAGTCCTATCTTTAAAGCCCTTTCTCCCCAATTTTTGACTTACAGGCATCCACAAAGTCCAAATGAACTCATCTTGATGAGGCATTTGAAGAAAACACCGTGAAATGGTGCTGTGACTAGTGGGGTCCGTACAGGGAGTGGACGTTAAAAAGACTTAATTCTTTGTTCTCCTTATCATAATTAGGCTTGTTTGGCATGGTAGGATGTGTCAGAAATCCCAGTTTTGCCAGATAAGATCTTAGACAAATTATTTAATCCTACTAGAAATTCAAACCCAGAGAGATTAATATCATTCATATCATAGAGATGTTTTTAAGCATTAAACAATGAATCTCTTTCAATTATTTTTGCTTGGTTTTAAAGTAATAGATGATCATTGCAAAAAAAACATCAGAAAACAGAAAGACATTTTAAAAGAGAGAGAGAGAGAAATAAATCACTTCTAAACCTACAACCTAGAAATAACTACAATGACCATATTAGTGCATAACATTTACTGTAAAGGAATAGAAGCACTTGGTACACGTACACACACACACACACACACACACACACACACACACACACACACACACACACACACACACACACACAAAAAAAAACCAATGGTACAATGAACAGTAAGCCTTTCTTTTGCCCCCAGAGCCCAGGGTAGACAGAACAACAGCTTCCCTCCTTGAGGCCTCCAGGGTGACAATCATTAGAAGTTTGTAGCTTGATTACTCCCTCATCTAATATTTTTATTCATTATTCAGAAACATTGTTCTTCCTCTACCTTTGGTTTCATCGTGTAATAAGGGAACAAAAGAGTTGAAAATCAATTACCCAGAAGTTCCTCTATCAAATGGGACCCAATATTGCCAGTGGCTTAAACTGGATTATTCGCTAGCTATCTTGTCCTTGGTTTACCTAAAAAGCTGATGGAGGCAGCTTTAGGCTGCATGGCAGTCACAGGAACAACAAGGGAAAGAGCTGTTGAAGGAGGCAGTGGGATGTATCTCCTGGAAACACAAGAGAGAGAGAAATAGGGAGGGAGGCCTTGTGCATTAAAGAAGAGACAAAGGAAGAGAGGAAGAAACAAAGGAAAGGAAAGAGAGAGAGAAGGAGGGAAGAATATTAATTCTGTCCTGGGATACTGACTTACTTGGTTCCAGATAGGGCCAGGACATTTGGTACTTTTTTAAAAGAATCTAGAGTGGTTCTAATACACACCAGGATTGAGAACCACTGAAAGGAAACAACAAAAATAGAGTATTTGAGGGACTTCCCTGGTAGGCCAGTAGTTAAGACTTTGCCTTTCAATGCCAGGGTACAGGTCTGATCCATGAGCAGGGAGCCAAGATCCCACATGCCTCGGGGCCAAAAAAACCCCAAAAAGCATAAAACAGAGGCAATATTGTAACAAATTAAATAAAGACTTTAAAAATGGTCCACATCAGGGAGACCTTCAAGAGGTGGAGGAGTGAGACATGGAGATCGCCTTCCTCCCCACAAGTACATCAGAAATACATCTAACCGTGGAACAACTCCTACAGAACACCTACTGAATGCTGGCAGAAGACCTCAGACTTCCCAAAAGGCAAGAAACTCCCCACGTAACTGGGTAGGGCAAAAGAAAAAACAGAGACAAAAGAATTGGGACGTGCACCTCTGAGAGGGAGCTGTGAAGGAGGGAAAGTTTCCACACACTAAACCCCTTCACTGGTGGAGATGGGTGGCGGAGGGGGGAAGCTTCAGAGCCTTGGAGGAGAGCGCAGCAACAGGGGTGCAGAGGGCAAAGCAGAGAGATTCCCGCACAGAGGATGGGTGCTGACCAGCACCCACCAGCCCAAGAGGCTTGTCTGCTCACCTGCTGGGGCGGGTGGGGGCTGGGACCTGAGGCTCAGGCTTCGTAGGTCAGATCCCAGGGAGAGGACTGGGGTTGGCTGCGTGAACAGAGCCTGAAGGGGCTAGTGTACCACAGCTAGACAAGAGGGAGTCCCAGAAAAAGTCCAGACCTGCCTAAGAGGCAAGAGACCATTGTTTTGGGGTGCGCAAGGAGAGGGGATTCAGAGCACCGCCTAAACGAGCTCCAGAGACAGGTGTGAGCGGTGGTTACCAGCGCGGACGCCAGAGGCGGGCATGAGACGCTAAGGCTGCTACTGCAGCCACCAAGAAGCCTGCGTGCGAGCACAGGTCACTCTCCACACCTCCCCTCCCGGGAGCCTGTGCAGCTCGCCACTGCCAGGGTCCCGTGACGCAGGGACAACTTCCCCGGGAGAACACATGGTGTGCCTCAGGCTGTTGCAACGTCATGCCGGCCTCTACCGCCTTAGGTTCACCCGGCATACCGTACCCCTCCCTCTCCCCGGCCTGAGTGAGCCAGAGCCCCCTAATCAGCTGCTACTTTAACCCCGTACTGTCTGAGTGAAGAACAGATGCCCTCAGGAGACCTACACGCAGAGGCGAGGCCAAATCCAATGCTGAAGCCCGGGAGCTGTGCGAACAAAGAAGAGAAAGGGGAATCTCTCCCCGCAGCCTCAGGAGCAGCGGATTGAATCTCCACAGTCAACTTGAGGTACCTGCATCCGTGGAATACCTGAATAGACAATGAATCTTTCCAAATTGAGGAGGTGGACTTTGGAAGCAACAACATATATATTTTTTTCCTTTTTCTCTTTTTGTGAGTGTGCGTATGCTTCTTTGTGTGATTCTGTCTGTATAGCTTTGCTTTTACCATTTGTCCTAGGGTTCTGTCTCTTTTTTTGTTTTTGTTTTGTTTCCTTTTTTTTAAGTATAGTTTTTAACACTTGTTATCATGGGTGGATTTATTTTTTGGTTTGGTAGCTCTCCTCTTTCTTTTTTTATAACTTTTTAATTTTTAATAATTTTTTATTTTAATAACTTTATTTTATTATTATTCTTTCTTTCTTTCTTTTTTCCTCTCTTTTCTTCTGAGCTGTGTGGCTGACAGGGTCTTGGCACTCCGGCCGGGGGTCAGGCCTGTACCTCTGAGGTGGGAGAGCCAAGTTCAGAACATTGGTCCACCAGAGACCTCCTCGTTCCATGTAATAACAAACAGCACAAGCTATCCCAGAGATTTCCATCTCAATGATAAGACCCAGCTCCACTCAACGACCAGCAAGCTACAGTGCTGGACACCTATGCCAAACAACTAGCAAGACAGGAACATAACCCCACCCATTAGCAGACTGGCTGCCTAAAATCATAATACGGTCACAGATACACCAAAACACACCACCGGCATGTGATCCTACCCACCAGAAAGACAAGATCCAAGGGCATCCACCAGAACACAGGCACTAGTCCCCTCCAACAGGAAGCCTACACAACCCACTGAACCAACCTTAGCCACTGGGGACAGACACCAAAAACAACGGGAACTATGAACCTGCAGCCTGCAAAAAGGAGACCCCAAACACAGTAAGATAAGCAAAATGAGAAGACAGAAAGACACACAGCAGATGAAGGAGCAAGGTAAAAACCCACCAGACCAAACAAATGAAGAGGAAATAGGCAGTCTACCTGAAAAAGAATTCAGAATAATGACAGTAAAGATGATGCAAACTCTTGCGAACAGAATGGACAAAATACAAGAAACGTTTAACAAGGACCTACAAGAACTAAAGAGCAAACAAACAATGATGAACAACAAAATAAATGAAATTAAAAATTCTCTGGAAAGAATCAATAGCAGAATAACTGAGGCAGAAGAACGGATAAGTGACCTGGACGATAAAAGAGTGGAAACTACTGCAGAGCAGAATAAAAAAAAAAAGAATGAAAAGAATTGAGGACACTCTCAGAGACCTCTGGGACATTAAACTCACCAACATTCGAATTATAGGGGTCCCAGAAGCAGAAGAGAAAAAGAAAGTGACTGAGAAAATATTTTAAGAGATTATAGTTGAAAACTTCCCTAATATGGGAAAGAAAATAGTTAATCAAATCCAGGAAGCACAGACACGGCCATACAGGATAAATCCAAGGAGAAACACAGAAGACACATATTAATAAAATTATCAAAAATTAAATACAATGAAAATATATTAAAAGCAGAAAGGGAAAAGCAACAAAATAACATACAGGGAATCCCCATAAGGTTAACAGCTGATCTTTCAGCAGAAACTCTGCAAGCCAGAAGGGACTGGCAGGACATATTTAAAGTGATGAAAAGGAAAAACCTACAACCAAGTTACTCTACCCAGCAAGGATCTCATTCAGATTCGATGGAGAAATTAAAACCTTTACAGACAAGCAAAAGCTAAGAGAATTCAGCACTACCAAACCAGCTTTACAACAAATGTTAAAGGAAATTCTCTAGGCAGGAAACACAAGAGAAAGAAAAGACCTACAAAAACAAACCCAAAACAGTTAAGAAAATGGTAATAGGAACATACATATCAATAATTACCTTCAATGTAAATGGATTAAATGCTCCAAACAAAAGACACAGACTGGCTGAATAGATACAAAAACAAGACCCATATATATGCTGTCTACAAGAGACCCACTTCAGACCTAGGGACACATACAGACTGAAGTGAGGGGATGGAAAAAGATATTCCATGAAAATGGAAATCAAAAGAAAGCTGGAGTAGCAATTCTCATATCAGACAAAATACACTTTAAAATAAAGACTCTTACAAGAGACAAAGAAGGACCCTATACAATGACCAAGCGATCAATCCAAGAAGAAGAGATAACAACTGTAAATATATATGCACCCAACATAGGAGCACCTCAATACGTAGGGCAAATGCTAACAGCCATAAAAGGGGAAATCAACAGTAACACAATCACAATAGGGGACTTTAACACCCCACTTTCATCAATGGACAGGTATCCAAATTGAAAACAAATAAGGAAACACAAGCATTAAATGGCACATTAAACAAGATGGACTTAATTGATATTTATAGGACATTCCATTCAAAAACAACAGAATACACGTTTGTCTCAAGTGTTCATGGAACATTCTCCAGGATAGATCATATGTTAGGTCACAAATCAAGCCTTGGTAAATTTAAGAAAATTGAAATCGTATCAAGTATCTTTTCGGACCACAACACTATGAGACTATATATCAATTACAGGAAAAAATCTGTAAAAATTACAAACACATGGGGGCTAAACAATACATTACTTAATAACCAAGAAATCACTGAAGAAATCAAAGAGGATATCAAAAATTACCTAGAAACAAATGACAGTGAAAACACGACGACCCAAAACCTATGGGATGCAGCAAAAGCAGTTCTAAGAAGGGCATTTACAGCAATACAATCCTACCTCAAGAAACAAGAAACATCTCAAATAAACAACCTAACCTTACACCTACAGCAATTAGAGAAAGAAGAACAAAAAAAACCCCAAAGTTAGCAGAAGGAAAGAAATCATAAAGATCAGATCAGAAAAAAATGAAAAAGAAATGAAGGAAACAATAGCAAAGATCAATAAAACTAAAGATAAACCAAACAGATAAACCATTAGCCAGACTCATCAAGAAAAAAAAGGGAGATGACTCAAATCAATAGAATTAGAAATGAAAAGGGAGAAGTAACAACTGACACTGCAGAAATACAAAGAATCATGAGAAATTCCTGCAAGCAACTCTATGCCAATAAAATGGACAACCTGGAAGAAATGGGCACATTCTTAGAAAAGCACAAGCTTCCAAGACTGAACCAGGAAGAAATAGAAAATATACACAGACCAATCACAAGCACTGATTGAGACTATGATTAAAAATCTTCCAACAAACAAAAGCCCAGGACCAGATGGCTTCACAGGCGAATTCTATCAAACGTTTAGACAAGAGCTAACACCTATCCTTGTCAAACTCTTCCAAAATACAGCAAAGAGAGGAACACTCCCAAACTCATTCTATGAGGCCACCATCACCCTGATACCAAAACCAGACAAATATGTCACAAAGAAAGAAAACTACAGGCCAATATCATTGATGAACATAGATGCAAAAATCCTCAACAGAATACTAGGAAACAAAATCCAACAGCACATTAAAAGGATCATACACCATGATGTATGGGGTTTATCCCAGGAATGCAAGGATTCTTTAATATAGGCAAATCAATCAATGTGATAAACCATATTAAAAAATTGAAGGATAAAAACCATATAATCATCTCGATAGATGCAGAAAAAGCTTTCAACAAAATTCAACACCCATTTATGATAAAAACCCTCTAGAAAGTAGGCATAGAGGGAACTTACCTCAACATAATAAAGTCCATATATGACAAACCCACAGCCAACATTGTTCTCAATGGCAAAAAACTGAAACCATTTCCCCTAAGATCAGGAACAAGACAATGTTGCCCACTCTAGCCACTATTATTCAACATAGTTTTGGAAGTTTTAGACACAGCAGTCAGAGAAGAAAAAGAAATAAAAGGAATCCAAATTGGAAAAGAAGAAGTAAAGCTGTCACTGTTTGCAGATGACATACTATACCTAGAGAATCCTAAAGATATAAACAGAAAACTACTAGAGCTAATCAATGAATTTTGTAAAGTAGCAGGATACAAAATTAATGCACAGAGATCTCTTGCATTCCTATACACTAATGATGAAAAATCTGAAAGAGAAAATAAGGAAACACTCCCATTTACCACTGCAACAAAAAGAATAAAATACCTAGGAATAAGCCTACCTAAGGAGACAAAAATCCTGTATGCAGAAAACTATAAGATACTGATGAAAGAAATTAAAGATGAAACAAACAGATGGAGAGATATACCATGTTCTTGGATTGGAAGAATCAACAATGTGAAAATGACTATACTACCCAAAGCAATCTACAGATTCAATGCAATCCCTATCAGACCACCAATGGCATTTTTGACAGAACTAGAACAAAAAATTTCACAATTTGTATGGAAACACAAAGGACCCCAAATAACCAAAGCAATCTTGGGAAAGAAAAACGGAGCTGGAGAAGTCAGGCTCCCTGACTTCAGACTATACTAAAAAGCTACAGTAATCAAGACAGTATGGTACTGGCACAAAAACAGAAATATAGATCAATGGAACAGGATAGAAAGCCCGGAGATAAACCCACACACATATGGTCACCTTTTTTTTGATAAAGGAGGCAAGAATGTATAATGGAGAAAAGACAGCCTCTTCAATAAGTGGTGCTGGGAAAACTGGACAGCTACATGTAAAAGAATAAAATTAGAACACTCTCTAACACCACACACAAAAATAAACTCAGAATGGATTGAACACTTAAATGTAACGCCAGACACTATACAACTCTTAGAGGAAAACGTAGGCAGAACACTCTGTGACATAAATCACAGCAAGATCCTTTTTGATCCACCTCCTAGACAAATGGAAATAAAAAAAAATAAACAAATGAGACCTAATGAAACTCAACAGCTCTTGCACAGCAAAGGAAACCATAAACAAGATGAAAAGACAACGTCTCAGAATGGGAGAAAATATTTGCAAATGAAGCAACTGACAAAGGATTAATCTCCATAATATACCAGCAGCTCATGCAGCTAAATATCAAAAAAACAAACAACCCAATCCAAAAATGGGCAGTGGACCTAAATAGACATTTCTCGCAAGAAGATATACAGATAGCCAACAGGCACATGAAAGAATGGTCAACATCACTAATCATTAGAGAAATGCAAATCAAACTACAATGAGGTATCACCTCACACCAGTCAGAATGGCCATCATCAAAAAATCTACAAACAATAAATGCTGGAGGGGGTATGGAGAAAAGGGAACCCTCTTGCACTGTTGGTGGGAATGTAAATTGATACAGCCACTATGGAGAACAGTATGGAGGTTCCTTAAAAAACTAAGTATAGAGCTACCATACAACCCAGCAATCCCACTACTGGGCATATACCCTGAGAAAACCATAATTCAAAAAGAGTCATGTACCACAATGTTCATTGCAGCTCTATTTACAATAGCCAGGACATGGAACCAACCTAAGTGTCCATCAACAGATGAATAGATAAAGAAGATGTGGCACATATATACAATGGAATATTACTCAGCCATAAAAAGGAACGAAACTGAGCTATTTGTAGTGAGGTGGATGGACCTAGGGCCTGTCATACAGAGTGAAGTAAGTCAGAAAGAGAAAAACAAATACCATATGCTAACACATATATATGGAATTAAAAAAAAAAAGGTTCAGAAGAACCTAGGGGCAGGACAGGAATAAAGAAGCAAATGTAGAGATGGACTTGAGGATATGGGGAGAGGGAACGGTAAGCTGGCACGAAGTGAGAGAGTGTCATGGAGTTATATACACTGCCAAATGTAAAATAGATAGCTAGTGGGAAGCAGCTGCATAGCACAAGGAAATCAGCTCGGTTCTTCTCTGACCACCTAGAGGGGTGGGATAGGGAGAGTGGGAGGGAGACGCAAGAAGGAGGACATATAGGGATATATGTATAGCTGATTCACTTTGCTATAAAGTAGAAACTAACACACCATTGTAAAGCAATTATACTCCAATAAAGATGTTAAAATTAAAATGGTCCACATCAAAAAAAAAAATCTTAAAAAAAAGAGTATTTCAAACCAAAAAATCTTGAAGATGTGAATTGAAATTCACTATTTATCAATAACCTGACCTCTCTGAATAAGTATCCTTCTTATAATACACAAATAATGTATTTACCATATTTATAAATAACCACAGTAAAAGATGAGATGTGATAAGCATCATAAAAAGAATAATTTGAATCTTGGTGTCCCTCAGTAGGTAAAAGAATTTATACTGTCACCTTGGGGCAGAAACCAGAGGAAGGGTTTTAGAGAGATGTAGCCATTTTAGCTTTCTGAATAAGGCTGAAGTTTCCCATGGGAAAAACACAGTCTGGATATTAAACCTAGTGAAAATTGTTATGAATTTCAAAAGCCGCAAATACAAATATAAAAAGTTCAATTTTCTTATTCTTTCCTTACCACTGAACTTAGTATCTGTCTGAAATAGCAACTTTTCTACCTAATAATAGAAATTTTACCTAGTATTTCCAGGTGAACTCAGTCTATGTCGGGCAAATTCAGTCAACGTAGGTTTTAGATGGGGAAGTTCAAGATTTTCAGCCCTATAAAGGGCCGGGCAGAGGAAGGTTTTTGTTAGCATCAGGCAGTGCTAGGGTAAGATAGCAGGTCCACGGCCATCCTAGGACCTCTGTGGCCTTCCACTAATATGTAACTTGTCCCCACAATCTGCACATCCTGCTGCATCTGGTGCTGATGTCCACAGTCCTACCATGCCCTCCAGTCATCCGATCCCTGACGGAGGCCATGCTGCCTCTTCCTTGTTTAGGCTCCTTCAGGGCTGGCTGCCAGCCTCTCTGGGCTATCTTCTTGCCCCTGCCCCGTGAGAATGTCTGGGCATGTGAAAGGCTCAGGGGGCTGCCCTCGTCCCTCTAATTCCTAGACCCGGCACACTGCCATTTCCATAAACGACTGCCATCTCAGAGGACTTTGCTCACTCTCCTGGGCCTCACTCAGGGACTGAACACCGGTCCCTTCTGCCCACAAATTCCCCCCTCCCCAAACCTCGCTGCGGTTTCTATCAATCCCCACTCCATAGTTGGGAGACTCTGGTAGTGGGAAGGGAACAGGGACTCACTAGATCCTAACTATTTCTTCTTATCTTCTCCCATCAGCACCAACCCTTAGCTGCCTCCCAGGGATGAAAAGGGGGCGGGGGGAGAAGGTCTGATATTTAGAAGTTTCCCCTGGTCCATACATTTGGTTCAACTTGCATAATATCAACTCACTGAACAAAATGTGATGCTGAGATGGGAGGGCAGCTCTCCTGGCGGTGTGGGGGGGGGGTCTCCACCAAGCTGCATTCAACTATGCCTCCTTCCATTCCCTGCTTTCCAGAATCAGTGATGTTCAGAATAGTGATCAGGGCTGAGTTATGTGGAGAGCTAAATCCTGGTGTCCCCAGTGACTCTCCTGAAGACATTTTTATCTCTCTTATTTAAACCCTTGTCTTTTATGATTAAATAATCAGCTCATTGGTTGCCACAGGGTGCCTTTCCCCTGGGATGTTGTAAAATAGTTGCATATATTGGCTAGGAGGCCAGGATAATTTTCTTCAGGTGGGGAAAAGAACACCATGTGTTTGAGCTATGACAGAACAAATGTTTGCTAATTTTCTGTTTGGGGAATTTTCATTTTTTCACTTGAGTGGCTGCTGCCGAAATGAGAATTTTCACATTTTGAATATAGTATAATTCATGCAGGAGACATTCAATAATGACTCCAACTAAAGCCAACTGTAAAATTAGCCAAACATCCTTGGATCCAAAAATGTATGCTTAAAACAATTGCTAATTGAGCCGTTTGGATCTTCGGTTCCCATTTTTCAGGGATAGAAGCCTTCAGTAAAATATAACTGGCCCACAGGAAACTGCAGGCATTTGTCACCCATACAGTCTAACATATGAACTTCCACACTGTCTCACTTCAGACCCATTATTAAACGCCAAGGATGAGAACTGAGGAGTGTAGTGCACCAAAGGGTGAACCAAAAATCTACCAGGATAGTAAATGGACCCACACCCACCCATGCCAACTCAATTCAAACCATCTCTATCCAGGAGACATCCATGTGTTTCTTCATAATGGGAAAAACAGGAGGAGAAACCCACAAGGGGAATCCCAAATCACTTACTGAAGTCAGGACTCTTCAGTTCTATCAAATCACTTCTCTACTGGTTTCTTAAAAACATCAGTTTAATACAGGGCTTAGAGAGTAAACCATTCTGGCCATGATATTCCCCTTGCATAACCATGGCAGCCATCAAAAGCTGAGTACAGCACACTTTTCCATGAGCCCAAACTTGCCCCACAAGCCTAAATGGTATTTGTAATCAAACAAATTATTAAAAGCCTAAATGGTATATGTATCAAACAGAATTTATTTTATATATAAAAACCTGACATCCTGGATGTATTGAATATAACAATTTATTTTATATATAAAAACCTGACATCCTGGATGTATTGAATATAACAATTTATTTTATATATAAAAACCTGACATCCTGGATGTATTGAATATAACAATGGATTGAATATAACAATGGATGTATTGAATATAACAATGGATGTATTGGAATATAACAATACATCCTGGATGTATTGAATATAACAATGGATGTATTGAATATAACAATAGATCTAACAAATTAGATCTAAATTTGAAACCTGACTGTCATGAACTGTTTCAGACTAGTCATCTATGTCTTTATATTAACTCAGTTTAAAACAGAGGAGAGAGGGGCTTCCAGTCTAATAATGATGGAGTGACCAGAATTGAACTTGCCTTTCTGCCATATCGGAGATAAAGCTGGAAAAACTGTATGATGCAACTGTTTTCAGGAATCGAACAACAGAACAGTATTGTAACCACTGAGAGAAAGGAAATACAGAAGCCGAGCCCATATTCCTGCAACTTCCTATTTGGGAGCACTTTCAGAACCAGGGTACAGGGAGTAGAAGCAAAGTAGAACATGGACTTCTCACTGAGCTGAAGAAGCAAGAATCAGAGTTTGGAGCAGATTAAACAACTATAATTTGTGAGAAAACAGTTCCAGAGAGCTGAATAAAATGGGGCCACAGGTCTGCATTGGGGTTCCCATCAAATTCTTATCCCTGAATGTGGCTATAATGGTAATGTGGCTTACCATCTATTTTCAGTTACCATCTATTTCAACCCAAATACTAAATGATCCCATCCACACAGCAAACTCAGAGTATTTCATCCTCCTTCAACTGGTCTTTTGAGACCTCCCACGTGGACATAAGCATGAACAAAGAATGGGGCGCTGGTATACATTATTCAGGCCTTCTGGTCCTGCTTGGGCCCAATACTTTACCATTTCCATCCAAGGAGTTACTGCTGCTAGCCCATCTGAATTTTGACCTGGCGTGTCCAACAGAACCGAACTCAGTTCCAGCCATTTGGTCACTTGGTGCCCCATGGCCAAGTGTTACTGGGCCCTCTATCAGGAAACTGTTCCTAAAAAGGCATATATTTCTATGCTGAGAATGTCATCACAGGGACTGTGTTGTGATTCTCCACGAGGGCCTTGCCAAAAAAACCCCACACTGCAAATTTTCTTACCACCAACACCTCCAGAATCATGGGTTGTGCTGGATCATATGGTCCAAGCAGCATGGCTTTTTGTACTGCAGCCTGGCTCTGGTGCAGAGCCCTTTCCTGCTCCAGGGACCACTCAAAGCTTGAAGCCCTCCATGTCACCAGCTAAAAGGACTGGAGCAGCATTCCTAGGTGTCTAATGTGTTGCCTTCAGAACCCAACAAAGGGGCTTCCCTGGTGGTGCAGTGGTTAAGAATCCACCACGCAGGGGACACGGGTTCGAGCCCTGGTCCAGGAAGATCTCACAAACCATGGAGCAACTAAACCCGTGCGCCACAACTACTGAGCCTGCGCTCTAGAGCCCGCGAGCCACAACTACTGAGCCCACGTGCCACAACTACTGAAGCCCATGCACCTAGAACCCGTGTTCTGCAACAAGAGAAACCACCGCAATGAGAAGCCCGCACACCACAATGAAGAGTAGCCCCCGCTCACCACAACTGGAGAAAGCCCGTGCGCAGCAACAAACACCCAACACAGCCAAAAATAAATAAATTTATTTTAAAAAAAAAGAACCCAACGAGGTTTAACAGGTACCTCTTTGTGGAAGGAAATAAAAGGCATAGCAATTTTTCTTTTACATTGAAGCAGACATCCCAGATGGTCCTCACCCCTGAAACCCTAAAAACTGCATTGAAATGGCAGGTCCCTAAACCTTCATAGTGTTTATTACCCACTCTCTGGAGTGCATGAGTCTAAAAGCATCTAGCATCCTAGCCACCTCTTGCCCATCCTCTTTGATTATCATGATGTCATCAATGCCACGGACCAGTGTAACGTTCTGTGGGATATCCAGATCTCTTCAGACTATTCTATGACAGAGGGCAGGAAAGTTTACATAGCCCTGAGACAAAAATGTAAATTAATAATTTTGTCTCTCTTCCATAAATATGTATTGTTTCTAATCCTTACTTATAATGGACATGGAAAAGAACACATTCACCAAATCAATATCATGTACCTGAGGCCTTATTAATCTGCTCTAACAATGACACCATGTCCAACAAAGCAGGTGTAATCAGGGCTGAAACTTGATTAAGACTGTGGTGGTCAACACTATAGTCAACCTTTAGGATTCATTACATTTCTGCAGGGGTTAGACCAGTGAATCAAATAGAGATGTGACAGGAACCAGCATCCTAAATCTTTAGGTCTAAAACCTGGCACTAATCTCTGCCTAAAGATACAACATTGCTTTGCTTTGTTTGTTATGAACTACTTTGGCCAGGGGGTGGAGGTTCAGAGGTTTCCACTTGGCCTTCCCCACTATGATGTCATCACCTGGGCCTTCATATGAGGGTTGTTCCAACTGCCAAGTACATCAATTCCAATATACACTTGGTTACAGGGGAAATGACCATAGGGCTTGTCCACAGATACAGTGGATACACTGTGAGCCAGACTTTAGCCAGGATTCCATTTATTACCTGGTCCTGTAAGTCCCTACTCCAACTAAGGGGACAGTTATGAGGCTTTCAGTTTTCAAGTATCAATGTCAATTCAGACCTGTGCCTGGACCCTTGAAATACATAGATATTGCCCTTTCCACAGTTTACAGTCACCTGAGTAATAGCGATATTTCCTTTTTGGGAAGGAATATAGGAATCACAATAGTATATACTTGCCACAGTGCTTCAGGTCCTTCCTCAGAAGGACGTGGCTACCTCATGGGCCAATGGTTCCAGATAAAAAAATTGGCTTTAGTCTGAGACTGAGCAAGGGATTGTTGACTTTTTATGGGGGCAAACACCCTCAGCTTTCTGCTTTTGGGGCTACAGATATTAAGAGGCACTGTGGTTGGCCGGACTCTTCTGCACCTAGGGAACCATGCTCCATTAACTGTATCTATAACTCTCTCTGAGTCAAACCCCATTTGCTGCCCTTCCACCCTTCCAGCAGTTATCATAATTGTGATCTCCTGACTTCAGGCAGTTAAACATCACCCTACCTCCATTACTTGGGCCCATTGTCCTGTTGACAATAATGAGCCCAGTTTGTGACACCCGCCATGTCAGCCTTGGCCTGCAGAGGAGAGCCACCCACCACTGAACTTCCTAGTGAGTTAGTGAGTCTGGTGCACTTCACACCAGCATATTCCTGATGTCTTGGTGAATGGTAGGCCCCCAGGCCCTACCTCAGATCATAATCCTCTGCTGGGTCTCCTAGCCCAACATTATGCACTAATTTGAGTATGACGACATCTCTCAATCTCTTTTCCTCCCCTTTTTTCCTACCAGTCTCTTCCTCAACCCTTTTCCAGGGAAATTCAAGTATTTCCACTTCCCTGGCCATTAGTCATCACTTTTGCCAGTATCCTAAGAGTCACTCTAGCAGGGAGCTGGCCCTATTCCCTGAGGTCCTTGCTCAGATGTTAATGTCCAGGTAACTTGCGAATAAATACAGATTAGACATCAGAGGAGTTGAGATCTAATCTTATTTCTGACTAGGTCTAATTTTCTCAGTAAAATCCCAAATTGCAAGGGTTGAACTTTCCACAAAATTGTCTCTAATATACCCAAATCTGACATTCTATAGCTTCAGTGTATTCTCCTCTAGATATCACAACTGTGACTAACTGCTATCTCTCCATATTACTATAACTATGAAACAGTTGTAAGGAGAAATTTAAACTGTTATAAATATTTCAATATGTCCTGACACCAACGCAGAAGGAAATAGCTCAAATATAATGAGAGATATTTAAGCTTGAATTTCTTAACGTTAAAAGATAAGTATATTAAATAGTATAAACTGTGTTGGGAAAATGGGTTATCTTTTTGGAAAACAAATAGATTAAAGATACATTAACAGCTAACCATTAAAAAAAAAAACCACAGAGGTTCAAACTCAAATGCTTGCAAGGGGTATGCCTTTAATACCGACCTGTGATATTAGCCTAGTATAAAAAAAGTAGATGCTAAAATGATTATATAATATTTGAGCATAACTGCCTAGTCCATTCTTACATTGCCTTTTAAAGTATTGGTGGTCATAACAAATACACCATAATCTGTTTTGTGATCCCTGAAATGAAGTATAAAAGCATAATAAAACACAGAAGATACATGTACATGTATTTGTTTAGTTAGCTACATTTATATATGTGTGTATACACACACACACACACACACACACACACATATGCACACACAAAACGTGGGGGTAGGAAAGACTTGTTTTAGGAGATAAAAATGGAAATTTCAGAGATTGTTTCAAGATGGCAGAGTAGAAGGACGTGCTCTCACTCCCTCTTGCGAAAGCACCAGAATCACAACTAACTGCAACAATTATCAACAGGAAGACACTGGAAGTCACCAAAAAAGATACCCCACATCCAAAGACAAAGTAGAAGCCACAATGAGATGGTAGAAGGGGGGCAACCACAATAAAAGCAAATCCCATTACTGCTGGGTGGGTGACTCACAGACTGGAGAACATTTATATCACAGAAGTCCACCCACTGGAGTGAAGGTTGGGAACCTCATGTCAGGCTTTCCAAGCTGGAGGTCCGGCAACAGGAGGAGGAATATCTAGAGAATCAGAATTTGAAGGCTAGAGGGATTTGATTGGAGGACTTCGACAGGACTGGGGGAAACAGAGACTCCACTCTTGGAGGGCACACACAAAGTAGTGTTTGCATCCAGACCCAGGGGAAGGAGCAGTGATCCCATAGGAGACTGAACTAGACCTACCTGCTAGTGTTGGAGGGTCTCATGCAGAGGCGGGGGTGGCTGTGGCTCACTGTGGGAACAAGGACACTGGCAGCATAAGTTCTGGGAAGTAATCCTTGGCATGAGCCCTCCCAGGTCCACCGTTAGCCCCACCAAAGAGCCCGGGTAGACTCCAGTGTTGGGTTGCCTCAGGCCAAACAACCAACAGGGAAGGAACCCAGCCCCACCCATCAGCAGACAAGCAGATTAAAGTTTTACTGAGCTCTGCCCACCAGAGGAACAGCTAGCTCTACCAACCACCAGTCCCTCCCATCAGGAAACTTGCATAAATCTCCTGATAGATAGCCTCACCCACCAGAGGGGAGACAGCAGAAACAAGAAGAACTACAATCCTGGCAGCCTGTGGAACTAAAACCACATTCACAGAAAGATAGACAAGATGAAAAGGCAGAGGGCTATGTACCAGATGAAGGAACAGGATAAAAACCCAGAAAAAAAACTAAACGAAGTGGAGATAGGCAACCTTCCAGAAAAAGAATTCAGAATAATGATAGTGAAGATGATCCAGGACCTTGGAAAAAGAATGTAGGCAAAGATCGAGAAGACACAAGAAATGTTTAACAAAGACCTAGAAGAATTAAAGAACAAACAAACAGAGATGAACAATACAATAACTGAAATGAAAAATACACTAGAAGGAATCAATAGCAGAAAAACTGAGGCAGAAGAACAAATAAGTGACCTGGAAGACAGAATGGTGGAATTCACTACTGTGAACAGTAAAGAAAAAAGAATGAAAAGAAATGAAGACAGCCAAAGAGACGTCTGGGACAACATTAAACACAACAACATTTGCATTACAGGGGTCCCAGAAGGAGAAGAGAGAGAGAAAGGACTCAAGAAAATATTTGAAAAGATTATAGTTGAAAACTTTCCTAACATGGGAAAGGAAATAGCCACCAAGGTCCAGGAAGCACAGAGAGTCCCAGGCAGGATAAACCCAAGGAGAAACATGCCGACACATATAGTAATCAAATTGGCAAAAAATAAAAACAAAGAAAAATTACTGAAAGCAGCAAGGGAAAAACGACAAATAACATACAAGGGAACTCCCATAAGGTTAACAGCTGATTTCTCAGCAGAAACTCTACAAGCCAAAAGGGAGTGGCATGACATACTTAAAGTGATGAAAGGGAAGAACCTACAACCAAGATTACTCTACCCTGCAAGGATCTCATTCAGATTCGACGGAAAAATGAAAAGTTTTACAGACAAGCAAAAGCTAAGAGAATTCAGCACCACCAAACTAGCTCTACAACAAATGCTAAAGGAACTTCTCTAAGTGGAAACACAAGAGAAGAAACACAAAAACAAACCCATAACAATTAAGAAAATGGTAATAGGAATACACATATCCATAATTACCTTAAAAGTGAATGGACTAAATGCTCAAACAAAAAGACACAGTCTTGCTGAATGGATACAAAAACAAGACCCACATATATGCTGTTTACAAGAGACCCACTTCAGACCTAGGGACACATATAGACTGAAATTGAGAGGATAGAAAAAGATATTCCATGAAAATGGAAATCAAAAGAAAGCTGGAGTACCAATACTCATATCAGATAAAATTGATTTTAAAATAAAGAATGTTACAAGAGAAAAGGAAGGACACTATATAATGATCAAGGGATCGATCCAAGAAGATATACCAATTGTAAATATTTATGCACCCAACATAGGACCACCTCAATACATAAGGCAAATAAATACTAACAGCAATAAAAGAGGAAATTGACAGTAACACAATAATACTAGGGAAATTTAACACCTCAATTACACCTATGGACAGATCATCCAAACAGAAAACTATCAAGAAAACACAAGCTTTAAATGATACAATAGACCAGACAGATTTAATTGATATTTGTAGGACATTACATCAAAAAAAAGCAGATTACACTTTCTTCTCAAGTGCACATGGAACATTATCCAGGACAGACCACATATTGCATCACAAATCAAGCCTCAGTAAATTTAAGAAAATTGAAATCATATCAAGCATCTTTTCTGACCACAATGCTATGAGATTAGAAATCAACTACATGGGAAAAAATGGAAAACACACAAACACACAGAGGCTAAACAATACGTTACTAAATAACCAAGAGATCACTGAAGAAATCAATGAGGAAATAAAAAAATACCTAGAGACAAATGACAAAGAAAACACGATGATCCAAAACCTATGGGATGCGGCAAAAGCAGTTCTAAGGGGGAAGTTTCTAGCAATACAAGCCTACCTCAAGAAACAAGAAAAATCTCAAACAAACAATCTAACCTTACACCTAAAGGAACTGGAGAAAGAAGAACAAACAAAACCCAAAGTTAGTAGAAGGAAAGAAATCATGAAGATCAGAGCAGAAATAAATGAAACAGAAACAAAGAAAACAATAGCAAAGATCAATAAAACTAAAAGCTGGTTCTTTGAGAAGATAAACAAAATTGATAAACCATTAGCCAGACTCATCAGGGAGGGAGAGGACTCAAATCAATAAAATTAGAAAAGAAAAAGGAGAAGATACAACAGACACCGCAGAAATACAAAGCATCCTAAGAGACTACTACAAGCAACTCAATGCCAATAAAATAGACAACCTGGAAGAAATGGACAAATTCTTAAAGGTATAACCTTCCAAGACTGAACCAGGAAGAAACAGAAAATATGAACAGACCAATCACAAGTAATGAAATTGAAACTGTGATTAAAAATCTTTCAACAAACAAAAGTCCAGGACCAGATGGCTTCACAGGAGAATTCTATCAAACATTTAGAGAAGAGCTAACACCCATCCTTCTCAAACTCTTCCAAAAAATTACAGAGGAAGGAAAACTCCCAAACTCATCTATGAGGCCACCATCACCCTGATACCAAAACGAGACAAAGATACTACAGAAAAAGAAAATTACAGACCAATATCACTGATGAATATAGATGCAAAAATCCTCAACAAAATACTAGCAAACAGAATCCAACAACATATTAAAAGGATCATACACCATGAACAAGTGGGATTTATCCCAGGGATGCAAGCAAATCATACAAATCATCAATGTGATACATGCAAATCAATCAATGTGATACACCATATTAACAAACTGAAGAATAAAAACCATATGATCATTACCTCAATAGATGCAGAAAAAACTTTTGACAAACTTCAACACCCATTTATGATAAAAACTCTGCAGAAAGTGGGCATAGAGGGAACGTACCTCAACATAATAAAGGCCATATATGACAAACCCACAGCAAACATCATTCTCAATGGTGAAAAACTGAAAGCATTTCATCTAAGATCAGGAACAAGACAAGGATGTCCACTCTTGCCACTATTATTTAACACAGTTTTGGAAGTCCTAGCCACGGCAATTAGAGAAAAAAAAGAAATAAAAGGAATACAAATTGGAAAAGAAGAAGTAAAACTGTCACTCTTTGCAGATGACATGATACTATACATAGAGAATCCTGAAGATGCCAACAGAAAAATACTAGAGCTAATCAATGAATTTGGTAAAGGTGCAGGATACAAAATTAATGCACAGAAATCTCTTGCATTCCTATACACTAATGATGAAAAGTCTAAAAGTGAAATTAAGGATACACTCCCATTTACCATTGCAACAAAAATAAAATACCTAGGAATAAACCTACCTAGGGAGACAAAAGACCTGTATGCAGAAAACTGTAAGACTGATGAAAGAAATTAAAGATGATACCAACAGATGGAGAGATATACCATGTTCCTGTACTGGAAGAATCAATATTGTGAAAATAACTATACTACCCAAGCAATCTACAGGTTCAATGCAATCCCTATCAAATTACCAATGGCATTTTTTACAGAACTAGAAAAATCTTAAAATTTGTATGGTGACACAAAGACCCCAAATAGTCAAAGCAGTCTTGAAGGAAAAAAATGGAGCTGGAGGAATCAGACTCCCTGACTTCAGACTATACTACAAAGCTACAGTAATCAAGACAGTATGGTACTGGCACAAAAACAGAAATACAGATCAATGGAACAGGATAGAAAACCCAAAGATAAACCCACAAACCTATGGTCAACTAATCTATGACAAAGGAGCCAAGGATCTACAATGAATAAGAGACAGTCTCTTCAATAAGTGGTGCTGGGAAAACTGGACAGTTACATGTAAAAGAATGAAATTAGAACACTCCCTAACACCATACACAAAAATAAACTCAAAATGGATTAGAGACCTAAATATAAGACTGGACACTGTAAAACTATTAGAGGAAAACATAGGAAGAACACTCTTTGACATAAATCACAGCAAGATCTTGTTTGATCCACCTCCTAGAGTAAAGGAAATAAAAACAGAGATAAACAAATGGGATCTAATGAAACTTCAAAGCTTTTGCAAAGCAAAGGAAACTACAAGCAAGACGAAAAGACAACCCTCAGAATGGGAGAAAATATTTGCAAACAAATCAATGGACAAAGTATTAATCTCCAAAATATATAAACAGCTCATGAAGCTCAATGTTAAAAAAACAAACAATCCAATCCAAAAATGGGCAGAAGACCTAAAGAGACACTTCTCCAAAGAAGACATACAGATGGCCAAGAAGCACATGAAAAGTTGCTCAACATCACTAATTTTTAGAGAAATGCAAATCAAAACTACAATGAGGTATCACCTCACACCAGTTAGAATGGGCATCAACAGAAAATCTACAAACAACAAATGCTGGAGAGGGTGTGGAGAAAAGGGAACCCTCTTGCACTTTTCCTGGGAATGTAAATTGATACAGCCACTATGGAGAACAGTATGGAGGTTCCTTAAAGAAGTAAAAGTAGGGCTTCCCTGGTGGCACAGTGGTTGAGAGTCCGCCTGCTGACGCAGGGCACACAGGTTCGTGCCCCGGTCTGGGAAGATCCCAAATGCCGCAGAGCAGCTGGGCCTGTGAGCCATGGCCACTGAGCCTGCACGTCCGGAGCCTGTGCTCCACAATGGGAGAGGCCACGGCAATGAGAGGCCCACGTACCGCAAAAAAAAAAAAAAAAAAGTAAAAATATAATTACCATATGACCCAGCAATCCCACTACTGGGCATATACCCAGAGAAAACTGTAATTCAAAAAGACACATGCACCCCAATGTTCACTGCAGCATTATTTACAATAGCCAGGTCATGGAAGCAACCTAAATGCCCATTAACAGATGAATGGCTAAAGATGTGGTACATATATACAATGGAATATTACTCAGCCATAAAAAGGAACGAAATTGGGTCATAATTGGGTCATTTGTAGAGACATGGATAGATCTAGAGACTGTCATACAGAGTGAAGTAAGCCAGAAAGAGAAAAACAAATATCATATATTAACGCATATATGTTGAACCTAGAAAAATGGTACAGATCAACCGGTTTGCAGGGCAGAATATGAGACAAAGTAGAAAACAAACATATGGACACCAAGGGGAAAAAGTGGTGGGGAGGTGGTGGTGGGATGAACTGGGAGATTTTGATTGACATGTATACACTAATATGTATAAAATCAATAACTAATAAGACCCTGCTATAAAAAATAAATAAAATAAAATTCTAAAATAAATGGAAATTTCAGAGAAAGATGCATTAACAAACTTGACTTTCTCAGCATGTAAAATTTCTAAACACAAAAGACTATAAACAGAATTAAATGACAAGTGACAAATGAGGAAACATTTATAGTATTTGTAACAAAACAAAGATTAACATACAAAATATATAATAGCTTCAAAAATCAATAAGTAAAATATAAACAATTCAGAAGAAAAAAAATACACAAATGTTATAAACAAGTAACTTGAAGAAGAAATGAAAATAGTACTAAAAATACACACTATTCTCCAGAGAATCAGGCCATGCCAAACACCAATCCCAAAAGGTTACATACTGTATGACTCCATTTATATAACATTCTTAAAAATGACAAAATTGGGACTTCCCTGGTGGTCCAGTGGCAAGGACTCCACGCTCCCAATGCAGGGGGCCCCGGTTCAATCCCTGGTCAAGGAACTAGATAGTGCACGCATGCCACAACTAAGAAGTCCTCATGCCGCAAGTATGAAGTCCGCCTGCCGCAACTAAGAGTCTGCATGCCGCCACTAAAGATCCCGCATGCCGCAACTCAGACCCGGCACAGCCAAAATAAATAAATAAATAAATAAATTATTTTTTTAAAAATGACAAAATCTTAGAAATGGAGAACAGATTACTGTTTGCCAGGAGTTAAGTCTGTGGGGTAGAACTGGAAGTGGCTATAAAAGTGTAACATGAAGGAGACTTAGAATGATAGAATATTTTGTATCTTGACTGAATTAATGCAAGCATCCTGACTGTGAAATTATACTGTAATTTTATAAGATGTTACCATTGGGGGAAAATGGATAAAGGATACATGGATCTCTATTATTTCTTACAAGTTCATGGAACTCTACAATGCGTCTCAAAATTAAAGTTTAATTGAAAACACACACACACACAAACCCACAGTACTTAGGGACATGTAAATTAAGACTACAGTTGACCCTTGAACAACAGGGGTTTGAACTGCGCAGGTCCACTTATACTCAGATTTTTTTCCAAGTGTGTGGACGTGGAATTGTGGATGTGAAAGAGCCACAGATACAGAAGAAGGCCAACTATAAGTTATACGGATTTTCCACTGTGTGGACGGCTGGCCTCCTAACCCTCGTGTTGTTCAAGGATCGAATGTATACTAAGAAAGCCTTTTTAGCCAAAACAGATTGGCAAAAATTAAGAAGGTTGATAATAACAAGTGTTAGAGAAGGAAAGAGGAAGCATTTACTATAATACTCTTCTGGTGGTAATATAAATTGGTATGCCATTTTTTGGAGTATGTTTTAGAGTATCTATTTTAAAAATTAAATAAACATACACTTGGACACAGTTATTCCACTTCTTCATATCTAGCCAAAAGAAGAGAGAAGATGAGCGAGAGAAGGGGGAGGGGAGGAAGGAAAGTGGGAGGAAAGAGAAAAAAAAGAAAGGAAGCACATATTAAGACAGTCATTATAAAATTACAAATAGTGGGGCTTCCCTGGTGGCGCAGTGGTTGAGAGTCTGCCTGCCGATGCAGGGGACACGGGTTCGTGCCCCGGTCCGGGAAGACCCCACATGCCGCGGAGCAGCTGGGCCCGTGAGCCATGGCCGCTGAGCCTGCGCGTCCAGAGCCTGTGCTCCGCAACGGGAGAGGCCACAACAGTGAGAGGCGCGCGTACCGCAAAAAAAAAAAAAAACAAAAAACAAATTACAAATAGTAATTACTATTCTAAAACTTGTGTGGCTAGTATGATTCCAAGCACCTTACATATATTAACTTATTTAACACAAAACAATGGCTTGTTTTCATATCAAGAAACTGAGGCACAGTGGTAAGTAACTTACCGAAACTAATTCAGGAGCTGGCTGCATAGTCTCTGTTCCTAACAGTTGCACAGAGCTGCCTCCAGATGTCCATAATAGCAAACTATTAGAGAGTTTAAATGTCCACCAAAAGAGGTATAATTAAACAATGGAAATCTATACTGTGGAGTACAGAAATATTAAATGTGTTCAATGAAATTAAATTTGTAAAATAAAGTGATAAAGTATGACCTATTTGTAGGAAAAAATTTCACAAAATAAAATGATATATCTCTCACACACACACACACACACTAGAAAATCCCAAGGTAATTAACAAAATGGTAACAGTAGTTGCCTCAGGGGAGGAAACTGAAATTTCTAATGATGTTCAAAAATAACTTTCATTTTATCTATATTGCTTGAATCTCTTTACCAGAAAGTATTCATAAATTACTAGTTGACTTTAAAATGTTTAAAGATTATTATCAATTCAGATGACTTACTTGAGCAGGCTGCAGAATTTCCCCTACTGACCTTTAACATATTTCTTGACTCAAATTTATATCATAAAAAGTGTTTTACTGCACAATTAGTATACAATTATGTAGTTTCTCCCATACACTCCAAACAGCTCCAGCCTCTGATGTACACAGCCATGTTACACGAATAAGGAATCAGCAGTCTCAACAGTCCAGGAGTGTAGCATCCCAGATTATGGATGCTTTCTAAAAGGAGTTAATACCACATCAAAACACCTCCTTCAGATGGTTCAAGGCCCATCATTCTTTGTGGAAAGAAACAGGATCATAGTATTGCTGAAGCTCAGAAGCTTCCACTCTGAACCTCTCATCTTGGTAGGACCCAAATCTGAGTTTGATCAACTCAGTCTATGGAAACAGAAGCCCATGGCTTCAGACTGAGAAAAAGGACTTAGTGTTTTTGTGAGGCATTATTATAATACTCATGACATATCCACGAGGGACATTAAGAAAAAGCAAAGAGCCAAGATCCTATTTCCCCAGAAATAAAACAAGAAACCTTAAGAGAAAGTGAAGAGAGCTTGTGAAAAGAATACATCTGAATCATCCAACTGAAAAAGAACAATCCCATCACTTTGTTCATTGGATTTCATACTGATAATTAATTTAGGAAGCAAACTAGCTACAGGACACAGTTTGTTGTATGAGTTTCTTCCAGAACTTTATATATATATATCAGCTCCTAAATAAAAAATATAGTAAAAGAAATATATATAAATATTAAGAGTAGCTCCAGTTTATTGACTACCTTTTACGTCTGCATTATATATAGTAATCACCATTACAGGCATTTCTAATCTTCTTTGAATTCTTAGAACAACTTTATAAAGTAGTATTTTTATCTTACTTTTACAAAGGACGTGAACGCACTGCAGCTGATTTATTAATTAAGAATAATAGAAATAATCTGTTGATTACTCATCTTTTAGGCATCGTATTGAACACTTTATAAATATATTTTTGTAAGCATGGATTTTACTTTGTAATACTAGGGTGAGAAATGGCCCATTTATTTCTCTTAAATTAGTGAAATCTGCTTCACTGGAGGAAAATTCAATTTCCATTGGTGGGGGAAAGGAGGGCTGGGGGAGCCTTTTACCTCTCTAATGACATATAAGAATCTGAGGTCCTTTACTGTACAGATTCTATGAAAAAGACCCTGTGTTCTTTAACTCACAGTGGCCACTGCCAGAGTGCTTATTTGCTCATGCCTGCACAGTTCCTTGAAAGTGGGTGATTCCTGTGCTCTTATTTCAAACTTGGACACAGAAGTCACCATCAAAGCAAGGAAGCTAAGAGCCATGATGTTATAACTCCCTAGTCACACCACGGAGCTCCCTAGATGAACACACTATTGCCCCGGGGCACTGCAAGAATGCAGGGTGTCATTTTCACCCCTGTGCCTCTCACGGAGCCTGCCTCTTTGCATCCTTTCCCTGGTCTCAGAAGAAGCTCCCCCAACCAACTCTGGTCTGTGTTTCTCCCTTTCATGTCTGTTGTTACCACTGAATCTTAACTTCTCTGATTAGAGAAAACAGAGGTTCTCCTAACCCACTAAAGAGTCAGAGCTCTGGCCACATAATAAGGGGGAACCACCCACATATTTGTTTGAGGACTGAACTGTCCTCTAGAATCTAATAAATCTCAGTAAAGCCTAAAGTCCAAGCTTGAAAGGACCTGAGATTTTATCTAGCAAACCAAAACATGCTCACCAAAAAATCCTTAGCCTCTCCTATAAGGGGACTTTTTTTAAAGAAAGATTAATAAATCAGTTCATTTTATGGGAGCCTTCTTTCTACACTTGAAATGTAAAAAATTCTGCTAAAATTCCTGAACATGAGAACCTCACAGTGTGTCTTTTCCATGTTCTTAGAAAGTAACACACCTACCTACCAGCAGCTTAGTACTTGTGAACCAACCTAAAAAAGGAAAAGGAAAAAGAACAGGCATAAGTCAAAGATGTGCCAAGTGCAAAGAAAATTTCAGCACAAAAATAGTCTGAGTAAAACTACTAAATCGTTTTTTTCTTTAGCAAAGTCTAACCTTAAAATTCATTCTCAATAACTCCCTAATATGACGATGAAAATAGATGCTCTCCCTGGCTGGTGCGCTCTCTTATGCTGGCTGGCTCTCTATCCTTCTTCTAGTACTTTAGAAATAACTTCCCAAGATGTCTTTCTGCTTTAGTGTATTTTAACAGAAGCACCAGTCATGTTTTTATCACTTTTAGAGCACATTAGAGAATGCAAAACATCACGCATACAGATTATTTTATATGTATGTACAAGCACAAGTCAAGTGTGAAGAAGGAAGCATTCACTGAGTGATACTGAGCCCCAACATGATGCAGATTCTTCAACTACAGGCCACAGGTCTTGTAACTAGATCAGTGGGCTTGAAGAACCAGCTTCTGAACATGGTTTTATTTTTTCATCGTTTGAGAAAATGTTTATAAGTTATTTTAGGATTGTATTATGGAAAATAGTAAAAGTTGTTTGATAAGTTGGGGATGATTATATGTAAATCTGCGTTAAGCAATATTATAAACATGCTACGGGAATTATATACAAGAATTTCTTGGAAATACCTCTTAAAAATACAAAGAATCTCTCTTTGATACGAGTAATCATATTTTATCATATTGCATGCTTTGCTGTCTCATATATCAGGATTTCATGACATGATGCTCATTGGTGCAACTGAGTACAGTGAAGGACACAAGTTTTCTAAAACCTATAACCAGAAAGAGGAAGGGGAGGACTGGAGAATATGTCTTGTGTGTCTGAGAACTTAGAATGCAGAGGGTCCATGAGTTTCCTCTACTAATGTCATCTACCAAGGGCACTTAGAAGTCACCTTGTTAGGGATGCTTTTATTACTATTACTTGTTGTTGTTACAGAGACCAAGATCAGCTTTCCCCTTTCTTGGTACCCTCAAAGGAAAGGACTGTCCCTTCTCTTTGTAAAGATTTTACTGATAGATATACATTTCATTTGAGTCAATACATACTTATGTTTCCCCTCTTATAGGAAGGATATTCCACATTGGAATTAGGATTCTACAGTGCATTAGGCATGGTAGCTGTCACCACAGGGGACGGGGTGGGGAGGGAGAAAGAAAACAAAAAGCAGACTTAGGATAGTTACAATGATGTTTTTTTTTTTAAGTACATAAATGTCTTGAGTCACTGGAAACACAAAGATGAATAAGAAACAATGCACGTCTTCAAAAGGTTCACAGTCCAGGGCTTCCCTGGTGGCACAGGGGTTGGGAGTCTGCCTGCCAGTGCAGGGAACACGGGTTCGATCCCTGGCCCGGGAAGATCCCACATGCCGTGGAGCAACTGGGCCTGTATGCCACAATTGCTGAGCCTGCGCTCTAGAGCCCATGCTCTGCAGCAGGTGAGGCCAAGGCAATGAGAGGCCCGCACACCTCAGCAAAGAGTAGTCCCCATTTGCCGCAACTAGAGAAAGCCCATGCAAAGCGACGAAGACCCAACAGAGCCCAAAATAAAAACAAATAAATAAATTTATTTATTTTAAAGAAAAAAGGTTCACAGTCCAAGGAGAGAGGCAGATACACTAACAGGTCATTTCAGTATAGCACTGTGTTGTAATAAGTGCTAACTGCCTCACTAATTTACCTAGCCAAGGACACTTACTGTTGTAGAATGGAAATGACAATTTATGATCTACAACTTCCTTGGTGCTGACATACCACCAGCTCCTGTCCAACCTAAAAAGCCTTTTCTTTTCCCTAAATGACCTGCCTAGTGTCACATGTAGGCAGAAAACTTTTTGTTGAGAGTAGCCAGGAAGCAGATCAGGAATGTGTGTGTGTGTGTGTGTGTGTGTGTGTGTGTGTGTGTGTGTGTGTGTGTGTGTGTGTGTGTGTGTGTGTGTGTGTGTGTGTGTGTGTGTGTGTGTGTGTTTCTTCATTTCTTCTAAAGGAGAGACACTGTAGAGTTTAAAGATGGTTTATTAGCTTCCAGCTTATGATACACAAGAGCTATCTGGGTACATAACTCACCTTGCAGGCCCACAGTCGGCCCCGTAAACCTCAGCAGCACTTTTTCCCCACCTTTTTGACTAAATAGAAGTTACTGTACAGTTACAGCCCTGTTATATATTATATTAATAAATGTGCCACACTGACTGTACGCTCTTTTAAGTAACTCTGCTAACCTGGACACATTATCTGAGATTTATATTGCTGCATAAAGTCTAAGGGGAATGCAGGGAAATGGCTTTATAGATAGAATTAGACTGGCTATCTCTCTTACATTTCAGACACGGCAGGAGGAGAACTGTTCAGAGGCACTTGGAAAGGACGAGAGAGGGCAAAAATAATTTAAAAAAAGAAAGATTTTGAGGGAAATCTATGCAGTTTTGCCAATATGGCTGATTATAGATTAGGCTTTGGTTGTTAAAAAAAAATCTCTTCTTGTCTTATGAAGAAAGAAAAAAATTTTCGTGAAACTTAACATACTATGCCATTTAGCCAAGTCTCAAACCTATTTTGAAGCTCCAGTTAGAGAACTAAAACATAGTACTAAGTTGTTGAATAAATATTTGTTAAATAAATAACAAACTGTAAAGTTCCTAAAGTCTGTGATCACTGCGCCATCTCTTGCATCCAGAAGGATGCTTAGCAGTAATTATTTATTTCATGAATGGATGACATGAACAGCAATATGTCTTACTATTCACTAGTAATGAACAGACTCCAATCCAGCCCTGTATCTGATCCTGAGCAGTAACAAAGAATATTTTACTGACAATTCACAAGTAAAGAGCTCAAGGTAAAAATAATTGAATTGATTTGCATGTTTCTAAATAATAAATCATTCAAATGAGAGAAACAGAATCCCTGGGATTCAACAATGGAATAAACAAGATGGCAGCAGGCATAGTCAAGAGTGAGATGACGATGTGAAAATGGAGTCAGCTTCAAGGTAACAGTCAAGGACTCCAACTTGCAGCCTGGAGCCATATCATGTAAACATGAGTTAGTGAGGCTGCAGAGTAAACATTCCTTAACTACTCTCCCTAGAGCTTCAGTTCTCTGAATTGTGCTCTCTCTGGTGAAAGCTGCAATGTGTTCTCATCTTCCAAAGGTATAGTCTGAGTCCCAGTCTGCACCTGTGATGCTTCTGCTTTCACCATATACTCATCTCCTTATATCAATCACAGTTCCCATGTATGCCTAGTTTGATTTCTTAACTACAATGCAATGAAAAAAAAAATCTATATGCATAGCACACTCACAATTTAAGTCAGATACGGCTATTTAGGTTCTCAATGCTTTTCATAGCCTGAAATGTATGACCAATGCTAACTCAAATTTAGAACTATTCATCTTGACCATATTTTTCTTACTAGTTGCTTACACTATTAGTCCTATAGTTTTCAAACACTTGTAACAAAGTGATGCTCACTTTGGCCAGCATGTACCTCTGCCCACTTCTCGTGCCCTGAAATGCCTTTTTCTCTCACTGCATGTCTTCCTCTTAGTCCTTTTCTGCTTTTTAGGATACCGTCTGAACTAGACTAAATAGGAAAAGAGTCAGCTCAAGTGTCTGACTTTATTGCAACCTTCAATACCTTCCTTTCTGATACAAGTAGCATCTCGTACAGTTAGCTTTTGCTGGCATAACAAATGACTCCAAAACCAGGTGATTTAAAAATAATAATTATTTAATTGCTCATGATTTTGTGGGTTGGCAATATGATCAGGGCTCAGCCAGGATAACTCATCTCCGCTTCATATAATGTCAGCTGGCCTGAACCTCAGGTGGTAAAGCTGAGATGTCTGGGACATCTGGGGCCTCTCTCCACACAGTCTCATAATCCACCAGGGTAGCACAGGCTTCTGCATAGAATCTCAGAATTTTCTGACAAAAGTGAATGCTACAAAACTTCCATGGCTGCCTAGGCTTGGAAACTGCCCAACATCTCTTCTGACACATTTTATTGGTTAAAAGAAGCCACCAGGGGCTTCCCTGGTGGCGCAGTGGTTGAGAGTCCGCCTGCCGATGCAGGGGACATGGGTTCGTGCCCCGGTCTGGGAGGATCCCACATGCCGCGGAGCAGCTGGGCCCGTGAGCCATGGCCGCTGAGCCTGCGCGTCCGCAGCCTGTGCTCAGCAACGGGAGAGGCCACAACAGTAAGAGGCCCGCGTACCGCAAAAAAAAAAAAAAAAAAAAGAAGCCACCAGACAGCCCACATTCAGGGATAAGAAAAATAGACTCAATCTCTTGCCGGGGGGGAGATGCAAGTAATTGGTGGTCATTTTTTTTTTCTTTTTACAATTTGTTACACGTTTGATTTTTAAAAAGTCTACAAGCTTTAAGCACAATTGAAAATAGTAAAAGTTTTACCAAAGAATTGTTACAGTTTCTTTAATGCCAGTGCCAGGCATTAAGCACTTTACATAATACATAGTATTTCATTCTTAATGAAATAAATAAGGCTCTGGCAAATTATGACCTATGGACCAAAGCCAGGCTGCTGCCTGAACCTGTTTTTGTACAGCCTGCAAGCTAAGAAAGTTTTTTATGTTTTTAAATAGTTGAGGGGGAAAATTCAAAAGCAAAATAACATTTCGTGACACATGAAAATTATGTGAAATTCAAATTTCAGTGTCCATAAATAGGTTATTGGGAACACAGTGTGCCCATTTGATTATATATTATCTATCTGTTTTTATACTACCATAGCAGAATTGAGTAGTCACAACATGGACCATTTGGCCTGCAAAGACTAAAATAACTACTACCTAGCCCTTCAGAGAAAGTTTGCTGACCTCTGAAATAGATACTACTATTATCTCCCTGACATTGATAGCAAACCAAAGCTTTAAAAACCTAAGTACCTTAGAGATAGAATTTGAACTCAGATCTGCGTGACTCCAAAACTCACACGGTACTCGTAGCAAAATGACAGTAACTGCCATTTGTTGGGTACCTATCTGTGTCATAATGTCTAAGTCTGACGGCAGCCATATAAGAAGGTATGGTTATCCCCACTTTAGACATAAAAAACTGAAAGATGAGTGATGGCCTAATTTGACAAATTCTATATGACTAGTGAGTGGCAGAGCCAAAATGCAAAATCAGGTATCTCAGACTTCAAAGCTTGAGCTACTAGGAAAAGGTACATTTGGAATGGAGAAATCTGACAGACACCATCTTAACCAAGTTGTTAAACTTAATAGCATCAAAAACAGGGCAAAGGAACCTTATAGACCTTCAGATGTCAGAGATGGAGGAGATAATATCACCCATGGAATACTCCAGTCAAAACTATTTAACCATGAGGTGGGTGGACCTAGTCTGTCATACAGAGTGAAGTAAATCAGAAAGAGAAAAACAAATACCACATGTTAACACACATATGTGGAATCTAAAAAAAAAAAAGGTTCTGAAGAGTCTAGGGGCAGGACAGGAATAAGAACGCAGATGTAGAGAATGGACTTGAGGACACGGGGAGGGGGAAGGGTAAGCTGGGACAAAGTGAGAGAGTGGCATGGACATATATACACTACCAAATGTAAAACAGGTAGCTAGTGGGAAGCAGCTGCACAGCACAGGGAGAGCAGCTCGGTGCTTTGTGACCACCTAGAGGGGTGGGATAGGGAGGGTGGGAGGGAGACGCAAGAGGGAGGAGATATGGAGATATATGTATACATATAGCTGATTCACTTTGTTATAAAGCAGAAACTAACACACCATTGTAAAGCAATTATACTCCAATAAAGATGTTTAAAAAAAACCTATTTAACCATAATTAACTCCTAAGTAAACCATCAGATGCATTCAAATCAAAAAACGTTCTGCCAACAACCAGCCTTGGCTCTTCAAAAAGTCATAATCAAGAAAGATAATAAAAGACTAGGGAACTGGTCTCAGTTGAAGGAAATTAAAGAGGCATGATGAGTAAATGGCCATGTGTGACCTCTGGTTGCATCCTGGATCAGAAGAAAAATATAAAAGAGAATACTGATAATTGGAAAATTTTGAATATAAATTGTGTATTGGAAACAGTATTATGTCACTGTTGAACTTCCTGAGCGTGATCATCGCATCGTGATTACGCAGGAGAACTTCTTTGTCCTTAGGATGTAGTTGTTAAAGCATTTATGGGCAAAGTGCTCTCAAAGGTTCAACATACACACACATTATTGTATATGGTGTGCATGTGTGTTGTGAGTGGAGACAGACAGAAAGAGGAGGGAGGAAGGAAAAGTAGACAGTGGTAACAGCTGGTGACTCTAAGTTAAGGGTACATGGCTGTGCTATTCTTGCAGATTTTCTATGCCCACAGCTTCGCTCTTTCTTTGTAGGCCATTTATGCTGTTAAACACTGAAAACCCTAGTCCATTCTCCTCACTCTTCTTGTAGAGCCTACTCTGCTCCCAAACGCAAACACAGGTTTTGTGTACGTCTGAAACTGAGAGGATGTATCTCTGGACATCAGACGACCAGGCAGTTTTAAAGGGACTTCTGTTCATGCCTTACAAGAAACTTTGACACTTTGAAGAGGTTAAAGTTTTCATTAAACCTGTCATACTGTGCTAGTTTAAAGCCTTTAAGTACAATGACCCTTCTTTCCACAAGCAATTGCCCAAAGGCATCCGTGTTTGGAACACACACAGGCAGGCTGCTATAAGTGCCCATTAGTCTCCAAACCTGAAGTGCCCCCCAAAATGAGTTACAGTGAAAAAAATGTACCACCACAAATGAAAAATAGCAAAATACATCAAGAGTTCAAAAGGCAGGAGTTGAACTATATCCCATTTCATGCTACATTAATACGTCACTCTAATTTTATATAAGAATGAGCCTTTATACTTCCCATCCAGAATTCTGAAATATGTAGGTATCCAAGCAAGTAAATCTATTTTATAACTGGGGAGGGGAGAGGTATACCTTCAGTGTAGGAATTGCACAGAGTTTTTAGGCCAATGAATAATAGGAGAAAGAGAATGGAAAGGAAGGAAGTGGGAGGGAGGGAGGGAAGGAAGGGAGGAAAGAAGAAAGGAGGGAGGGAGAAAGGAAGAAAGGAAGGAAGGAAGGAACGGAAGGACAAAGAATGAACCCCTGCCCCATTCTAGCCTAAGCAGAATTATGTCACAAGCAGCAGTCCTGCCTTTGTTCTCTAAGAGAGAACACATGGCTTCATTAAGAGCCTGGGTGCTAGAATTAGACAGCCTGGAGTTTATATCTTGACTCAGCTACTTACCAGACATGGGGGTCCTGGTCCTAGACAGGTTTAACCTGTCTGTATGCCAGTTTCCCCATCACAAAATGGTAATAACAATACTATCTACTCCTAGAGTTACCACACGAATCTGACTGAGATAATTCATGGAAAGTGCTTAAAACAGTGCCTAGTACATAGCAATAAACTTTGAGCTACTATTATTGTAATAATTTTAGATCAAGTATGAGGAACTTGCAAATCATCCCAGGTCTTAGTGTCAAAATTAGCATCATCTCACATAGTCATCAAATTGTCTCACCAACAATTCTTGAAAGGAAATAGCTTTCTGGGTCTCTTATTTCTACTCTCCTTCTTCAAGTGGTTAATCCATACATGTTCAATTTATTTCACACTAAATCCCACAAAAAGAACTACGTTGTAATCCAAATTCTATGCAATTCATCAACCTGTAAATGCAAACTAGAGCTACATTTTCTTTCAATGATCAATTTCTTGCAGTGTCAGACCCCTTTAACCCAACTACCAAAAAATAATTTCTCCTCAAAGAGCCCTGAGCCCCCTTCTTTCCTGGAGACCTTAAAGAGGCACAGGAAAACATCTTAGTTTGTGAGGCATACCCACCACAACATCCCTTCCTCCTCTGCTTCCTTTTAGTCCATGTTCCTGCCTGAGGAGCCATTTGGGGAAGCCTTGGTTTCCTGGAGCCCATATCCAACATGTGAAGTCTCATATGCATGCAAAGGGTGGTGCCCCTACATGCCTCCAAAGCTCACGTCTTTGGTGGACATTTGTTTGTTGATATTTCTGTTTTCTGCCTCTAGTCATAGTACCTCATGGTCCTCTTGGTGACCATGCCTCCATCATTGTCAATCTGGGTAGTTTGGGTGGCCTGACACCAATAACAGCATGTGACCCCTTTCAGACTAGCAAGAGTGAGACCCAAGACCTTTGTAATAACTGTAGATGAAAATAAGGGATTAAAATGAAAAGCTACACTTTCTGGCAGCCACCTTGCCATCACAAAGGCGTCAAAACTAAGTAGGGAGCCAATACAGAGAAGAGCCAGTTGGAGGGCTGGAAAAATACCAAGTGGTGATGACCTCATTTGAGCCTCTGGATACAACTATGCCTAAAGCTAGAAGAGACAGCCCAGAATATTTCTATTAAGAGAGCGAACAGACATACTTCTTGCTTTAATCAGTTTGGGTTGGCTTTTGCTGTCATCTGAAGCTGAAAGCACTCTGGATGATAATTCATCTAATCTCTGGAGTGCCAGAGTCTTTCTGGGCTTCACACAGAAGGGAGGGAGAAGGTCTTCCTTTTAAACTCTATGCCCAACTTAGTTATCAGGGCTTGATAAATCTCTGCCTATGCTTAGGGTCTTAACAAAAATCTGATCATATTTTGGTCCTAATTTTCCTAACCATAGAATGTCAAAGCCAACCCAGTTGTCTTGACCCAGAACAGACACTGAAACATCATTCTGTTCTCTTCTGGTACCAACCTGACCCCCTCCCAAAGAAAAAATTCCTCCTTCTTGACCAGTTACAAAACAGAACCTGCTATATATCTCAATGGATAGAAACGGATATAAAGGAAAGACAATCATGAATGAAGATTATTACTTAGCCTGTCAGAAATACCCTGGTACACACCATTGCTTATCTTTGTGCTGTATGAACTGCCATTTTTTGCTTTATTATCACACACTAAGATTATGTGCCACCTTACGTTTTAAAAGAGGCTTACTCATAACCTTGGACCCCCAACCTACGTTTCCTGTAAAGTCCATTCTTAAAATGGATTCTCCTTCTCCCACTACCTGGTGTTTAGATACGTAGCTTTCTCTGGGGAAAAAGGAATAAAGAATTCAACTTAAGTATCACAGCTAGAAGGACCTGGTTAAATATGATTCAGTCACATGCTGCCATTCAAGACAAATTTGTACCAACATTTAAATCACCTAGACTTTCACACAGGCATGAAAATCAACTATTCCTCCACTGATTCCTACTGTCATCTCCTAGAAAACTCAGGATGTTACTTTTAATAATCATCATCGTTATCAGCCATACCACCACAGGCCAACAGCCCTGATATTCTTCCATTTGATAAATTTAATGGAACAGTGAAGCATATTGATGTTTCTTTCTACCGTCAGTTTTTCAAGCTACTGAATTTCACCCTTTTTCTATCTTCCCACTTCTCCCAATTGTTAAGGTCATTTTCAATTTCAGTCCTCTTTCCAAGGTATTAACCAACACATCCAACTTCCTGTCAATGGGATATTTAATAAGCACACTCATTCTACTATCCAAGACATTAATGAAATTTCTAAGCACCACAATAGTACTTCTCTCAAAGTGTCTTCTCTCCCTACTTTGAAGTCACAATGACCTGCTGACAAATACTTTCAATTTGAGCCAGGGGTACTTAATAGTAAAATAAGCTAAACTCTATTTTCTCAGTTTCTTGATGAATGTGACATGTGGGACTGGATTTTAAAAGCTTCGGGAGGCATAATGAAGGGTTGAAACACATCCATTTGCCCTTACCTGACAAAATAAAGAATAGCAACTCTATCATGTAATAAACTTAATCTTTCAGATTTTTTCTATTATTCCTAAGGTCCTTGAATCTTTAGGTGGTTCCTGAGTCACCAATCCTAATTTGTTGAAGGTGGTATGAGTTTGGGGCCAAACACACCTGGGGCTAAATCCTACCTCGCCTCTCTGTGGGCGTTTGGGGAAAAAAAGAAAACAAAAGAAAAAAAGGTTTACTTTTTTCCCCCAAAACTGCTTCTCATCTGTAAAACGGGCATAATTATTAACTTTGACATAGTTTTAAGGACTAGCAATGTGCCTTTGCCAGAGTATAAGTTCAATAAAAAATCTGGTCTCTCCTTCTTGCGTCTCCTTCCCACCCTCCCTATCCCACCCCTCTAGGTGGTCACAAAGTGCACAAGAGGGAGGAGATATGGGGATATATGCATATGTATATGTACAGCTAATTCACTTTGTTATACAGCAGAAACTAATACACCACTGAAAAGCAGTTATACTCCAATAAAGATGTTAAAAAAACAAAAATTAAAAACTTAAAAAAAAAAACCTGGTCTTTGTTGGGCTCATTTAGAAAGTTGTGTTTACATTATAAAATCTCACTGCAGCCAAGAGGTAACTTCAGGCCCCTGCAAAATAAGTTTGTGTGAGGCATGACTATTCCAGTGGATTTCATATGTTTGGACCCTTTCTAATTTCTTATACCTTGGGGTTGATGGGGAGGCAGTGCAGGTTCAAGTGTAGTCTTGGCGTCAATCAGGGTGAAACTGACTATGCCACTTGTTAATTATGGGCCTTGAAAATTTTTCTTAAACTCTCAAAGTCTATTTCCCCTTCTAAAAAAGTAGATGATGATAATATCTGATTCATAGTCTTCTTTGAAGTGTTTCACTAGATTTTGGAGCACTTAGCACAGTCTTTGGCTCACAGTAGCACCTGACAAATGAATTCTCTAACGTGATAAGGTAGTTCTCTCTGGAATCTTACCCATATGCAATGAATTCTTATTCTCTGTCTGCTAGAATTCCTTCCACTTGCCAACTTCTCTATGGTTAAATAATACACTCTATGAAAATATGGACCAGGCCTGTTTTATTCACTTTTATAGATCTTGCTCCTAGAACAGTGCCTGTCACATGGTAAATGCTCAGAACAAAATTGTTGATTAAACGATGGATGAATGAATGAATGCAAACACCTTTGAGTTCATGTCAATAAAGTTTGAGTTAGATTGAGGACAGCTGTTCATTGATCCTACCTACTTTATTAACATGACCACCACCTCTGACTCCTTAATTAAGGCTTTCCAATTTTCTAAAGTACATCAAAAGATCTGGGGCAACATAGTACCTATAGTTAACGTGGTGCTGTACACTTAAAAATTTTGTTAGGAGGGTACATCTCATGTAAGGCTTTATTCTTTAAAAAGGGGGAGCACAAGAAAACTTTGAGAGATGATCAGTATGTTCATTACCTTATTAAATCAGGAGTGTATGCATATGTCTAAACTCATCAAATTGTATACTTTAAACATGAGCAGTTTTTTGTATGTCAATTTTATCTTAATAAGACTGTTTTAAAAAAAAAAGACTTCAGGGCTGCATCTCTAAACATCAACAGCATGATTTATTTTCTGAAAACTTGTGAGTTCTCTCACCTCATAAAAAGGGTTTATCATTAAAATATAAGTCCAAACAAATCTAAAATGATTTCATGACAGCCTGACAGAGCCATGATTCTAAAACTCTCATCCAGATTCTTCAACTGGCAGAAGAGAATGATTTGAGTGTCCCTGGGGGATTCAAGAGCATGGATAAATACACTCACTCCCACACATGTACCAAATGTTTTCAAGGGTCATACTTTATCCCAGGGACATAATCAGATGCACAAAAATGCGGTCACAAGGATTTTTATCACATTATTTTCATAATCATAAAAATGGGAATATATATACATAAGGTAAATATACATATTTATATTTATTTAAATATAAATATAAATAAAATACAGTAATTAAATGAATTATAGTTTACCCCAATTATAAATCTGTATAGCTATTAAACCACATTATCAAAGAGTATCCAAATACATGAAAATATTTTCAAACTATATTGCTAAATGAAAGAAGCTGGTTACAACTTCTAGTTATCATCACTAAAAAGACAGTAAAGTGATTTTTAAATCAAAGACCCACAGAGGCAAAGGTTATAGGAGAGGATACATCTTGTGGAAGATGGAAAGTAAATTGCCATGTAGCAGTTTCTTGTAACCCAAATAAATCTAAAATTTAAGCCGGCTCTGGGAAGCCTTAGAAGTAGAGGGTTCATGATACAAACTCTCAGAAATGCTCGAGAATAAGAAATGCCACCTAACTCTGAAAGAGGAGGTATATATAGTTCTGAAGGAAAACTGTTTGGATCACGCTCAAACCTCACTACCATTCCTACAGAAAACTAGGGATTACTCTCTGAGGAGGTTAAGTCAAAAACATTCTGAACTTCGGGTCACTTGGCACAAGTGAGGTTAAAGTACCATACTAAAAATACGCGGATTAAATGAGATTTTAAATACTGAAACATGAAGTCCCTGGCCCCCTTCCTCCAATCACCTACGAAAATGCTTGTCTCAAATTCTTTCCAGCTTGGTCTTACAGCTTCACTCAGCATCAGTTTCTTCAAAATTCTTTTGTTTGGCAAATTGAAAGTTTAAACAAAATCTCAGAGAAAATGTTTAGCCTGCTAAAGAATATGTGTTTTAATTATTTAATGGCACTCTTTACAAACAGCTTTCATAATCTTTGTAAAGGTTTACAGCTTTGTTAGTGCTGATTCTTCTGGAGGTCTATCTGGAAACACTATACTTGATATTAACTTTTTAAATTATACACTTAAGTTGCATGGCATGTCTTATAATACAGTTCATAGTTTACACCTTCCACTGACCCTCATTTGTCTTCTCCCAGTTGGTCTGCATTAAAATCATTGTATTAGGAGAGTCTACATTAGTGGTTCTCAATCTGGGAATGCTGAGGAAGGAGGCACCTCATCCCCACCCCAACTATCTCCTCAACTCCCAGCCAAAGTGTGAACCAGGAACCCAAAGAGGCCCTTCTTAAATTACACATATACAGCCCTGCCTCCAAAAACTCTCAGACCCTTCAACTACCTCCTAGTAGAAAGTCACCACACATCCTTCAAAAATGTAA